>NC_134735.1:4026742-4329772 GCF_049634645.1 Pelodiscus sinensis | reverse complement strand
TAAGGGGCAACATTGGCGAGGTGGGGCTCTTCCCCTTGCTTCTTGATTTTGAATGGCCCCCAACCCAAAAATGTTTCCCCACCCCCGGACTAACGGACGCGGAGATGGGGCGGGGCCCGACAGATCTGGCAGGGACGGGGGAAAGCTGGGGTCCCCAGGGCTGGCACCTCTAGCAGGGAGGAGGTGGTAGCAGCCAGGGAGCCGGAGACAGCAGGAAAAGCCTTGGCCAGACCCCCATGTTCTGCTTCCTCACATCCCGGTGCCTGGCTCCTCCCCGCACCAGCCCCCTGCGAGCGAGCGACGGGCTCCCAGCCTTGCAAGTGTCGTCCACCCCCTGTGCAGCCCGACCCCCGGGTCCTCCCCTGCCACCCCGGCTGCACCGCCCGCAGAGTCACAGAGCAGAACACTAGAGCTGGAAGAGACCTCATAGAATCCTAGAGCTGGAAGAGACCTCAGAAGGTCAAGTCCAGCCCCCTGCTCTAGGCAGGACCAAGTCCAACTAAATCAACCCAGCCAGGGCTTTGTCAAGCCGAGACTTAAACACCTCTAGGGATGGAGACTCCACTACTTCCCTAGGGAACCCCTCCCAGTGCTTCCCCACCCTCCTAGAGGTCATTGAGTCCAGTCCCCTGCCCTCCCGGCAGGACCCAGCCCCATCTCGATCAGGGGTTCCCAACCTGGGGTACGCAGACCCCCAGGGGGTACGAGACGCTTCTCAAGGGGGCACGGGGAATATTTGGTAAATAACTAGATTCTCCTAATTGAAATATTCCCAAAGAAGTCGTGTGAGTGAAAAAAGTTGTGGATTCTAGAGTCTAGAATTTCTTTCCTTTCCTGTTGACTAGGGGGTCCGGGAAGGTTTACTAAAATCCAAGGGGGTCCGGGGACCGGAAAAGGTTGGGAACCCCTGAGCTAGACCATCCCTGCACTGACACAGCCACATGGGGGGGACACTTGCCCGGCCCCTGCACCCACTGAGCCTGACTCTGGGTACCAGCATTGGTCCCCGACACCTGGCGAGCCCCTGCTCCATCCACCCGCCAGGAGAAGGCTGCTCCTGCCCGCGCCCGACTGGGCCCCGTCCCCCTTGGGGCGTTTCAACCCTTCGCGCCGGCTAGTTCTTTGCCGGTAGCTGCCGGCGAGTGGATGGGGGGTTCTCCGCTCCCACGGCACAGATCGCGGCGGGCAGGTGCCACGTGTGGATGGCTCGGCTCAGCTGAAATAACCAGAGATCCAGCCAGCATGCTAAGCATGAAACGAACAGGCGTGGGGATGTGCTCGTCAAAGAGACAGGCAGGCGGGCAGGCGGGGGGGGGACCTTTGACTCCTCGCCCCCCAGCTCTCCCATGTCCCCAACTCTCATCCCCTCCCCCATTCTCATTCCCGTAAGACGCCGCCGGTCATCGCGGGAGAAGAGCCAGAGCGGAGACTCCACCCGGCGGGGGGCCCCTGCGCCGGCCTAGGGAGGGGAGCAGCAGGCACGGCCGCATGCCCAGCCTAGGGCTCCCTCGCCCCACGCCTGCTCCTTCCACCCGCCGGGCCTCTGCTGAGCCGACTGCCGGAAGGGCCCACGCAGCAGCGCAGCCACCAGCAGGGCTGTGACCCGGCCTTGTGCCCCAGCCCACGCAGCAGGGCCTGGCCCTCAGCCAGCCTGGCTCTGTAGCTCATGTCGGAGCCCCCGAACGCCCCTAGCTCCCCCGGCTGTGCTCTGAGCAGGCGCTTCCCTCCGGGCTCTCACAGCAGGGAGGGGGGGGCGTTAAAAAAGGAACCTGCCATGAGCACACGCGGAGACACACCCGCATAAAGCACACCCTCAGGCACGGGCGCACACGCACATGGACACGCACTGGTGCATCACGCGTATATGAACACATCCATGTATGCACAAGCATGCACGGGTGCGCTCCCACAGGGGCACGCACACACTTGCACATGCATGCACAGGGGTGCTCTCCCGCAGATACGCACAAACGCAGACAGGCATGCACACACACGTGCGCACAAACGTGCACGGGGGTGCTCTCACACATAGATACGCACAAACGCACACAGGCATGCACACACTTACACGCACACAAACGTGCACGGGGGTGCTCTCACACATAGATACGCACAAACGCACACAGGCATGCACACACTTACACGCACACAAACATGCACGGGGGTGCTCTCACACATAGATACGCACAAACGCACACAGGCATGCACACACACACGTGCACACAAACGTGCTCGGGGGTGCTCTCACACATAGATACGCACAAACGCACACAGGCATGCACACACTCACACATGCGCGCGCAAACGTGCACAGGTGCACTCACACATGGACACACACACACACGCAGATGCAGGCACAAACACACTTGCACAAGCACTCCCCCTGGGCAAGCAGAAAGCTGCACAAGCACACACACACACACACACACAATCACAACTGGAAAGAGGAGGAAAAACGCCTCCCAGGCGGCCAGCGCCACCCCTGCTTCCGATGGCGAGAGCTTCCCCACAGCAGTGCCCCGGCCGGCGAGGCTGGCTGGGAGGGGAGGGGGGCACATGTCTCAGCAGCAATGCCCCGCAATGGCAGCCGCACTCAGGGCAACGTAAACTTCCTCCCAGCAGTGCCCCCGGGGTGGGGGGGGGAGGGGCAGGGCAGCGACGGAGGGTAGACTCGGGAGCGAATCCGTTTCAGAGCCCCCCTCCCCGCCCACACGGAACCCGCCGGACACTCACTCCGGCGCCTGCCTGATTCCCGCTCGGCGCCCCCCGGCCTGGCGCCCCGGCCGGATGCTGCTGCTAGCGGGCGAGGCACCTGGCAGTACGTGAAATGCTCCCTGACGCTTACGGGGGCCAGAGAAGGGCCCCGAATTTACTGACTGTTGCTTCCGACTCCATCGAAGCCAGGCCTGGCGCGGCCCCCCTGGAGGGCTCTTCGGAGCCACAGGGCGTGGGAGCAGAGACTCCGACAGGCCCCCCAACTCTGGGGACCTGGGAGCAGCCAATGGGGGACCAGAGGGCGGATAAAGCCGAGCCACCCCCCGCCCCGGCCCAGCGCTCAGGAAGTGCGCACAGACGGCGCGTGCCCAGAGCGAATCATAAATTCCCAGGATATACGAGGGCACTTTCCCCACAAAGAAACCAGATTCGATTTCCTTCGCAAAGCGCTAAATCCCAGGCTGTCCCTCGGCAGCGCCTCCCGCGCCAGGCTCCCCCGCCCCCCCGGGACCCTCCCCCCCACCTGCTGGCTCCACTCCCCCTAGCGCCTCCCGCGCCAGGCTCCCCCGCCCCCCCGGGACCCTCCCCCCCACCTGCTGGCTCCACTCCCCCTAGCGCCTCCCGCGCCAGGCTCCCCCGCCCCCCCGGGACCCTCCCTCCCACCTGCTGGCTCCACTCCCCCTAGCGCCTCCCGCGCCAGGCTCCCCCGCCACCCCGGGACCCTCCCCCCCACCTGCTGGCTCCGCTCCCCCTCGCGCCTCCCGCGCCAGGCTCCCCCGCCCCCCCGGGACCCTCCCCCCCACCTGCTGGCTCCGCTCCCCCTCGCGCCTCCCGCGCCAGGCTCCCCCGCCCCCCCCGGGACCCTCCCCCCCACCTGCTGGCTCCGCTCCCCCTCGCGCCTCCCACGCCAGGCTCCCCCGCCCCCCCAGGACCCTCTCCCCCACCTGCTGGCTCCACTCCCCCTTGCGCCTCCCGCGCCAGGCTCCCCCGCCCCCCCGGGACCCTTCCCCCCACCTGCTGGCTCCGCTCCCCCTCGCGCCTCCCGCGCCAGGCTCCCCCGCCCCCCCGGGACCCTTCCCCCCACCTGCTGGCTCCGCTCCCCCTCGCGCCTCCCGCGCCAGGCTTCCCCGCCCCCCCGGGACCCTCCCCCCCACCTGCTGGCTCCACTCCCCCTCGCGCCTCCCGCGCCAGGCTCCCCCGCCCTCCCGGGACCTTCCCCCCCACCTCCTGGCTCCGCTACCCCTCGCGCCTCCCACACCAGGCTTCCCTGCCCCCCCGGGACCCTTCCCCCCCACCTCCTGGCTCTGCTCCCCCCTCGCCTCCTGCGCCAGGCTCCCCCGCCCCCCTGGGCCCTCCCCCCCACCTCCTGGCTCCGCTCCCCCTTGCGCCTCCCGCGCCAGGCTCCCCCGCCCCCCCCGGGACCCTCCCCCCCACCTCCTGGCTCCGCTCCCCCTTGCGCCTCCCGCGCCAGGCTCCCCCGCCCCCCCCTGGGCCCTCCCCCCCACCTCCTGGCTCCGCTCCCCTTCACGCAGCCTCCTGCCAGCACAGCTCTGGGCCTCTGGTCTCAGGCTGCCTGGGAGCCGCCTCTCCCCGCTGCCGTGCGGCCCACAGACCGGTGGCATCGCAGCAGGGATCTGCCTAGGACAGCAGTGGCGAGGGAGGGAGGGAGAATGACCGAGCAAGAGGGGCCATTCCTAGAGTCCTCTCCTGCAGCCCCATCTCCTGCGCAGGGTGTGAGGAACAAGCAGAGGAAGCCGGAGGGATGTGACCCCAGGGCAGAGCCCTTCTCCGAGGCGAGGGGCAGAAGGGGCAGCGCCCCCCCCGGAGACGGTTTGCTCCCAAGTTAGGAAATGGCAGCAGGTTCCCTCCCCAAATCATGGCGGCCGTGAGCCAAAGGGTCCCCGCCAGGGCTGGCACCCGGAGCCACAACGCTGGCACCTTGGCGCGGAGACGCCGGCACCGCACCGATCGGCCACGGGAGCCGCTGCGCTCCCACGCCGGAGGAGCTACCGGGGGCCCCGCGGCGGCCAGGCTCCGCCATTCTGCTGTCCAAAATTGCAGGCGGAGGAAAAGCGTCCCCCCAGCGACCTGGGTTCAATTCATCCCTCTGCGCAAATCCCTCCCGCAGGTTCCGTGGACACGTGGGCTCCTCGAACGCAATGGGCCTGCGGGGCGATGCTGCGTCCTGCCCCAGCAGTGGCTGCATTCCAGTGGCGGGAGGAGCCGGCGGATGGGTCTGTAGATCAGAAGGGACACGCCGAGGGGCATGCGGGGTGCTGCCCTGCCCTGCGGGGGGACGTTTAAGGCGCGGTGAAAGGCCGGGCAGAAGCAGAGGAAGGTACAAGGGGGAGCGATTTCCTGGGACTCTCCAGCCCCTTCGCCCCGACCCAAGGAGCGGAACGAGCACCATGTGGCAGATCACCAGAACCGGCCCGGGCTGCCACGGGAGGCTCCTCCCGGCCTGCGTGAACCCCACAAGCCTCCTCAAAACTGTCCCACAGGGCCCTGGTGAACCCCCCCCGAGCTCCCCCACTTGCAGGGCGTGGGCCAAATGCCAAGCCCCCCACTCCGGCTCCCGCAGCAGGCCTGTTCCGGGGGCTCTCACAGAAGCCCCCCCCCCCCGCCATGAGATGCTGGTGCCGCGAGGGCTCTGCCAGTCCTGCCATTTATCTCCATCTGACCCCGCCTGGCTCGCGCCCCCGGGGCCTCCCCCCTCCCGCACTACGGGGCGAGGCGGCCGAACAGCCTGCTCCACCCTGCGTTTGGCTGTGAGGCTGGCAGGACCCAGCCGGCCAGCTCTGTGCGGTCTCTCTGCCCCCCCAGAAGGGAGCTCCATAAAGGATCTGCCCTCCCCCCTCGTCTCTGCTCAGATGAAGGCGGAGAAGGGGCAAGAGGCAAGAGGCAAGACAAACACACAGCTGGGCTCCCCCCGGTGTCCTGACCCCCGACGGTGCCCCCGAGAAGGGGGGCCGCTGAGGGATTGGAGCCGGGAAGGTGCCCAGCCACGAACGGCCTGTTCTCTTGGGCACCAGACTAGGCCCCACTGCCCCGATCCGGGGACACAGACCAGAGCGTTTCACCCCGCGACCCCTGCCCCTCCGCGGGGACAGACACGCTGGACAGAGCCACACGCTGCACCCAGCCTCGCTGGAGATCCGCCGTCGCCCACCCAGCGCCGCAGCTCTCCTCGCAGCCCCCCGGAGACAAGCCAGGGTCAGTCGACTCGCCTCTAGCTGACATATGGGGAAACTGAGGCAGACCCCGAGCCAGGAACTGAACGTAGGTCACGTGTGTCCCCGCCTTCCCCGCAAAGCCAGCCTGCCTCCACGAATACGGTGCCCAGGGACTGCGCCTAGCGCCCCCCCATTAGAGTCGGCCTCCCTTTGATCCCTTCCATCCCCCGGGCCCCGCGGCCCCCTGCCCAAATCCCGCTTCCCTTCTCGTTCCGCGCCTCCAAAGCCAATTCCCAGCGGCGCGGCAGTTGCCATGGCTACCCAACAGCTTGCAGCCACCTCGGGTTTCACCTGCGTGGCAGCCTTGCGGCCTCCCAGGCGGGCGAGAGGGCTGGGGGGGGGGGCAAGGCCGGCCTTTTCCAGCGAGCTGGGTGGGATTCGCATGTGGCACCCGAGACAAAGGGCTCCAGGTCCCACCCGTGAGCCGCCGCGGAGGGCAGGGGGCCTGGGCCGGCGGAGGAGGCAGCTGGGGGGTGGGCGAGGCCCCTTCTTGACCATTCACCCTCCGAGGGGCTGCAGTGTGGCGCCCGTTCGCCATCCTGCCCCTCTCCCCTCGCTGCCCCCCCCACGCCTCCGGACTGGCGCCTCCCGATTTCGGCAGCCAGGACCCCCCAAATGTGGAGGAAATCCCTGAGCTGAGCTGGCTGCAGCATGGGCCGGCCAGAAACACACGGGGCCCGGCGGCTGGGTGGCTAGACACTGGGGCAGGCTCGCTTAGTGGGGCCCTGGCCCGTGAGCCCCCCAGGGTCTGCCTGGGCTCCCTTCTGCACAGACAGTCCCCCCGGGACCTGAGGCACAGCCCCCACCGCAGCGGGACCGACCCCCGTCAGAGTCAGCAGGGGCTGCCTGTGCCGCTCGGGCCGCCGGAGAAGAGCGCTGCTGGATTTCAGCCTCCCTGGGGCCTTTCCCCGCAGCGGGGCTGCTCCACAGGGCCGGGCTGGGGTACCGTGGCAGCACACCCCCCCCCCCCCCCCCCCGTGTTGCTCCCTTCACAAGCACCAACGTTCACTCCGGAAAGAGCCGCGCACAGCTCCAGAGGGTGTCACAGCCGAGATGCCTCTTCCCCCTCCCCACACACACGGCTTCTCTGGCCCCCCCTTCCCCACCGCCTCCCTGCGGGCTCCTCGGGAGGCCAACGCACCCTGCAAAGAGGCGGGTGTGTGGAGGGGCATGTGCTCTCCCCGTGCAGGCAGGGTGCGACAGCAGAGGAAGAGAGGGAGGTGTGCACGCCCACGTGCAAGGCAGACAGGCCGAGGGCACGTGCACCAGTGCGAGTGTGTCTTTGTGCGTGCCCAGGCGATGAAGGCCTGCCGCAGATCCGCCACCCAGAGGCTTCTGCTCTAACCCCCCAGCCCAGACCTGTCCGGGGACGGGGCATAACCAAGTAACAGCGCGAAGGCGGCCGCACCGCCAGCTCCTCCCAGCCCAGATGCTTCCTCGCCCCCGCTGGCTGGCCGCCAGGGTGATGAGCCCCACCGCACTGAGAGCTGCTTGTGACCCCCTGCATGGAGCCCCAGGGGACAAGGCTGGCCCCATGGGGAGCGAGCCGGACGGGGGATGGTCCCTCCCCAGCCCCACGAGGAGCAGAAGCAGGCCAGAGGGAATGTGTGGTTCTAGCTCTCGGAGGAGTCCCGATGAGATCACAGCTGGGCCCCTGCCAATGCTGAATCAAAGGGCCAGCATTCAGACCCCGGCCCCGCCTGCCGCGGCGCCCCAAGGCACACAGGGGGCTATTCTTAGTGGTGTCTTCATGCAGCCGGGACTTGGGAGGATGCCAGGTGAGAGACCCGGCTGGGGAAGACCAACGGCTCCCCCCCGCCGCTCGCCACCGTCAGCTACAGCCCAGCGCTGGGGAACATGAACGGCTCTGTCCCCCCGGCTGCCGGCATGCCCGCTGCTTCTCCTGCATGCACCAGGCAGCGCAGCGGGCCCAGCCGTGGCCTCACAGGCACGTGCGTGCACACTCATGCACGCACCATTTTCACGCACTGGCCAGCACTCTAAAAACAAGCTGGAGGTTTTTCGTGCATGTCAGTAGCTGTTCTCCCCACCACATTACCCCTTGTCGCTGTCAGCGTGCTGCCCCTGCTCTAGGATTGTGCATGGAGGTGTGTGTCCAGATGGGTGCCCAAGTGCACAAACACACACGCAGCCACGAACGTCTGAGAGCACCGGCGACCATACGCAAGCAGACAGCCAGGAAAGGAACGTGCAGAAGGTGGAGGAGACTTGGCACAAGCACATGGGAATAAAAAGACACAGAAGCAAGCCGAAGAACACACTCTGGCAAGCTGGAAAGTGCGTGACCACATGCCCAAGCGTGCAGGCTGAAGAATGTGCATGACAGCGAGGGAGCCGTAGCACGCCCAAGTGTGCAAATGTGAAAAAATATGTATTGAGTGCAAGAGTGAAAGATGTGCATGCGCAAGGGTGCCATGCCAGGCACAGGCATGCAAACATGAAGGCGGGTCCGCGTGTGAGTGTGTGAAAACGAAGAGTGAATGTGCAAGAGTGTGAGTGTGAGATGCAGCGCACGGCAGAGGTGAAAGTGCAGGAATGTGCAGCACTCCTAGAACAGTGGAGTGCAAAGCTCCCCGTGAGCTCTGCACGGCAGAGAGGGTGCGGAGCGGCGTGAGATGGGAGCACAAGGTCACAAACCGGGGGCTCAGGACGGACGTGCGAGGGACTTGCTCCAGGGCAGTGGCACGACGTGCAATGCCCAGCACTTTGCCAGTCCAATCCTGAATCTGGCAGCCAATCCCATGTGCAAAGCGGATCGGGCCGGGCACAGCACACTAGCACCCCCAGCGGCTCGGCACAGGCTGTCGTGCGAGCCGTCAGTGCACTCCCGAGGCCCCGCCTGTCCCCCGCCATCCCTGCCAACCCTGCCCGTGACGGTCCTGCCAATGAAATAAATTACCCTGCGACTTCAGCGCTACAATAACATTTTACAGCCAGGTGCCTGGCGGGTTTCACTGAATGTCAAACCTCATTTGGCAAAGGTAACAGAGTTCGGGCAAGTGCCCTTCCAGAACAATCAGAGAGACGCAGGGCGCCTGCTCGGCGCTGCAGCCTGGGAGGCCGCCCTGGGGGACGATCACGCCACATGGCTCCACTGGGGCCCCCGCTCGCCCCTGCCCCAGGACAGCGCAGGCTGCTGGGGAGCTGATGTGCCGCGTTGAGGGGGCTCTGGACCCGTGGCCGTCCTGCAAAAGCCAGGGAGCAGCTCTTCATCTGCCATAGGTGGGGGCTGCTCCAGTCCCACAGGGGGCCTGCCGTGGGGGGCTGTTCTGGCATCTGGAGCCTGCACTGTGGGGTCCCCCGCTCCAGCCTGCCCGGGGGTCCAGAGCGTGGCGTGGCACCACGTGTAGGACAGCAGCAGGTACAGCCTCCGCACGGAGCACGGCCAGAGCCACCCCGGCCCTGCTCTCGTGATCTGCACGCACAAGGGGTGCGGGAAAGGCCATCGCTTCCCTCCTGAGATGCAGAAACTGGGCCCCGAGAGATTCAGCGACTCCCCGCCCCCTCCAGCGTGGACGCGCAGAACCTCAGCCGCGCCGGCCGTGAAGCCATGTCGGACCCCTGCCCCCAAGGACCGGGAACGTTCACGTCTAGACAGCCTTGCTTACACAGAAGCACACACAACCTCCACCCAAAGGACCCAGGCCCACGCCAGCTAGCAGGACAGCCCAGAGCACCTCCGCCACGCCCCCCAGAGAGCCGTAAGGTGCCTTTAACACAGGGGCAGGCAAGATACGGCCCGGGGCCAGATCCGACCCACCAAGTCTCTCAGCCCACCCCACAGCACCCAAGGGCAGGGAGCCCCCCCAGGGCTCTGAGCGGCTGCTCCATCTGCGCCGGAGGGGGGCGGGGGAGGAAGGTTTGCGCGCTGTGAGCCCCCTCCCTCCCCCACACTCTCAGCCCCACACCCGGGGCCCATCACTTAACCTTCACGGTTCCACACAGGTTCCCGGTATGTGCCGGGAGCCAGCTTAAAAGCTGGCTCCCCGCATGCACTAGTTCCCAGGGAGCCGCCGGCCCCCAACCCACGCTGCAGCCTCTGTATCAGGGGAGCCGACTGTCGCCCACACGGGACTGTGTAACTGCTCAACATTTCTGCAGGTACAGTTACTTAATTAAACATGTTTTAACATCCCTAGGGAACACCAGGGCTGGAAGAGTAGGGGGCTCTGTGGGTCCCAGCAGACACGCGGGCAGAGCTGAGGGAGGTGGCAAAGGGGGTGCTATGGGTCCAGGCAGACGTGCTGGTGGAGAGGAGGGAGGTGGCTCAGGGGCGCTGTGGATTAGGGATGTTAACTCTCGGTTATTTTACTAGGCGAGTAGTCGATGGAATTTCCATCAACTACTCGATTAGTCGACAAGCACTTCCGCATTCCTCCTTTGAAATGTACAAGAGCCCCTGGTAGGGCTCTTGTACATTTCAAAGGAGGAAGGCAGAACTCCGCGGGCAGCCCGGGGCCAGCGAGAAGTCCCGTTGACTCCGGGCTGTACGCGGGTGCCAGCTCTGAAATGTACAAGAGTCCCCAGCGAGAGCTCTTGTGCATTTCAAAGTGGAAGCGCATCATGGAGACCGGGGTCAGTGGAGGACTCTGAGACCCCCACTGGCCCCGGGCTCTATACTGTGCTGCTGATTCGAAATGCCACGCAGAACCTGGGGCCAGCTGGGGACGCCCCAGAACCCGGGGCCAGCTGGGGACGCCCCAGAACCCGGGGCCAGCTGGGGACGCCCCTGTGACGTAGTGGGGGTACTTGCTGGGCTGTGGTGACCCCTGCTGTCTGGAGCAAGACCCAGCAGGGAAAACCTCACTAGGCAGAGGTAAGGCCAAACTTGTTGAACCAGTGGCCAGACACCCCCCATGGAGAGGAACAAAGGAAGGTGGATGCTGCCCTGGCTGGGGGGCAGGGCTGGAAGTTGGTTAGTTGGTTGCTGGCTGTCTGGGAGCATGGAGGAGACAGCCTAGGGAGAGGGGCTGGAGTTTAGGGGCCCAGTCTCCCCCATCTCAAGGGGGCCTGAGGCATCCTAGCCCAGCTCTGTGACCAGATTACATCTGTGCTGTGCTGTATCCTGGAGAGGCAATAAACTTCCTCTATTCCACCGGCTGGTGCAGTCTGTTTGTGCCATTTCGGGGTGCAGGAGACGGGGGACCCCCAACGCACCGTCACAGCCCCAGAACCTGGGGCCAGCTGGGGACGCCCCCCCAGGCCTTAGGTTCCCCACCCCTGGCATAGACAGATTCCACAGGCAGAAGGGGCCAAGTTCCACCCCCTCCCAGCGCCCGCACGGAGCTGTCACCAGCCGTGGCTCCACCCCCCGCGCCCCTCTCCCGGCGCGGCGCCCGCTCACCGTATTTCAGCTCCGGCGCGTATAAATCATTCGCATTCCCAGAATGCAGCTCGGTCACGCAGCACTGGCTGCTGCTGGTGGCGGGCGGGGCGGGCGGCAGGGCGTTGGAGAGCGTCTGGTTGGGCCGGGGCGCCGGCGGGGCCTCGGCCTGGCAGCTGCAGCCGGCCTGGGTGAGGCCGCAGGGCCGGGCCCCCCGGGCCCCCAGCCGCAGGCACTCCTCGAACCAGCGGCACAGCACCCCGCAGGTGAACTGGCTGGAGTTGTTGTTGTTGATGAGCAGCACCTCCACGAAGCGGAACTCCAGGGCCTCGGGGGCCAGCAGGCGGGGGGCCGCCTCGGGCTCGGCCGCCAGGCACAGCTGCACGAAGTTCTTGTCGAAGTGCAGGAAGGTGACGGGGCCGGCGCCCTGGCACAGCTCCAGCCGGGCCTCCCCGTCCTCCTCCTCCGCCTCCTGGCCCGGCGGGGGCGGCCCCACCTGGCCCGGCGGGCCGCAGGTGTAGTTGGCCAGGTAGTGGTCGAGGGACAGCACCATGGGGGAGAAGTGGGTGCACACCTGCTCCTCCCGGCTGAACTTGAGGTACAGGGAGTACTTGGTGGGGTCGGGGTTCTCCAGGGTCCACGAGCAGCCGGTGGCGATGGTGGGGAAGAGGTCCTGGAGCGAGAAGGCGCCGTAGAGGACCCCGGAGGCCAGAGCTGAGCAGGCGCTGGGAGCCGGGTCGAAGCCCCGGGTGAGCCACAAGAGAGACGATATCACAGACAGTAAGAGGGGACCAGCAGGGGTCATCCTACGTCATTAGCCCTGCGGGAGAGAAAGCCACAGAGCGTTACCGGGCTGCGGCCGCGCGGGGGCCGTCCTGTCGGCGCTGCGGGCTCCCCAGGGCTGTGAAATGCACCCGCTAGCCCGCAAGGCCGTGGCATCCCGGGCACCGGGCGGGGGGGCAGGGGGAGTAGGCTCGTGAGCCGAATTGGGGTCATTGTGCAAGGGACGTGCGACACACAGCCCCTCCCCCCGCCCCTCCACAGAGGCGCTGCTGTAGCCCGGAGACGGGCCGGGGACAAAGGGGACCGGCCCAGGGCACCCAGGTCTGGAGGGCAGCGCCGGCAGGCAGGTGTGAGCCGAGCGCCTCTTCCCTGCCTCTATCGGCATCGCTGCACCAGAGGGACTTGAGACGTTAAGGGGCGGAGCTTTCTGGCCCTGGAGGGGGGTGGCCCCCCAAGTCCCTTCTGTCTCTGCCCCCCACCCAAGTCACACACCCTGCCACACCCAAGAATCCTGCAGCTTACACAGCAGCGGGGGGGCCCTCTGAGGGCGCCGGCCACGTTTCCTCAGCCCAACCCGCAAACCAAAGCCCCGCGGCTCGGCCGGGGGCCACTGCTGAAGGACCAGCCCCTCCCTGCAGAGCCCAGCCCAGCACGACCGGCTTAGCCTGTGGCCCCCAGCCTCCAGCGCCCCACTTTACCAGCCCTCCCGTCGGCGCCCCTGCCAAGACCCCGGGCACTTTCTCCTCCGCAGCACCAGCCCCTTGGAGGGGGGGCTGCCCCACGCCAGCTGCTCTCCCTGTCACCCTGGGCAGAGACGCAGGGACAATTTGCCCTTTACGCCCCAGGACGGACGCGCGTGGCGCTGTGACACCAGGGGCTGTGGCCACGCTGCCAGGGGGCGAGGAAGCAGAGAGATGCTCCATGCAGGGAGCCCCAGTGGCACCACTTCCCGGAGATACACAGCGGACCCAGCAGAACCCGGCGAGGGAGGGTCCGTCGTACCGATTCGCCCTGGGGCGTCCCATCTGCCCTGCTCTCCACAGCAGCCCCCTGGCACTGCTCTGAGGCTGTGGGTGCTGCCCGCAGGCCCAGGGGCAGCTGATGACGGTGACCAGCACCTCCGGGGGTGGGGTGGGGGCCGGTACCAGCCTGACAGCCCAGCAAAGAAAGCGGATGCTGGCAACTCGGGCTCCCAGTGGGCACCCCGGCTGCGGCTCACACCCCTTCCCAGGGAGAGAGGACCAGCACCCGCCCCCATGCGAGTGCCTGCTTGCACCCTGAGTGCCCAGGCCGGGGGGCAGGCGCCCCAGCCTTCTCCCAGCCCAATCACTTCCTGCCCACGTGCTGGTGTTCCTACCTGGCCCCCGCACCGGCCCAGGTAGGATCCCTCCCTGGTTGGATGAGCAGAGGAAAGCGGGGGGCAGCTGACTGGAACAACCCTCTCCGAGCACCCAAGAGCTTTACCAAGCCAGCATCGCCCCTCTGTCTGCCCCACCCCACCCCCGGCGTGCCGAAGTGAGGCACCGTGATGCACAGCGAGCGCTCCCTGCCCTCCCCCCCTCAGCAGGTGGATGGCGCGCCGAGGACTCAAGGCGCACGGATACCGCCTGGCAGCTCCCTCTGTGGGAGCCGGGCCCGGCACCAGGCTGCGGCCACGGAGCCGCCTTCACAAAGCTCTCACGGCGCTTTGCCAGCGTGTGAGCCCAGCCTCGACGGGGGGTCCTGAGCGCCATTCCACCGAGGGGGAAACTGAGGCACCGCTTGCCCACGGGCGCACAGGGAATGAGCCGTGGCACCAGGAGTCCCGGCTCCCAGATCCCTGCCATAACCAGTCGTAGCAGCCACTAGACCGCTCCTGTGCCGAGCCGGGAATAGAGCCCAGCTCCCTTGCTCTAACCACTAGACCTGTCTCTCTCGGAGACAATAGAACCTAGGAGTCCTGCCTCCCCACCTCTTCTGGGACCCGGCATGTCCCTTCCTTTAACATGAGCACAGGGACCAGATCCCTGGTGGCTAGCAACCCAACAGTGTTACCCTCAGACCCCTCGGCAGTCTCCGGCGCCCCTCGCGCTGGGTCTCGGCGCATTCAGAACAGCATCAGAGGGCAGCTAACGCGGGCCATCCCCACCCCACCAACCCAGCAGCCAAAGTTCGATCCTCACTGGGGCAGGCCCTGCTGTCTGAGCCAGGCACCGCACGGCCCCAAGGGGACGGGACGCTGCGTCCCGTGCAGGCTCGTCTCCCTGCGGGGAATCGTACCCGGGGCTCTCTGCTCTGCAGCCCAAAGAAGGGGCCGACCCAGTGGGATGTGCCCAGCCCTTTCCTGGCCCAGTGGCAGGACCGAATCGGAGGCTGCCCGGGGCTTGCCTTACGTGGGAACGCCCCAGCTCGCGCCAGAGATGCCGCCCTCCTTCCCGGCGGGGACCGGCGCCAGAAATCGCCCAGGTGGTCTCCACGATCACAGACAGCGGATCCTGATTGGCTGGCTTAAGATCTGCCAGCGGGCGCAACGGTGACAGCCCTGGACAGCCGGGAACTTTGGGGCCACACAGGCCACGACCGCGTCTCCCGCATCCCACTGCTGCTGGCATCTCTCGTGAGCCGTGGCCAGCTCTGGCCTGGGAACGGAGCGGGTCAGAGCCTCCGGAGCCCCCGAAGCATCTTCACCGGGGCTGCCTGGCACAGGGCAACGGCAGCACCAAGGCACAAGAGGGGACGCGCTGGCCCTGGGGAAAGGGATGGAGAGAGAGGGGCGGAGAACAGTCCCCCAACCTCAGAGACCAAAGGCATGCCCCCCTGCTAAAGGAGGCAGCGTCCGCTTGGCAGAGGTACCAGCCATGGTGTGGGATGCAGGGGCATGAAAACCTCCCCCCCGCCCCCCCCGGAACAACAGGGACTGGGCCAGCAAGACGGTTCTGGGTCCCATCATCCCTCGTGTCTGCGATCAGGGCCAGGTGCGCTGGCCCCTCACCCCCACGTGAGCGCACACTCCATCTGCGCGCACACGCACGCACACAGCCCCTGCCTGCAAACGCTGCGTGCTCACCACGCGCACACGCACGCACACAGCCCCTGCCTGCAAACGCTGCGTGTTCACCATGCGCACACGCACGCACGCAGCCCCTGCCTGCAAACGCTGCGTGCTCACCACGCGCACACGCACGCACACAGCCCCTGCCTGCAAACGCTGCGTGCTCACCACGCGCACACGCACGCACACAGCCCCTGCCTGCAAACGCTGCGTGCTCACCACGCGCACACGCACGCACACAGCCCCTGCCTGCAAACGCTGCGTGCTCACCACGCGCACACGCACGCACACAGCCCCTGCCTGCAAACGCTGCGTGCTCACCACGCGCACACGCACGCACACAGCCCCTGCCTGCAAACGCTGCGTGCTCACCACGCGCACACGCACGCACACAGCCCCTGCCTGCAAACGCTGCGTGTTCACCACGCGCACACGCACGCACACAGCCCCTGCCTGCAAACGCTGCGTGCTCACCACACGCACGCACACAGCCCCTGCCTGCAAAAGCTGCATGCTCACCACCCGCTCCTGTATACACCTCCCCCCCCCCGTTTGCACACACAGCCCGGGGAAAGGCCCCCTCTCCCCCAGCCCTGGGCGTGCTCGGATCCGCCGTGCACCGCCCAATAGCTGCAGCGATCACAGGGCACCATAAATATCGACGGCCTTCACCAGCATCTCGCTGTCGCACGCGCCCCGGGAGGACACTCACAATTCGTGTGACACACTGGCTGCGTCTCTCCGGCCCCGGGGCCCCTCCACCCCTTCCCGGCTCCTCGGCAAAGCCCCCGGGTGGCGGGTAATTTGGGGCGAGAAGCTAAGGAGCGAGTCCCCCCCACTCCCGCTCAGCAACGTAACCTCTTAATTAACAGCTGCCTTTTAACGCCGGGAGCTCTGACCTGAGCTGCTGCCCCAGAAGAGCAGGAGGAACCAGGGAGGCTCATCCCCCGGCCAGGCCAGTAGCCTTGCTGCGGTTAGGTCGCTGGTTCTAATCCGGCCCAGGGCTGCAGGGTTACTAGAGAGCAACTCACATGCAATGAGTCTGCTGGGTCTCCGTCCTGTTCTCATCACGATGAGGTGAACTCCCCACCCCACACACACCTTCATGGCAGGGCCAGCAGAGTTGGCCAAGGCCTGGGTGAGCTAGAGAGACCCAACCCCCTGCTAGATCCTGGCAGGAAGCAGGGGGAACGGGCTCGCAGGGGAGCCAGAGGGCCGTCCCCAGAGCCGAAGCCGCCTCCCCATGGGGGAGCAGAAAGGGGATTCCAAGTCCCCCCCACGGGGGTGCAGGAGAGGCCTGGGAGCTGGGGGGGGCGGGGGGTGGATCCAGCACTGAGCCGGTGGGAAGAGATTGAGTGCGACCGACTCTCCTGGGCTCCAATCCCAAGTGCAGGGAGTGACGGATCGGTGACTCACCGGAGACCTGGTGACGGAGTGGGGGGTGCTGTCTGCTCTATAACCCGGCGTGGTATGGGGGTGCCTTGCTGGTTGCTGGGCTTGGGCAGTGGGTGACTCCACTGGCGGCCCAGCAGGACAGCAGATGAGTCACTAGGCCAGGGGCTCCCAACCTGTCTGACAGGTCGCCTCCCAGGGAGAGAGACAAAGGGAGGAAGGGGGAGACCAACCCCCGTCTGGGGGGCAGGGCTAGAGGAGAGTCAGTTTCTGTCTGGGAAGCAGGGGAGAAGGGGCTGGGGAGGGGGCTGGAATTGTAGGGCCCAGCCACCCCCCATCTCAAGGGGGGGCCCTGAGGCCTCCTAGCCCCAGTTCCTGTAACCAGATTACACCTGTGCTGTGCTGTATCCTGGAGAAGCAATAAACTCCTGTGCGGTCACTGGGGGTGGGGGGCGTGTTCACCTAGCACAGGGGGACGCCAGGATGTTCCATCCCGTCACGCTGCACCACGTGGCCCCCGCGAGGTAACAGGCAGACCTCTGTGTCCCCCCCCCCCCCCCCCGCGGACGTGGCCTCATGCTCCCCCTACTGTGCAGCTGCCAGGCGTCATGCTGGGTGTCCCTGCAGTGCCGGACGGCGCGGTGACAGGCAGATCCGGCAACGCACGGTCTCTTCCCAGCTTCCCAAGGTCCCGCCAGGTCAGGCAGCCGGGTCAGGACACGAGGCCGCTCCCCAGTGCGGCGCCGCAAGCAGGCACAGCCACGGTGCCCCCGCCGAGAAGGCCAGGCCAGGCCCTGACGTGCCCCTCAGGCGTTTGCCCACCTGGCAGGCCCGTCACTGCTGTGAAGGGCGGGGGCACCAGGCGAGAACAGCTCGGGGCTCCGGGCTCAGGCCGGCAGAGGGAGCCGCGAGGCGAGAGCTAATGAGGCAGTGATGGAGCCGGCTCCTCGTCCATCAGGCAGGCCCCGCGTGCAGGGGAAAGTGCTCCCTCGGGGGAAGATGTGTCTCCTGCTTCCCGGCTCTTCGTTTTCATTAGTTCCAGCAGAGCGAGCCCTGACGCTCATTCTTCCTGACAGCTCCATGTTGGCACTGCCAGCGCCCATTCCACGGGCCCTCGCCATGGGGCAGGGTGGGGGAAAGGAGGGAGCCGGCCACACTAGAAGGACCCTGCTCAGGCGGGTCGATATGTGCCACCAGCAGCTGGAGAGCTACCAGGCGCTCCCCCTCCAGGGGACCATGTGCCCAAGTCATGGCCCCATGAACACTTTACTGCCCAGAGCAGGGAAGGGGGCAGCAGGGGGCGCTCTTTCCTCTGGTGGTGCAACCCTGGGGGTGCTATGGCGCAGGAAGCTCAGCAGGGGGCGCTCTCCCCCTCTGGCAGGGCAACCGTGGAGTGCTGTGGAGCAGGGAGCTCAGCAGGGGGCGCTCACCTTCTGGCAGTGCAACCATGGGGTGCTATGGCGCAGGGAGCTCAGCAGGGGGTGCTCACCCCCTCTGGTGGTGCAACCATGGGGTGCTATAGTGCAGGGAGCTCAGCAGGGGGCGCTCTTCCCTCTGGCAGTGCAACCATGGGGTGCTATGGCGCAGGGAGCTCAGCAGGGGGCGCTCTTCCCTCTGGCAGGGCAACCCTGGGGTGCTGTGGAGCAGGGAGCTCAGCAGGGGGCGCTCACCCCCTCTGGAGGTGCAACCATGGGGTGCTATGGCGCAGGGAGCTCAGCAGGGGGCGCTCTCCCCCTGGAGCGAGTGCTGCCAGGATACTCCAGAAGAGCAGCAGGGGGCGCTGTGCAGATGGAGGCGCCATCCATCCCGGGAACACACCCAAGCTCTGGGGTCTGGTGGGGCTGCTGGAACAGCACGAACAGCTGCCCCCAGGCTGCACGCCAGGGGAGACAGGCCGGGGGGCTGGGAGGACACTCAGCCTTCGCCTGCCCGGCGTTAGGAGCCGTCCCCCCACTGGCGCACAGGAGGCCAGGCAGCTATTAACGGCGCCTCTAAGCCAAGCCTGGTAGATGCCTGACTGGAGGGCTCTGCACGGAGAGCGGTGCGGCCGCCCCGCTGGTCCCACGTGGGGTCCGGGGCTGGGAGTCCCACCCCTTGGGGAGCAATTTCCTCGTCCACGTCTAGTGTCAGCTGGGAGAGCGGCACGAGGCGTCCACAGTGAGCTGGTGCCCCTCCTGGGCCAGTGGTCAGGCCCCACGCCCGCCCCTGCCTGCCCTCTGGCAGCGCAAGAGCCCGGCAGCAGCGCCTGGCTGATGGCCGCGGGAGCTGAGGGGGGGATCCTGCTGGCTGAGGCTCCGCCAGAGAAGACAGAGACAGGAGCGAGCAGCCCACAGGTCCGGGGGCAGGGAGCGAGGCCTTCAGGCAGGGGGCCCCTGCACTGGGTTTTATTTCTCTGGGGGCCCACGGAGAGCCCCGTATAGAGCTAAAAATAACCCGGCTCACAAGCAACGGAGCCTCGCTGGCATCAATCCTCGGTAACGGAGACGGGCCCACGGTTATCGGCACAGCCACCCTGCGAGGTGGCAGAGATTCTGCCCCGGACAAACAACAGCCTGAGGTCACGTCCCGCCTCCAGCGCAGGGATTCGAACCCGGGTCTCTCAAAGCCGAGGGGAGAGGCCCAGGGCCGCAGGTTTCCGGGCAGCGCTGCCGCCTCCTTCGCTTTGTGGCTCACGTCAGGGAGATTTTTCCTGGGCAGCACCAAAACGGTGCATTTGCAGAGTGCGGAAATCCACGCTTGTTTCATTTCGCCCGCAACCGCCGGCGGGAAATCAAGCGGAGTCCGTGAAATGACCCGGCTGGTCCCCGGGTGTGTTTTGCAGCAACACAAATCTTAAAAAGGTTTGGGCCCCAAAAACCTGTACCCGGCTCTCGTGAGGAGCGCAGCGTAAGAACCAGTGAAGAATACAACGCAACACACACAAATCCAACCACACACCCAACACACACACGCTAAAAACACTAGCGTAAAAGCCCCGTTCCACCCTCCCCGCACATAACCATCAGCACACGCCTGTGCACTTTCCAACATAGACACACGCTGCCGCACAATGTGCACAGCCCGCGCTACAACTGCTGCCAACACAAGCAAGCAGGAAGCACTGGGCCATGGCTTTTGGACTATCTGGACACCGCTGAGTTGGCCACAAAGGTTGTGGAATCCCCATCCGTGGAGATATTTAGGAGCAAGTTAGACCCTGATCAGGGATGATCTAAACGGTGCTTGGTCCTGCCGTGAGGGCAGGGGCCTGGACCTGAGGCCCTCGCCAGGTCCCTTCCAGCCCTTCCCAGCCCAGTCGGAATCAGACAGAATCCCGTCCTCGTTTGGAAGCACCCGTATCGGAGCCGGCCATGGGGAAGCCCCAGCCTCCTTTGTCAAATGCACAGCACTTACCGGCTACACCAGGCGTGCCGGGGCACCGAACCCACAACCTCTGTCCGAAAGGGGCCGGAAGGGCCGTGCCCCCAGACCACGCACAACGAAGGGCTTGGGCACAAGAGGACGCTGACTAGCCTGGCACTCGTGAAGTGAGCTAGTTCGGCGTAGCTGCCCATGGGGAGAGGGGAGGAGAACTCCTTTAGCATTCGATCTTGCTGCCGGGGCCAGCTCCTGCGCTATCTGGGGTGTTTCTTCAAGCCCCAGCTACGGGAGCCCCGGACCGCGTTGGACTCTCCGCTGGCATTTACACGGCGCGTGTTTCAAACTGGGTGACTCTCGGCCCCTGCAGCCGCCCGCCCAGGCTGATGGGGAGATAAGTGGGCAGGAAGCCGGCTGTAGATTCTTTGGGACATTGTCCGGGCCGCGTAGCGTACCCCTGGACAATGCAGCACCGCGGGACTGGAACCTAGAACCCGGGTTCCAGCCTGAGCCCAGACGTACCCGCAGTGAAACAGCCCCGCGAGCCCACGTCGGCTGGCACTGGCCGGCTGCGGGCGTCTCGCTGCTGTGCAGACATACCCCGAGCCAGCTGCAGCCTCCAGGCAGGCAGGAGAGGGCTCAATTGGGGTGGCACGTTTTTACCCCTGCCCCCTCCCCAGCACGGTACAGAGAGTTCAGCTGCAGAGAGGGAAACTTCGCGAGCTGCCCCCGCTCTTCAAGGGGGCGCAAAACCCTGCACGCGCGTCCTCTGCGGGATGCAGCCCCCTTGCAGCGGTGCCTCTGCAGTTCCCCCCCTCGACGGCGGCATCCCTCCCCCTCCCCCCCCCCGCTCTCCCTGGCTGGATCGGCCATTAGCGGCAGGCCAAGGAGCGGGCGGCCGGCCCGGCTAGGCAAGCGCCTGCTTTGTAGCGCTAATGGGAAGCTAACTCGCCGGCTGGAATGTGGGGCACAGGAGACTCATTTTCTGCTTATGGTTTCAAAGAATCCATTAAGGACCCCGGGCCCGCGGCAGGGCTTCCCAGCTCCACGCTGGAGCGGCAGAGCGCCTCCGGAGACGCAGGTCAGGTGGGGACAGGCTCCGTGCTTGGCCGAGGGCTCCCCGGGGCTGCAGAAGCGTTCCCGCACGCATCCCGATCTCTGGCAGGAGCGCACGATGCAGCCTCCTGCCCTTCCCCTTCCCCAGAATAACCCTGGGGTCCAGCGTGGAGCAGCCTGGAGCCACGCTCACCTTGATCCAGCTGCTCTCAGCCTTGCGAGTCTCGCACTCGCTCTGCCTGACACCGAAATGCAGCCACCTCTGGGGTGGGGTGGGGCGGGGCAGCCCTGACAGCTCACAGCAACGCAGCCCAGCCATTGAGCGGGAGGACAGCGGTATCTCTTTGGAACCAGGTTTGACAACCCCGGGGGCAGGGGTCCCGACCGGCCATGCTGGCTCACAGCTCCGGCGCCTGCGAAACGCACCATGGCCAGATAAATGGGGTTTAGGTCTCCCAAAACTCCAGCACACGCGCTCCAAGCAATAGGCTGGGTGGTTGGGGTGGACAATGACTCAGAGGTGAGCACCCCCTACTGACTGACCCATCCCACACCCCAGCAGCAGAGCGCCCCCTAGCGCCAAAACGGGGACTGGTGCTTAAGACTGACACAGAGGAGAGGGCGACCCTGGTCAAGTCACCCCCACCACCTTGGCTGCAGCTAGTTCTCCCTGAGCGAAACCCTCCGACTGCTCAGCTTCGCTTCTGAGCCAGAGGTGGAAAGGCAGCAGGTAAAGCACAAGAGTCAGAGGGCAGCGAGATCCGATGCCCAAGCCACAGGCAGGACCCTACAAGGCCTCAGGGGAAGCAGAGGGTCTCTGTACCCCCAAGTTGCTCCCTGTTTCAGGGGCCTGTTTCACCCCTGCCCTGGCCCTGCCCCGCTCCCTAAAGCAGCCAGCAAACTCCCTCCCTAGTCCTGTTGGGCCCCTCTCTGCTCTGAGGAAAAAGGATACAGGGTGGGAGAGGGGCCACTCTGACATCAGCACCTCTCTTTTCCCTCCCCTGCCCGGCACAGAAAAGAGGAGACTCCCAGAGGGAGGGGCAGCTCCAAGGCAAAGGGCAGGAGATGAGCAGCAGTGGCCCAGCCAATCAGGATCACCTGCCAGAGGCTCCAAGATCGACCAGTAGATCCCGATCAACAGGATGGTGACCACTGCTCTAAGGCACCGGCCGCCTTAGAGCATGGCAGGAGCTCAATGCCATTCAAAGTGGCTCCCCCCTGCCCCGAAAGCGCTGGTGAGCACCAAGCACAGAGGCTACACTACATGCTTCTTGCGCAAGGGCACGTCCACAGCTCAAAGCACATGGTAAAAGCAAGGTGCTTTTGCGTAAGAGAGCGTCCACACTGCACGGACGCTCCTGCGCAGGAAAGCTCTGATGGCCATTCACAGAAAGGAGACTAGAGCACCTGTGTTTTTTCCCATAGGGGGGTTTTGCACAAGAAACCCCTCTGGAGCGTCCACACTTGCTGTACTGCCCAGGAACTCTTGCCCAAAAGGGAATTATTCCTCGTAAAAGGACGTTTACCTTCGGCGGAAAACCCCCTCTGTTCTGCCATTTTACTCTCGATTTCCTTGTGCAAAAGCGCAGTTGAGGTGTGGACGCTCCATGGGTTTTTGTGCAAAAGCAGCTGGTTTTGCACAAAAATCTTGCAGTGTAGACGTAGCCGGAGGGAGGAAGGGCACGGCGAGGCACCTCCCTCTCCTCCCAGCCCTGGGTGCTCGGGGTGAAATTCCTCCTCTTGCTGGGGGCCAGACCCACCGCACGCTGCTCTAGCAGCCCTAGTACAGGTGCCGGGGTCTCATGCTGGTCCTGTGCCCGGTAGGGATGTAAATACTGATCAACAATATTAACCAATGAAGCGATTCAAATGATATCATTGAACCAGTTAACCACTGGTGGGGGCAAGGCACGGGGCTCTTATTATTGCTGCAAGAGCTGGATCCAGCGGGGCGTGGGAGCCGGGTGGCAGCGTGGCTGGGAGCCACGTCCGGGAGAGGGGCTTGGGGCCACTGCAGGAAGCTGGGGCCGCCCGGGCCGGGATCGCTGGCACCTCTGTGGGTGGATCCATGGCAGCATGGCCAGATCCCAGCTGCTCACCACGTGGCCCTCCTGCCACCCTGACCTCGTGAGGCTCCCGCCGGGCGGCTCCCCGGGGCTGGCAGTCTAGCTAAGTGGCTACTGAGGAAGCATTCCCGGAAGCCTAATGCTTACCAGGCAACCGGTTAGCCAATGAACCTTTTCCATCCCTCATGCCCGGGGCCAATCCTTCCCTTAGAGTCTGCGGCGCAGCCCGGCATGCTAAAGCCCCAGCGATTCTCCACGTGGGCCTCCCCAGAAGCCCAGCCAGGGTCCCGGCACATCCGGGCCGGCAGCAGTTACCGCCATGCGCCGCGATCCCACGCCAGTGCGCTGTGCGGAGCTGAACTGGGCGGATCCCCTCGCAGCTACAGCCCGGTGGAGCCGCTGGCCTTCGGTACAGTCACGGCTGTGCAGTCTAGTTAAGAACATCAGAATGGCCAGATGGGTCAGACCAAAGGTCCATCCAGCCCAGTATCCTGTCTGCCGACAGCGGCCAATTCCAGCTGCCCCAGAGGGAGTGAACCGAACAGGGAACGATCAAGCCATCTCTCTCCTGCCATCCATCTCCACCCTCTGACACACAGAGACTAGGGACACCATTCCTGAGTCCTTACCCATCCTGGCTAATAGCCATTTATGGATTTAACCTCCATGAATTTACCTAGTTCACTTTTAAACCTGTTCTAGTCCTAGCCTTCACAACCTCCTCAGGCAAGGAGTTCCACAGGTTGACTATGTGCCATGTGAAGAAGAACTTCCTTTTATTTGTCTTAAACCCACTGCCCATTAGTTTCATTTGGGGGCCCCTAGTTCTTATATTATGGGAACAAGTCAATAACTTTTCCTTATTCACTTTCTTCACACCACTCATGATTTTATAGACCTCTATCACATCCCCCCTTAGTCTCCTCTTTACCAAGCTGAAAAGTCCCAGTCTCTTTAATCTCTCCTCATCTGGGACCCATTCCAAACCCCTCATCATTTTAGTTGCCCTTCTCTGAACCTTTTCTAATGCCGGTAGATCTTTTCTGAGATGAGAAGACCAAATAAAGTTGGCTTTATTATATGCAGCAGCAATGCAAGGAGCCCGGGGCGTTAGCAGGTAACCTGAAGCTTAAGACCTGTAAACTTTGGCCAAGCTAAACTTAAGTAACTTGTTTACCAGCGGGGAGGGGGCCTCTCCACCCCAGGGAGCCACTGCTGACCCCCGTGCCCCACCAAGGGGTTCTCTATGGGACGGGAGGGAGCGGGACAGGTGATTTGTCATTAACCTTCACGGTTACACTCAGGCTTCCATCCTGCCTCTGTCTCCTTGCCAGAACTCTGCACTGGGCATGCACCCTGCCCTAGAGCCATAGAGAGAAACGCAGCCTTCCCTGGGAGTGAATTGGGAGGCAAGAGACTGACGGGAAACCTCAGCAGCAGGGTAAAAAGGATCAGGAGACACTTGTGTTTACACACAAGTCTCCTGAATAGCAGCCCTAATAGGAGACACCAGGGGATAGCTCAGTAGTCTACCACTGATCATAAGAGCCCCATATAAACAGAGAGAGATTAATAAGAATGGGACTTTTCAGATTGGAAAAGAGATGACTAAGGGGGGATAGGATAGAGGTCTATAAAATCATGACTGGTGTGGAGAAAGTGAATAAAGAGTTATTTATGCCTTCCTAGAACACAAAAACTAGGAGTCACCAAGTGAAATGAATAGGCAGCAGGTTTAAAATAAACCAAAGGAAGTATTTCTTCATTCAGCGCACAGTCAACCTGTGGAACTCCTCGCCAGAGGATGTTGTGAAAGCCAGGGCTCTAACAGGGTTCAGTGGCATTGGCCACTGTAAGACAGGACACTGGGCTAGACGGACCATTGATCTGACCTAGGGTGGCCGTTCTGATGTAGGAGATGCCATGGCACATTTTAGCAGTGTACACCAGTAACACGAGGCCCAGATTGCACTTACATTGGGATAAATCCAGAGTAACCCTATGGAGCTCGGCAGAGGTTCAGCAGCATAAGTCTGATCAGTATCTGGCCCTTGATCTTTTAATTACATAGTACAATTATCTTCAGGAACACAGTATCGTACATCCCAATGCCCTTTTCCAACTAAGAAATTTCATCACCTGCACCTGAAATGCAGCCAGCTCTGGGGTGGAACGCAACAGCTATCTTACAGCCACACACATGGATGCTAAACGAGGTTTTAGGACAGAAAGACTCTATTCCCCTGAAACTGGGCAGTGACTTCAGGGAGACATAATCTAATTACCTAGGAGGGCAAAAACCCCAACACCTGCAAAAAGTGTAGTGGGATCCTGTGTTCAGACAAGCCGTACAAATCTCTTCATTAAAAAGCCCCGCAGTTCCAGCCGCCTCACACTGGGCCCACTCAGACAGGAGAACGCATCAGCAAATTATCTGTCATGCAGGTGCATTAATTCTCCAGAGAGCTCCCTCCAGGAGGTGAGAAACCCAGCCCGTCTGAAACCAGTTAAAGTCTCTTGGGTTTCTCTCTCTCCAGGGAGGATGTTAAATACCTGCCTCACGCAGAATTGTTTCCAGCTGCCACACATGGAGCGCAGAAGACGGCTTGCACAGATTTCCCCTAACACTTCCCAGTAAAAGCAGATGCCTTTCTCTCAAGTCCGGGCGGTTGGGAATGTAGACACTTCAGCTGGGGTTTGTTATTCACCAGGTTGTTGGAAGGAAAAAAATGTAAAAATCCACAGGAAACCCAACGGTAACTCAGCTGCAATGAACTGTCGCTGTGTTGGGATTCCCTTGGGATTGGGAGCAGGCTGTACATGCACTGGGGTTATTTAAACTTTTCTAAACAGCTGGGGAAGGGAGGGGTTTGCACCTAGGACACATCCAGCACTTTGAGTGTCTCTGAAAAACCCAGGTGCACACCAGCAGATCCCTGTCACTGAAATCACATCACCAGAGCAAAGTGAATCAGCTGCCCCACTGTCATTCCCCAGCTCCGCCTGGCCCAGGAGGGGTCAGGAAGAAAAGGTGGATCATGCAGCACACCCGTCTGGCCAGCACACTCAAAATAGGAACCCAACGTGCTCGCCCTTTTCTGCTGCTCAGTGCAACCGGTAAGAGAGGCGAGCCCTGAGAATCCGTGCCCAGGGGATTCGGACAGTGCTCCGGACAAGTCCCACCTCACCACGACCGCTTACCCCACCACCGCCAGGCTGCTGTTTTTAGCTCCAAAGTTCAACTGGAACCGGCCCGGCTGTGTCGCCTAGAACTAGGAATCTCCCACCCAGCTCTGAGCGGACTAGGAGAGAAGGGGGCAGGTGGGAGGGGGTATCACTCTCGAAGTTTATTCCATGGCTGGATCCCCCCCACACACACACCCAGGGGTAACTGTGCCCAGCTCTCATGCCCCTCATCCCATGCTCTATATTTCTGACCCAAGCGAAGACTGACAGAAATGCATCCAGTGGGGACCACTGAAGGAGTCTATGTGGCAGTCTGGAAAGAGTCTGTGTGTCTGTCTGTTATCAGTGACTCCCGCGAGAGGGGAGAAATTGGAGAGGACAGAACTTTTTACATAGAATCATAGAACACTAGGACTGGAAGGGACCTCGAGAGGTCGTCAAATCCAGTCCCCTGCCCTCATGGCTGGACCAAGCACCATCTAGACCATCCCTGATAGACATTTATCTAACCTACTCTTAAATATCTCCAGAGATGGGGATTCCACAACCTCCCTGGGCAACTTATCCCAGTGTTTAACCACCCTGACAGTTAGGAACTTTTTCCTAAACCTCCCTTGCTGCAGTTTAAGCCCATTGCTTCTTGTTCTATCCTCAGAGGCCAAGATGAACAAGTTTTCTCCCTCCTCCTTATGACACCCTTTTAGATACCTGAAAACTGCTATCATGTCCCCCCTCAATCTTCTCTTTTCCAAACTAAACAAACCCAATTCTTTCAGTCTCCCTTCATAGCTCATGTTCTCTAGACCTTTCATCATTTCTGTTGCTCTTCTCTGGACCCTCTCCAATGTCTCCCCCTCTGTAATCCAGACTTCCCTAGTCCAGCAACACCCCTGGTCTGGCATCATCGGTGACCCCCGGGGTACTCCTGGACTGAAGCACTCATAGGGAAAAACCAGCAGGCTGGGGTCAAACGGAGCCCCTGGAACCTGGAAGCAGAGCCCTGGGGCTGGTGGATGGAACAGGAGAGACTTTTGGGGTTTCAACCAGAGCAGGGGAGCCCTGGCACCCTGGGGTCTGGAGCAGCAGAGCCCCAGGAGCCAGCGGCTAGGAGCAGAGGGACCAACAAGGACCTTTCCTAGTCCTGCAAATTCCCTGGTTCAGGACTAGTCAGGTCCTGAGGGTGCCGGATCAGGGAGGTTCAACCCGGGTCAGATTTGCTGCACAAGTCTGCAGACGCCTGAGTAACTTGACCTAAAGGAGCTGCCCCAATGGGCTAAGAACACAACTCAGATGCTTCAGCCCCACATGCTGGCCCCAGATGGACAATGAGCAGCACTTCATCCAACCATCTGTCCTGCCAAAGTCAAGGAGAGCATTCCAGGAAGATGCTATTTCTGGTGTCAGACACCCCCTGGGGAGTTGCAGGGTCACGGTTCGCTACAAAGGGAGACCTGGAGCAGTAAAAGAGCCCATCTAAACCTCTCCCCAGGGGAGCAGAAACACCCTGATTATAAAAATTTAAGGATTTTTTAAACATCAGGACTGTACTGAACAGTGTGAGTCAGCCACTTGGATTTTTTTTCTTAGATGAGTCAAAACCCAACATTTATTTCAACAGTGATCCTTGAAACCAAACATTGTCCTGCCGTCCCCGCAATCCACACACGGCATTATTCATCATGGATTATTATCATTAGCATTCACTATTATTAATTTAAACTGGGGGAGTGCCCCGGACCCCCCAGAATGGCCCAGGTTTCAGGTGTGCTAGGCGCTGTGCAAACACAGAATGCAAAGATGGTCTCTGCCCCAAAGAGCCCAATAACTCATCTGGGACCTTTCCAAAAACTTCAGCGGGAGACATGCTGGATCTTATACCAAGCAGAGGACAGACCGGCACATGAAACTGACGAGAAACAAACGTGAAACTGACCAGTCGGTTTTCATTGAGCAATAAACGTGAAACTGACCAGTCGGTTTTCATTGAGCAACAAACATGAAACTGACCAGTCGGTTTTCATTGAGCGTAGCAAAAAGCCTCCAACCTGCCAGTGTTCTTTTAAAAGTGCACATACAATATATGGGACGTGACAGCTCCTAACACAGAGGCCACCAAGGACAAGGGCATAAATTGCAGGAAACAATTAACAGTCCTTTTACATTTACACAGAGCCTTTCCTGCTGATGGATTCCAAAACCGCCTTGGCAGAAAGGGCTTCACCCTCTTCACTGAATGCAGCCAGCCCTGTAGGGTGGAGCACCCGGGCTGCCTTGAGCCACCCAACACCATCACATGATAGGAAGTGACTGTGATCTTTGAGGACAAGAAATGCAACTCCCTAGGTGTCCAGAAAGCACCTGGCACACTCCGAGCACAAATAATGCCACCGTTGTCCTGGCTGTCCGACGGTGATGGGAGAACATGCGGACCATACGCAGCAGCCTTCCCTACAGGGCTGTTTCCAAAGCCCTGACTTCCCCTCCCTCCTGCACAATTAAAAAAACCCACCTCCGCCCCAGGGTGTTAGTCCCGTTCGCTGCCCAGACCCGATGCGATGTGCAGTCACCACTGCTAACGCCTCGCCCCTGAAGACTGTCGATCAGGACCCCGCATGCTTGCTCCTTAAAGGTCAAGCCGGGAAACGGCCCGTGCACTGGATCCTTTAGTAGGATCGGGACCCTCGGCTGTGAGCGGTAGGTGCAGGGGGGCCACATCTCGCCACCACCGCCTGCCTGCAGTGCCTGGCCGGCTGCTGGCATCACACCAACAATCGTAAAGCCCCCTCTGTATGTAGTAACTACAGCTACCGGCCCCAATTCCATCTCTGGGGTGACGCCACGGAAACCAGCAGTGAACCTGGCCAGGGGCATCCCCCCTTCCGTGGGGAGACCGCAGGGGGGCATTCAGATACCTGCCGTGCGGGGTCCTGCGGGAACTCCGTGGTGCCGTAAGGCAAGTCCCTGCTTCCCCTTTCTCCCTCTCTCCTCCCTTGCACTCACTCCCCCACTCCCTCTGGCTTCCCAGGCATGTGGCCACCACCTTTCCTGAGCAACCGAGCCAGGCGGTAATTAATGGTGCAGTTTTGCCAATCACCGGATCAGGCTCGCTAGCACTGGCAAGCACAGGCCTTTGTATTTATTTTCCTTAATGGCTGTTGGTAAAACTCCACTCGGAGCGCGAGGCCTGGAGCCGGAGCCACGAAATCCCCTCCAGGCTTAAGGACTGCTCTCTACCAAAGACCACTGACCCTGGGTGATTTATAGGAGCTAGGCAGGGGACTCCATTCAACCAAGAGTCCCTATCAGGATACAGGCGAGAAGGCGCAGGATAAAATGTGGCCTCTTGTCTTTGCTACCTGTGACAGCGCGTTGGGGTTTTCCCATCTCCTGCACCCCAGTAGTGGCATGGACAGACTCCACCGCCAGTAGAATAGAGGGTGTTTATTGCTTCTCCAGGATACATCACAGCACAGATGTAATCTGGTTACAGGGCAGGCCTAGGATGCCTCAGCCCCCTTGAGATGGGAGAGACTGGGCCCCTAAATTCCAGCCCCTTTCCCTAAGCTGCTTCCTCCATGCTCCCAGACAGAAACTAACTCCCTCACTTCCAGCCCTGCCCCCAGCCAGGGCTCCACCCCCCTTCTTCCCATTGTTCCGCTCCCTGGGAGATAACTCGTCAGACAGGTTAGAAGCCCCCTTGCATAATGACTCATCCCCTGCCCTGCTGGGCCGTGCTGCAGCCAGCAGCCAGTGGAGGTCACTCACAGCCCACTGCCCAGCACAGCAACCAGCAAGGTACCCCCCACTACGTCACACAACCCAAGAGACTTCTACCCGGTAACCTCTTTCTTTCTGCCTCTCCCAGACTCCCCTCCCTTGGTTATCTTCCCAGCCTTCTTCCTAGAGACAGGAGCTTATAGACTCATAGACTTTAAGGTCAGAAGGGACCATTATGATCATCTAGTCTGACCCCCTGCACAGTGCAGGCCACAGAATCTCACCCACCCCTCTTAGAATAATCCTCTCACCTATGTCTCAGATATTGAAGCCTTCCAATACTTTGAAGGCCCCAACATGCAGAGTCCTTCAGCTGTGATCTGTGCCCAATGCTACAGAGGAAGGCGAAAAACCTTCAGGGCCTCTGCCAATCTACCCTGGAGGAAAATTCCTTCCTGACCCCAAATATGGCGATCAGCTAAACCCTGAGCATGTGGGCAAGACTCACCAGCCAGACACCCAGAAAGTTCCCTATAGCAACTCCTATCATCCCTTCATTGACCTATTTCCAACTGGAAATGAATGGTCAATTAGTTACCAAGATCATGTTATTTCATCCAACCATCCCCTTATGCCACGGTACTGGGGCCATGTCTAGCCTGCAGGCTTCTTTTGGAAGAAGCTTTTCCAGAAGAGATCTTCCAAAAAAACTTCTTCTGAAAGACAGCGTCCACACTGCAAAAGCGCATCGAAAAAGCCATCTGCTTTTTTGACAGAGCACGTCCACACTGAATGGACGCTCTCTGGCATGTACGCTGTGATTACTATGGGTGGAGTGGCCACCAGGGCACCTGTGCTTTTTCCTCTTTCCTCTTCTTGTGAAAGAACGCCCTCTTCCCCGTCCACACATGCCTTTTTCTGAAAGAGCTCTTTCGCAAAAAGGCTTCTTCCTCGTAGAAAGAGGTTTACCAATGTCGGAAAAACCCCTCTGTTCATTTGATTTTTTTTTCACAAGAATGCGACTGCCATGTGGTTGTTAAGTGAAGTTTTTTTTGGAAAAACAGTTGTTTTTCCGAAAAAACTCTGCAGTGTAGACATACCCCGAGGGATTGACCCACAGAAGTTGGTGGACAGACTCCCGCTGACTTTCGGCCCCAGGCTCAAAGCACCTACTTGCCGCATCATTCCTAAGCCACCTCTTGATTTCTGGACCCACCCTTCCCAGAGCTGGCTGACACCCACGTGGATCTGCAGAAGAGAGAGGCACCCCCAGCCCCCTTCAGATTTGGCCGATGTATGTTTTGTAGCAGGCTCCGCATTCTGCATCCCAGGTTGGTTGCAGTACTGACCAGAACCTCCTCCAAAGAGCGATTTGTGTGGCCAGCATGAAAACAAGCTACCCCCAGCTCGGGGAAGTTCTGACAGGATGTCCAAAAAAAAAAAATCCCGTAGTCTGCAGTGTAACCACAGACAAGTCCCTTTTCTGCACTGTGCCTCAGTTTCCCCACCTGTAAAATGACGACAGCCAGTGTTCCCTATAAGCTGGTTGCTTGGGTAGCCACTCAGGAGCAGTTCCGATGCCACCCAGCTGAATAGCAGAGTGCCCACCGCCAGAAGCATGTGTTCCTACAAGTTATGCACATCCATACATGCCTCTTTGCCCATAACAAAACTTAATCCACACATGGATAGGGAAAAATTGAGGGAACATCGATGTCAACCTTTTGTAACATGCTAGCGCTGCAAAGCACTCTGTAAGAGACAGGAATTGTTACTATTGTTAAGCTGAGAGCTCAGCTGCCGTCCTGTTCCCCATTCCATGTCTGCCTGGTGGCTGACATGAAATGAGTTTGCTAAGCCTCGACCCCCCCCAGAGAAGATCAAGGGCCAAACCAGACAAGGAGGCTGCACCACCCTCTCCCACTGAATGGGGTCCCCCGCAGGGAGTTAGGGGGAGGGTTGAGGTAGTAGAAGCTCCCCATTGCCTTGAGGAATGAACCCCTAAAGCCATCGGAGGGAGAGAGAGCCGGCCTGTCTCCCCTCCAGGACTAACACTCACCAGCACCTCCCTGGTCAATCTCCTCACCCCAAAATCGAACCATCGAGGTCTTGCCTTGCCAGGGGCTTGCAACCAGCCTTCCCTGTAAGCAGGGCGCGCGTGCAGCTGTTCAGGAGAGAGTCCGATGCCACTCAGCTGATTAGCAGAGTGCCCACCGCTAGGTTTGGGTTTTTCCTTGGGGTGCACATTCGAACGCCCCTCGGTGTACGTGACAAAGTTTATTCCGCACATGGGTGGAAAAGATGGGAGGGAACATGGTTTGCAACGCTCATTAGAACCTTCATTTTCTTTGCAGGTTTCTCCTGAGGCCAGACGCCAAGGCGATGGGCACATGCCCCGCCGGATACACAGGCGGATGTGGTGGGGGCAGGTATGGTATTCCACACACCTCAGGCCCAGAGCAGCTTAGGACAGCGCCACCCTGGGCTACCCGGGGAGCCAAATCTCAGAGATCGAGGTGCCTCCAGGCAAACCCACCTGGGACCAGCCAGCCAGGCTCCGGACGGGGCACGTTCTCCCCTGGCAGCAGGGCTACGAACCGCACCCTCGGGTAGAGAAGCCAGGTGGGATGCGAGCTGGATTCCGGCTGCCCTTGGGGTCCCTCCCCGCGCTCCGCCGGGTCGCCGCCGCCATCCCACCCTCGCCGTTCCGGAGCCACCCGGCGCAGATGGTGCGTTTCTGCCGAAGGTGTAGCGGCTCCTGTCAGGGCGGGCGGGGTGGGTTGGGAATGCGATTGTGTTCCACCTCCTTCCCCCCAGGGGAGCCTTTCCCACGCTCGGCCGCTGCGCTTCGGCTGGGCTGCGGGAGCTTCCCCGCGCCGCCTCGCCAGCCACAGCCCTCTCCCTGGGCCCATGACAGGCTGCAGGGGGCACCCAACGAGCCCACAGAGGGGAGCCAAGACCTGCCCTTGCCTATGGTAACGCCCCCTTTGGACCGACCCCCCTCCCCCCCGGGCGAGGGGAATCCTCTCCCAGAGCGACACACGCGTCCCAAGCCAGGCCAGGGACTCCGGGGAGCGCGCAGCGGCTGGGGAGCGTTGGCACCGAGCGCCCTCAGCCTAGAAACCCACGGGTCGCTCGGGGAAGCCGGTAGCGAGCGTCCCTTAGGGCCAGCGACCTCTCCCCGCCCTCAGCCTCGGACCTGGCTCGGGTGGGAGGGACTCAAACCATCCGACGTCTCAACAAGTTCCTGCCTCGGAAACCAGCAGCGCTCGCTCTGCGCGCCCACTGCTCCTGGAAAGAAAGCTCGCTCTCCGCTGCCCCCACGCGCCCGCGCTCCGACACACAGCCCACGCGTGCGCGCCTGACAGCATGCCCACGGGCCCAGGGACACCCACGCCCACGGGCCCAGGGACACCCACGCCCACGGGCCTAGGGACACCCATGGCCACGGTGCCCAGAGAGACGGATCCCTCTTGACAGACCCGGGGCTCACAAGCCCAGGAATACGCGAAGTGGCTCCCCCCACCCTCCCACACCCCCACACACCTGTACCGGCAAGACTTAGCCTGGCACTTGCGCCCTGATGCGAGTGCCAAGAGACCCGAGCACACCCGCCACCTGCACCAGCAGAAAGAGGCGCGTTCTACAACAGGCACAGGCGCAAACACCCCCACCCTAGTGCTAGTGCCAAGACCCCGCAGAGCACACGGGCACACGACGGCCGTGCAAAGCCAGCCCCAGCCACACACCTCCACGCTCTTGCTCGTGCAGAAAGGCCCGCGCCGCACACTACACCCGCCTGTCAATGCCCATACACCCCCGGGCACGAGAGCAGAACCCCCAAATGCCACAGACGCGCCTCCACGCGCCTAGTGCCCGCCGTGCAAATACCTTCCCTGCCCACCGAGAATTCCCTGCGTGCGCTAATTCGGCCCCCGAGGGGACACACGTGCCTTTCAGTCCCTCCCCCCCTCCGGGTGTGTCATCTCGGGCGAGTGCGCGAGGGCTGGGGCGCACCACACCGAAGCGCGCCTCGCCCATCGTGCAAATCCACGCGCTTGCACAAGTGCCCGGGGGATTCTCGCTCCAATCCGTGTCACAATTGTGATCTCTCTTATTCAGGTCCGATTCCCCCCACCCCCCTCCCCCACACACTCCCCCATATGTCTTGCTGTCCAAACGGAAATGTATCCGATTAATACTTGTAATGAGAGCCGTTCCAGACGGGCGAATATGGGCAGCGAGGAAAAAACAAATCGGCAGGCCAGCTCCTGGTGTCGGGGCGCCAGCTCTCGGCTCGCCGCTAGCAGGAGCCAGAGAACACTTGGCTAAAGCAAATCCGTCCAACACCCCCCCCCCCCCCCCCCCGCGTGTTGTTACTGCCTTTGAGCTTCTAATGCCCCGTCCATTCAATCTGTTCTCCCCCCCCCCCCTGCTCCCCAGCGGCTGGGAAGTTGGCCCCTCCGTGCTCTGCCCCATCGGAAACTGGAGGGGGGGGGGAATGAACCAAGCGCACGAAGGGGGAACCCATCGGATCGGTTGCACCGGCTCCTCCAGGGGAAAACGCCAACATGTCTATTTCAGCCTCCGGAGTGCGCCCATTCAAGTACCGCGGCTGCTTAATCCAATTAAAACTTAGCCAGCTAATGAGGCGGTCTCGGCCCTCAGTGGGGAAAGGGGAGGGGGGCGCTGTCGCTGAGCAACGCACTAAGCCACAAGCCTGGCCGGGCTCGCCGCTCCGCAGGAATGTCCCCCAAATTCGCCGACGAGGGAAGCGGGCTCTTAGCTCGAGCCTGCAACTCCTCGGAAATGCGCCCCCCCCCCCCCTCCCCGGGCGCGTTCCACGCCGCGATCTGCACGGACTTCGGCGGGCACCGACAGATCGATCCCCCCGCCCCACCGCCGCGCACCCCCAAAGCGATGGCAAAAGAAGAGCCGCTCCTGTGCGTATCGCAGCGCATTAAAGCGGGGAGGGGGGGGGGGGGGAGCGGCTGATGCGAAGAAACGAGAGAGCGGAGCACGGAGGCATCGCGCTGGTTCCAGGAAAACGCAGCGGAGGAAGACCCGTTGCAAGCTTCGCCTGCACAGACTGGGGGGGGGGGGCACACTCGAGGGGGGAACGTATTGCCCCCCCCCCCCGAGCCGATTGTCCCGTCCTGCGGGGAAGCAGCGCTGAAAACTTCCATCGCTCACTGGCCAGGCAGCCCATTTTTTAACGTGCAAAAAGGGCGGGGGGGGGGGGGGAGCTCGATCCGAGGCGAAGGGGATTTTTTGGAAGCCCGGAGGCCGCTCGGTGCTTTCCGTGCCCGGGGAAGGGGCCACGGGGCAGCTTCATTCCGCAATCAGCGCACCCGCTAATTGCGCTCATTACCAAGTTGAGTAGGAGGCGTGATGGCGGCCGCCGGCTGCCCGGGGGGGTTTGGCTGGGGGGGGGGAGGCCGCCGCCCGGATCGGGGCCCCGCGCTTACCTGGTCGCTGCTAGCAGTACTTGGAGCCCTGGCGAGACGCGGCGCCCGAGCAAGTGAAGTTTGCCATCCCGGAGAGCCGGCCGGTGGCTGGGGAAGGCGCAATGGGGGAGGGGCGGGGGGGCAGGTCCCCTCCGCTCTGCAGCCCCGATCGTGTGAAATGGGAGACGGGGGGGGGGGAAGCAATTTAAAAAACCCTTCTCCGGACGGGCCCCCCCGCCCCAGCTACTGGCTGCGCGTCCCCTCCGGCCAGGGGGCTCCGCGGCTGCAGGCGGCGCCCAGCGCCCGCGGGCGGCGGGGTTGCATCCTCGGGCGCGGGCAGGCTCCCGGCTCCCGGCCCCGCGGCGCCCCGGCTCCCTGCAGCAGGGCTGGGGGCGGCTCGCGCTCGCGGGCACTTGCGGCTGCTGGCAGCGCGCGCCGGGCTGAGTGACAGCGGCAGCGCCGGGCATGGGGCTGGGGAGCGTGCGCGGAGAGCAGCGGCGGGGGGGGGGGAGGGGGAGGCGAGTCCCAGGGTTTAAGGAGGCTCCGGGCTGCTCACGGCGGAGCTGGTGCGGGCCCGGGGCGCGGGGGGAGGCCGGGCCGGGGGGAGACGCCTGGGCCTGGCGGGTGCATCCTGGCTGGCTCGGCTCCTCCTCTTCCCTGCGCCCGGGCTGCAGCCCGCGCCCTGCCCCGCCGAGGGGGGAGCCGAAAGGGCAGCGGGATTTAAGGTGACCCTGGTATGTTCGCGGCAGGGGGGGGGGTCATTCCTCTCCCCTCCCCAGCCTGGCTCTGCTCCCGGATAAGCTTAGGGGTGGGGGTGGGTTGCGGGGTTGCGTAGGGCACCCCAGTGTTGTGTGCGCCCAAGTGTGTTGCATGGATGCCTGTACCCCTCGAGATGGTGTGCAAAGGTGTGTAGATGTGCCTAGGTGCGCCTGCCTGTGTGTAGCTGTGCCTGGGTGTGGAGGGTGTGTGTGTATCTGTGCCTAGGTGCGCCTGCCTGTGTGTAGCTGTGCCTGGGTGTGCAGGGTGTGTGTGTCTGTGCCTAGCTGTGGGTGGGTGTGTGTGTAGCTGTGCCTGAGTGTGGAGGGTGGGTGGGTAGGTGTGTGTCTGTGCCTAGGTGTGTGTGTAGCTGTGCCCAGATATGCAGAGGTTTGTGGGCACAAATGGGTTGTGAGTGGGCGTGCATGGTTGAAGTGTGTGCACATGTAACCCACACACCTAGCGTGGTTCACTGTCCCATGCAGTGGCACAGTGAGAGAGAAGAACAAGGGCTCTGGCTTTTAGCTCGCTGGAGAGGCTCCTATCCAGGTTTGAATCCGCCTCCAGGCTGTTACACCCATCCATGTGTCTAGGCATGTGCCTGTTTTGGTGAAGACGTGCAGGAGGGGTGAACATAAGCATGATCACACTGCCTGGGCACACGAGGTCTGGAGCACGTGGAGGGCGCATGGGGAGCAGTGGGGCACAGAGGTGCTGAGGGGGGAAAAGTGAAATGTGCAGTGTAGGTGCGGAAAGCCAGTGTGCAGAGTGCTTACATGAGGTGCAGGTGCCTGGCTCTGGTGAGTGCACGTGGCCAGAGATGTGTGCTCGTGCGCTGAGTGTGCACATCAGTGTGATGTCTAGGTGCTCATTGTGGTCATTCTAAATCCGCTCCCCTGCCAAAGACTCGGCCTACGGCCGGGGGTCACCACGCTCGGACTGTCTGCAGTTAGCCTGGAGTCGGGCCGCTTGTTTCTAGGAAGGGGCCAGGAACTGTCATGGACCAGCAGCGCAGACCACACAGAGCGACAGGGCCCAGGAGGGAGCTTCTCCTGTGTCACGCGTGGCCCAGGGGAGTGGCCTGGCTTTCAGCTGGACTCACGGCCAGTCCCTGTCCCCAGCCAGTCCCACGGCCATGGGTAACGGCGGCCAGGGAAGGCATTGCCCTCTCTCCAGCCAGCGGGGAAACCAGGGGCCACGGCGTGGCTGCTCAGCCAGAAGGACTGGGCCACTGCCCTGCTGACAGGCGCTCTGGCTGGCCGGCCGCGGGGGGGCACATCACCCTTTGGGAAGGGGAGGCTAAGGGCTCTGGGGATGTCAGGGGCTGGGAGCAGTGACTTGGGGGGGCGTGCTTAGCTCAGTAGGAAGGGGCAGGGCATGGGGCAGATAGGGAGGGGCTGCGGCTTGCCTTCCCTGGTGTGCATTCACCCACCGCCCATGCCCCCAGCATCTCCAGGGACTTCTTTAGCTGGCAGCTTCCCAGCACTCCCTCTCCTCCGCTGGGGTTGCTGCCCCTATCCAAGCCCTGCCGATTACTCCCAGGGCCCAGCTGGGTGGCTCTGCCGTGTGGGCAGCTGGAACCTCTCTCACTAGTGACCTGGGCCCACAGCGATGGGCCGCTCAGAGGGACGTGGAAAGGCACAATCGTTTCACAGGCGGGGTGGGGGATACCCAATCAAACCGCACAGCCTTGCTGGCCTGTCACACCCCATGCGCAGATATCAAGGCCTGGGGAGGGAGGGACACAGCTGGGATGTCTGTGCACGGCTGCCCTCTGCTGGCAAATCCCCAAAGTGAACAGTAGTGTCATGGCCCCTGTACTGTTTCCATTGAACGGCTCACCAGCTGACAGAGACAGGCTGGCTCAGTGGTTAGAGTGAGCCTAGCCAGGGACTCCTTCTTTTCTTTCTCCTCCTGCTTCCTGCCCATGAACTAGGTGGGCCAGCGTTCCCTGTAAGCAGCGTGCTTGTGCGCCCACACACAATAGATTCCAATGCTGCCCAGCTGATTAGCAGAGCACTCACCGCTACCTTTTTGGTTGCTATGGGTGGTGCACGTTCACACGCGCCTCAGTGCACCAAAAAATTATTCTGCACATGGATGGGAAAGATAAGAGGGAACATTGTGCTGCCAGCTCCAGTCCGCATTAAAGATCTGAATCCTTCAAACAGCATTTAGGGCAGGCAGAAGCCCCTCCCCAGCCTGCTGTCTGGCCACGTGGGTGGGTTTCTCTAACTTAATATTTTGACTCAGAAAGGTGGTATCAGTCCAGCCTGGTATCAGTCTAACCTGCCGCCACTGATAGATTTCGTGGGTGCAGGCGTGGGGCACAGAAGTGCTGAGATGTGCTGTGTGCAGGGGAGCAGGTGTGAAAGGTGCAGCGTAAGAGCTGAAAGCAGGCGTGCTGAGTACTTCGATGGCCATGCTGGTGTCTCCTGGGGGTAGGTGTGCACAGGTGAGATGAGTGCACCGATCTGGTGAGCGTGTGCATGCCCAGAGACAGGTGCTCATGCACTGGGCATCTCCATGTGCATCAGTGTGATGTCTAGGTTAGGGAGGTACAAGGCTAACCGGTTACCTGGTAAGCATGACCCTTACCGGCATGCTTACCTGGTAACCGTTTAACTGGACCTGTCCGGACCCCGGAGGAGGGCTGGGCCAGTCGGAATCGGCTCCCACCTGTGGTGTTTTGGGCCAGAACAGGTGTCCCCCCCTCGGAGTGGCCTGTCCAGGGGGACCCCAGCTGCAGCAGGCAGGGCCAGCAGGACCCCAGAGGCACCAGCCCCTGACTGGAGAAGCCCCCACCGCACCTGGCAGACAGAATCTCTGCCCCACAGAGACAGCAGGACCACAGCCCTGGTGGGACCACAGCCCCAGCTGCTCCGCACCATCCCTCCAAGGGTTAACTGGTGAAACAATCTATTTTTAATCGTTTCACTGGTTAGCTGTTTTAATGGGTAATTATTTCCCTAGCCTTGGAGCACGCGTGCACCAGAGGCCTGGCTACATCTGAGCCCTGCCCTTGGAGCCGTCAAGCTGATGTAATCCTACCAAGAGTCCAGGCTCTCTCAACATCTGTGCAACGTGCCCAATTATTTCATGGGTTGTCATCAGCCAGAGGGGCAGTCAGCGTTCCCTGTAAGTTGGGTGCTTGTGCAGGTGCTCAGAAGAGATTTCAATTCTGCCCAGCTGATTAGCCAATCACTCAGAGCTAGGGTTATGCTTCGGGTGGTGCACATCCACACCTGCCTTGGTTCACACAACAAAGTTTATTCTGCACATGGGTGGAAAAGATTGGAAGGAACATTGGCACTGGTAGCCCTCCATCAGAGGGATACATCCGTGGGTGCTCAGGAAGGATATGTGACCTATTCTGAAGCTTACTGCAGTCATTAAAAAAACCCCAATTAAAGTGATTGGCTGCGTACAGATGTGGTCACCTAATTTCAAAAAATATCTCTTGGCATTGGAAAAGGTTCAGAAAAGGGCAACAAAAAAGATGAGGAGAGATTAAAAAGACTGGGACTTTTCAGCTTAGAAAAGAGGAGACTAAGGCGGGGGGGGCGGTATGGTTGAGGGCTATACAATCATGACTGGTGTGGAAAAAGCAAATAAGGAAAAATGATTTACTGGTTCCCATAATATAAGAACTAGGGGGTCACCCAATGGAATGACTAGGCAGCAGGTTTAAAACAAACCAAAGGAAGTTTTTCTTCATGCAGCGCACAGTCAACCTGTGGAACTCCTCGCCAGAGGATGTTGTGAAGACCAGCACTTTAACAGGGTTCAAAAAAACCCCTAGATAAATTCCTGGAGGTTAGGTGCATCGATGGCTGTTAGGGCTGGGCAAGGATGGTGTCCCTGGCCTCTGTTTGTCAGAGGCTGGAAATGGATGACGGGGAGGGATCACTTGATGGTTCCCTGTTTCTGTTCACTCCCTCTGGGACACCTGCCATTGGACACTGTCGGGTCTGACCCAGTGTGGCCGTTCTTACGTTGCAGCTGCCCTGACCTGTTTGAAACCAGGTCAGAAATGACGCCAGGTGCTGGGGCAGTGATGGGTGGAGAGTCTGGTCAGTAACCGCTCATTGTGCCAAGCAGATTCCACCATCATGGAGGAAAGGGCATCAAGGGGGCAGGCGAGCCGGCGGGTGGCTGCAGAGGTCTGCGTACAGAGGCCAGGTTGCCATTCTCTGGGATCTTGGCCAGCGGCAGGATGAGAAAACCCACGCAGCTCTCAGGGTCACTGGCGGGCAGGAGTCTGTCAAAGGTGTGGGTCCCAGGGCAGGAAAGGTGAGATGCGGCCAACTATGACAAAACACAAGGGGGGAGGGTAGGTTTCCTTTTGCACAATGAGAAAGTCATTAAGACGGGAAATATCCCATCACAAATACAATGGCACACACATCATTGCTGTTAATAGAACTGTAAGAGGGAATATCCCAGAAGAAACACCCGGCGGGCGCGCAGATAATTGCCATTTGCCTTCCCCACTAATAATCCCTCAAGCAAGGTACAAAGGTCTTTGCTCATTCCACACACACACACACACACAAGGTACAAAGGTCTTTGCTCATTCCACACACACATACACACACACACACACACACACACACACACACAAGGTACAAAGATCTTTGCTCATTACACACACACACACACACACACACACACAATACAAAGATGTTTGTTCATTCCACACACACACACACACACACACACCAAAGATCTTTGCTCATTCCACACACACACACACACACTACAAAGAAGTTTGTTCATTCCACACACACACACACACACACACCCTCCATGTGCAAGCGATACTGCACCGAGGCAGGCGAGGTCGGGGATTGTACAGCAGGGGCCGTGTGCGTTCCAGTCCAGGCCCGCAGCGGGGAACTGCCGGGTGCATTTACCTGCTTGCTCGCACCCTGCCCTCTACCTCAGCCCGTTGCCCTGGGCGTGATCCCAGGGCCTGGCCCTACGAAGGGCGGAGCCCTCTCCCCGCTTACGGACTCTGGGGCTAAGCGGGGGCGGGGGCATTGGGCACCATTCAGGCTCAGGTCCTCACTCCCTGGATTCCCGGGGGGACCCTGAGCCTGTGGGCAGGAGGCTAACGCCAAGCCCTGGGTTTGCCTGGGGCCCGGTGCCCCGCATGGCTCAGCCGCACTGCCCAAGACGTGCCCAGGGACCAAATTCCCCCTGGGTGCCAATGGACCGGATCCAGCTCACAGCAGCAGAGACGTGCACCGGCTCTCGGCCCCTCTTGCCAGTTCGTAGACACGGGGACTCATTCCCTCCTCCCAGCGCTGTTGCCCAGCCGGGCAGAGGACGGGGCTCGTGCCCAGGCCCGGCCAAAGAGTTTGCAGGGCCCAAGGCGGCATGTTGCCGTTGGCGGCACCGCGTGGCCGGACGACTCCCAGCCAGGCAGCGAGCGAGCAGCCAGACGGGCGGGCGCCAGGCAGCGCGGGGCCCTAAAGGCGCAAGGCAACCGCCTCGCTCGCCTTGCCCGAAGGCTGGGCCTGCTTGTGCCTTTTGGGGGCAGGACTGGTGCCATCCCCACTATTGCCAGGACAGGACCCTTGCAAGCACCTCTCCTAGGAGCAGCCGGGCAGGGAATTCCATGTGGCCTGCAGATTCCCTGTGGAGACCAAGCTCCTCGCTTCCTACACAGCCAAGGACGCACAGAGAGCGGGGAACACGCCCCCACACCCCCTCCTCACCTCTCCACTTATGGCCTGACTAGGCTAGTGGCATATGGGGGTGCATTAGGAGGTGCATTGCCAGCAGATCCGGAGAAGTGATTATTCCCCTTTATTCTGCTCTGGGGAGGCCACATCTGGAGTATTGCGTCCAGTTCTGGCCCCCCCGCGACAGAAAGGAGGTGGGCGCATTGGAGAGGGTCCAGCAGAGGGTGACCAAAATGATTCAGGGGCTGGAGCGCATGAGCTACGGGGAGAGGCTGGGGGATTTGGGTTTGTTCAGTCTGCAGAGGAGAAAAGTGAGGGGGGGATCTGAGAGCAGCCGCCAACCCCCTGAAGGGGGGTTTTAAGGAGGCTGGAGAGAGGCTGTTCTCAGTGGGGGCAGGTGGCAGAACCAGGAGCAATGGGCTCACGTCGCAGTGAGGGAGGTCTAGGTTGGATATTAGGAAAAACTCTTTCCCTAGGCGGGTGGGGAAGCCCTGGGCTGGTTCCCTGGGGAGGGGGTGGAATCTCCATCCCTGGAGGTGTTTAAGTCCCAGCTTGACAGAGCCCTGGCTGGGATGATTGAGTTGAGATTGGTCCTGCTTTGGGCAGGGGGCTGGACTCGGTGACTCCTGAGGTCTCTTCCAGCCCTAGGATTCTGTGACTAGCCTGCTGAGGCCCCCTGTTCACCGCAGAGTGGCTGAGACGCCACAAACTCGTTTCCTAGAGCTCACTGGTCCTGCAGCTCGTCAGGCGGCCACAGAGGCGTGGAGCCAGCTAGCTCGAAGCCTTCCACGCCGAGCAAGACCCGGAAGTCTCCCCGGAAGGGAGGACCAGCCGGCCTAGACAGAAGTCTTCTCCCCCTCTCCAGGCTGACAGAGCCGGGACCCGGCTTCCCACCAGCAACCTGCAGAGGAAAGGCACCTCCACCTCTTCCCGGCCCAGCCGACTCCTCCACTCCCCTCCCCTCGCAAAATGAAAGTTCGCCGCCGCGCATGAGGAACAAATTAATGCAAATTGTAAGGTACCGTTCAGGCAGTGTAACCAGAGTGGCACAAAGGGCATAATTAGAGCAGCAGCAGAGATTATGAAGGTTGTAACATCAGGCCTTGGTGGGACGGATGGAAATTAGACCTGTCCATTAAGGCAGTAATAACTAGCCAGGTTTACACGGGTCCCCTCGGTGCCCCGACATTGATTATTTATTTTATTGTTTATTCGCTGCACTCATTTCTAAAGCGCCCGCCAACATGTGGCGTGAGCGCTGCTGGCTGAAATAGACCGTCGCAGGCCCTGAACGCTGCTTGTTGGAAAGATTTTTTTTTTGCCTCCTCCCCAACTCTGCTGCATTCCTGTCACCAGTGTTCCCTGTAAGCTGGCCACTCAAAGGAGAATCAAATGCTGCCCAGATGATTAGCAGAGTGCCCACCACCAGCAGTATGTGTTTCTGTGGGTGGTGCACATCTGCACATGTCTCGGTGCACTGAACAAAATGTATTCCACCCACAGAAGGCACATTTAACTGGTTAACTTTTTAAACAGGTTTTTACATCCCTACTTCTGATATCCATGGATTCCTTCCTGCCTTTCTGTACCTGGGCCTCAGCCTCCCCCGCTCTCCCCCCCCCCGCTTTCGACACAGAAATAAGCAGCCAGATTTTTCAGAATAGTTCAGCATGTAGCAAAACGGGATTTTGATCTCCGATGGGACCTCCCTGGGCTCTGCTGCGGTGCACGTAATAATGAAAGAAGCAGGTGAGAACCTCTCAACTTGCTAATAATTACAGCCTCCTCTCGGAATCTCTTTTCATAAACTTTGCTCGGAACAGCACAGACAAAGAAACAAAAGCAGCAATAAAAGGGAGATTTGTTTAGCAAGTTTATCAGGTTTAATGGAGAAAAGTAATAAGGATCCAATGAAGATGTCCTGCCAGGCACCTTAAAGAAATTTACGATGCCCGGTCACTATCATTGCCCTGCCTGTAGGTGCATACAAATTGGTGCATCTCTTCCTTGTGGCGCGGTACCCTACAGGTCACAATTCAGCGGAAAGGCAGGTAAAGGTTTGTTTTTTCAGTGGGGGCAAGAGGGGAATAGGAAGGCAAACAAAGGAGTTTAAGTAGCAGAGGGGTCGCCGTGTTAGTCTTTGCCCATGAAAGCTTAGGCTCCAATACATCCGTTAGTCGATAAGATGCTACAGGACTCCTTGTCGCTTTTAAAGGAGTTTGAGTGCAGCGTGCACATTAAACAGAGGAGCGGTCATAAGGAAATGCCCTAGAATACATTGCAGTGTATGGGTTTGTCAGGAAGCACAGAACTCTGCTGAGGTACTCAAGCTACCGGCAGGATCCCCAGTGGTTCCTGAATAATATAAACACTAGAATAAATTGCTGAGGGAGGTTGTGGAATCTCCATCCCTGGAGAGATTTAAGAGCAGGTTAGACAGACCCTGTCATGGATGGTCTAGACGGTGCTTGGTCCTGCTGTGAGGGCAGGGGACTGGACTCGATGACCTCGCGAGGTCCCTTCCAGTCCTAGTATCCTATGATTTAAGCCAGTATATTGCAGCTGGGTTTTTTCCCTTTTATTTCTGAGTGCTCTGAAGAACTGGTCACGAGTGATGCTGCCTCCTTCTGTGCAGAAGAGGAAAGAAATAAACAAACAGTGTAAGAACCAGGCTGCGGGGAATTATTCGCCTCTCCAGCCCGGATCCTCCGCTGGTGGAAATCAGCAAGGCTGCACTGAAGCCAGCGTTTTCCCATGGCATGAACATCAGAGCAGAGCCCGTTTCTATCCGCAGAGAGACTGGGCCCCGCTGTGTGTGTCGTGCGCCTGCTTAGGTAGGATAAAATATCAGCCGCGACATACATTTCTACAACACCTTTTGCCCCGGCACTTCCCAAGTGGTTTGCCTCACTCGGGAGGTCAGCTTGCTGAGCGTGTGGCTGGCTCTGATAAGAATAATAACTCGTGTAGCAATAACAGCGTGTGTGTTGCAGGTCCTTCGGCACAGAGTGCTTAGGGAAGTGTGAGCGAATAGACACACACGTACAGAGGAGCCCTGTAACCCAGGCTACGTCTTCACTACAGGGGGTTTGCGCAAAAACGGCCCTTTTTGCGCAAAAACCCACGGAGCATCCACACCTCAAGCATATTTTTGCACAAGAAAATGTACAGTGAATCGACAGAACAGAGGGATGTTTGCGGGATAAGTATTCATAGAATCAGAGCTGGAAGAAACAAAAAACAGGACTATGTAGCACTTTAAAGACTAACAAGATGGTTTATTAGGTGATGAGCTTTTGTGGGCCAGACCTACTTTCTCAGATCAAATAGTGGAAGAAAATCGGCACAGCCATATATACCAAAGGATACAATTAAAAAAATGAACACATATGAAAAAGGACAAATCAAATTTCAGAACAGAAAGGGGATGGGAGGGGGAGGTAAATGTCTGTGAGCTAATGATATTAGAGGTGATAATTGGGGAAGCTATCTTTGTAATGGGTAAGATAATTAGAGTCTTTATTCAAACTCAAGTGTAAAGCTGGAAGAGACCTTAGAAGGCCATCAAGTCCAGCCCCCTGCTCTAGGCAGGACCAATCCCAACTAAATCAACCCGGCCAGGGCTTTGTCAAGCCGAGACTTGAACACCTTTAGGGATGGAGATTACAGCCCCTCCCTAGGGAACCCAGCCCAACGCTTCACCACCCTCCTAGGGAAATAGTTTTTCCTACTATCCAACCTAGACCTCCCTCACTGTAACTTGAGACCATTGCTCCTTGTTCTGCCTCTTTCTATGGGAAATAACTCCTTTTTGCACAAGAGCTCTTGTGCAAAAAAGTGTGTATGGGCGGGAAATGGGAGTTTTGCTCAAAACCAGCCTTTCGGAAGACGCACAGGTGCCCTGGTGGCCATTCTGTGACTGGCAATCGGAGCTTTCTTGCGAGAGAGCGTCCACGCAGTCTGGACACTCTTGCGCAAAAGCGCGTCGCTTTTCGGATGCGCTTTTGTGGTGTGGACGCGCTCTTGCGCCAAGAAGTTAGTGCAGAAGATCTCTTCTGAAAAAAACGTCTTGCGCAAGAAGCCTTCCGTGCAGATGTCACCCCAGTGACTGGTGAGCATCCGCCTTTGAGATGAAGGTGGGCAGCTGATGGCGGCCCCGATTCAGAAAGCACGTGCTTGATGTCACTTGGACTGAAACACATGCTTACAAATTAAACATACGGTTCAGTCCTTCCTTGACCCGTGGCCAGAGAGCGCAGGAGCAATACGGCAGGAGAATATGGTATGCAAATGAACTCGCAGCTGGAGGCAAGGTGCAATTACTCCCATTGCAATGCATCCTGGACCAACCTGCTCTTGCCAAAAAGGTGCCTCCTGCCTCCAGAATTATTTCCCGTGGGCAGCACTTGTTTTACGTCTCATCTGAAGGGCTGCCCCTCCCCTCACCCCACCTTCCGCCATCACACGCACATCCCGGATTGCTGTTTCCACCCAGACTCAGAAAGGAGAGCGCGTCTCCAGACCTGTGTCCCAGCGAGGCCATGCCATGAAACCGGCGAGTCTGACTTGCCAGGAAGCTTTGGGGCGGTGAAATAGGCGAATGCAGATGGCCACAGAGCACAGGGACATGACAGACCAGGCTGTGACCTACTGGGTCAGAACGGGCTCCAAAGACAGCACTATCAGTAGCAAATTCCCTCCATCTACGGCATGGCCAAGGGGTCCGCGGCACCAGGGAGAATGCAGCTCACCGGGGCGAGGCAGCGACAAGCCACAGAGAAGACTAACAGGCTGGCGGTGCTCAGCAAGCAGGGAAGATCAAAAGAATTCGATCGCGAGAGTGTGGCCGAAGGACGGCTTGGCGGGGGACGACGATCGCCCATTAGCGTTTGATGGATGCAAACCGGATGGAGGGGATTTTTTTCTGCTGGTGCTGCCAGCGAGGATGATCCATGGGGGAGGGAAAGTTAAGCAAGAGGTTCAGGATCTGGCCTTTAGTGGGACCCACCAAAGGTCACGGCCCACTGGGGTCTACTGCAGCAGGCCCAGGGCCTACAACTATGTCTGTTACCTGGCCTCCCTCTAGTGCAGGGCCTTTTCCATAGCAGGGCCCCTCTCCCCCCAGGCAGGACAGCCCCTAAAATTCCACTTAGCCACACAGGCAGGGCAGTGGGGTGCCAACCCCCCCAAGCTTTGTACCCCAGGGTGTAAGCTGGGTGTTTGTGCGGCCACTCAAGAGAGAGTCTAATGCTGCCCAGCTGATTAGCAGAGCACCCACAGCTAGGTTTGTGTTTTTTCTGCTTGTGGTGCACATTCAAACACACCTCACTGCACATCACAAAATTTATTCTGCACTCAGATGGGACCGATTAGAGGGCGCCTTGTTTGTGAGCCCTGAATTGCGAAGCCAGTCACCATCCGAACCCAACTGAAATAGAGGACACTCCCAGGAGCTGCAGTGGAACCTGGATTTCACCCTTTGTGCCTTGGTCCGTGTGGCCTCCATACTCCTTCCCCCACACAACGCCACGCCCACTTCCCGGTGCACAGGTGTCTTTTCCACGTGCTTTGTCTGTCGAAGCGAGACCATTTGCCGAAGCCCGGCGGACAAGGGGCCATGTCACCTAAAGGCCCGTGGGGGGTGGGGACACCGGGGCTGGAGTCGGAAGGTGCAGGGACAGGAGCTGTGAACACGGCGGGAGTCTAGGAAAAGTGGCAGAAGCCTCTTGCAAGTCTGGGGTAGAGCTCCTGCCTTGAAAGGCGACCGGGGGGCAGTGCAGGCTAACAAATGCCTCCTGGGCTGTCCAGGAAGGTGTAGAGAATAGCTGAAGGGGAAGGATGGTCTACTGGTTAGGGCACCTTTTTGGGGTCTGAGCTCAAACCGTGAACCACCTGGGAGGTGGCCGTGCATCACTAGCCATTCCGGGACCACACTTTGAGAACCACTGGCTTAGGGAGAGGTTCTTAAAGGCCTCCATTTCAGGTAGGGCATGCCCTCGGTCCCAGGTTATAAGAGAAACAAGGTGGGCGTGATCATATCTTTGTGGGTAACCATGGTGCACTGGTTCCCTTTCCCAGACCCGAAGAAAAACCTGGCAAAGCTCAAGAGCTTGACTCTTTCCCCCAAAACTAGCGTTCTCTCAGCCACCTGCTCTCTCTCTCTCTCTCTCTCTCTCATCACACCCCCTGGGAGCAGACCAGCATCACCCCATTTTACAGAGGGGAAAATGGAAGCACAGAGAGAGGAATGAAACCCCCACAAGTCAGGGACAGGCCTGCGTCTCGGCTCTCACGCCATGGCCCCTCATCTCTCCTTTTATTCTTCCCAGTGCCTTTTCTCACACTCCTTCTCCCCAAACCCACCACACACTGATATCTCGTGGCCCCAGGGACGGATTAAGTGGGGGGGGGGCCTAGCCGAGCAGCTGCCTGGGGCGCCAACCTATGGCAGGCGCCTGATTGGAGCTGTAAGGTGCGCAGCGCGCTGGGGGGCGAGGCCGCACATGCGCTGTGTGCCTGGGGGCGGAGCCGTGCATGCATCGCGTGCCCGCTGCCCGGGACGCAGGAAGGGCTCAAGCCAGCTCTGCGTGGCCCCAGCGAGTCTTGGAGAGTCCAGGAATCCAACCGCACGTCCGGGCATCTGAGCCGTGCTCCGAACAGCTAGTTCAAATCAGAACACGCCAGCAACACAAGACCAGGAAATGTTGCATCAATATTCATCGCAATTAATATACATGAAGGCTGCAGCAAGTGCCGCTTAAGCCGTTGCAGGGTGTGTTATCTTTGTGGCTCGGTTTTGCTGGAGCCGTACACTGAGGGCGGAAATCCAACAGATTTTCAAAGCAATAAACCAAAAGCTTTAGCAGCGCCAGTGTTTGGAGGCAGCAGCCTTTCCCCTCCCCCTCCGACCGCCCCCAGCGCATTGCTTGCTCACAGCTGGGGGAAGAAGCACCTTCAAGCCTCCGACGAGAGGGAGTTCTTTCAAGGAAGCCTGCCTGGGCGCCTTTCCCAGGGTCACCAAAGTCCAGCTTCTCTCCAGCGCTGTCCCAGCCAGCATCGCCCTGGGACAGAGAATCCTAGAACTGGAAGGGACCTCGAGAGGTCATCAAGTCCAGTCCCCTGCCTCATGGCAGGCCCAAGCACCATCTAGATCTGGGTGGCCAACCTGTTTTGGACAAAGAGCCAAAATAGCAGTGGATGCAATGCGAAGAGCAAGAAAAAAAAAGAAAAAAGGACTGACCCTTTAAAAAAGGCTTTTTGGCCACATCAGGCTCCCACGGGCCACCACCATCTTGAAGGAGCAATTTTTAATGGCCACGCCGGACGACTCCCCTGCCCCGGTGAGCACAGAGAGCCAGGAGGCGGGGGCCGTTTTCAGAGGCACGGGGGCAGCTCGCGAGATGTGGGGCGGCTTTGTGAGCCGCACTTTCAGGGAGGAAGAGCCGCATGCAGCTGGAGAGTCGTGGGTTGGCCACCCCTGGTCTAGAGCATCCCTGACAGGTGCCTCTCTAACCTGCTCTTGAATATCTCCAGTGTTGAATATCCACAACCCCCCTGGGCAATTTATTCCAGTGTTTCACCACCCTGACAGTTAGGAAGTTTTTCCTAATGTCCAACCTCAACCTCCCTTGCTGCAGTTTAAGCCCATTGCTGCTTGTCCTGTCCTCAGAGGCCAAGGAGAACAATTTTTCTCCCTCCTCCTTGTGACACCCTTTTAGATACTTGAAAACCTCTCTCATGTCCCCTCTCAGTCTTCTCTTTCCCAAATTAAACAATCCCAATTCCTTCAGTCTTCCCTCATTGCTCATGTTCTCTAGACCTTGAATCATTTTTGTTGCTCTTCTCTGGACCCTCTCCAATTTCTCCACATCTTTCTTGCAATGCGGTGCCCAGAACTGGACACAATACTCCAACTGAGGCCTAACCAGCGCAGAGTAGAGCAGAATGACGACTTCTCGTGTCTTGCTCACAACGCTCCTGTTCATGCCTCCCAGAATGACATTTGCTTTTTTTGCACCAGTGTCACACTGTTGACTCTTATTTAGCTTATGGTCCACGTGAGGGGGTTCACTCACCACCACAGCACCCCGTGCCATCTGTCCCAGGAATTAGCTCCTCCGGCTGGCGGGGTGCCTTCCCTCCGCTGGTGTCTCCCCTCTTTCCTCCAGGCCATGGCATCCTCTTCAGGACACTGCCCACATCAGCCTCTAAGCCCCCCTTCCGGGGGGTGTTGTTTCTTCAGCAGGCCATGCTTCAGGCCCTGCAGTCTGGGGGTTTGCTTGGCCAGAGCACCCCTAGCTCCAGGGAGCCCCCCAACTCCCCCAGCAGCCAGGCTTTCACTGCTCTCCTCTGGAGCAGCAGCCTATCCTCTTATATAGCTCCCAGCTGGGCCCTAATCAACTAATGCAGCCTCAGCTGGGGCTAAACTCCCAGGCCCTGCTCCCGGCTGGGGTTTGCCCTTAAAGGGCCAGTGCAGGGCAAACGCCCTGTCACAGTCCACTATAACCCGTAGATCCCTTTCTGCCGTACTCCTTCCTGGACAGTCGCTTCCCATTGTGTGTGTGACATGGATTGTTCTTTCCGAGGTGGAGCACTTTGCATTTGTTCCTCTTGAACTTCATCCTCTTGACCTCAGACCCTTTCTCCGGTTTCTCCAGACCATTTTGAATGATGACCCTACCCTCCAAAGCACTTGCAACCCCTCCCAGCATGGGGTTGTCCCCAGGTGGCTGCTGGCTGGGACACAGCGTGGCCATGGATTCCCCAGCGCCGGTTTGCAAGGTTGCCTACTGATTTCCTCGTGAAACCCCCAGTGTGGTCAGCATGGGGCTGTGTCCCCTAGTGGGTGGATCACAAGATGAGTCGATGGGCCTGCTTCTCTGTGGCCCCGCACCTCATAAACACTGCCACCCGTACAAAGTGGGGGGTAGGCACCCCTCGCTCGGGACACCCGCTCCACATAAGATGCGGGGGACCAGGGGATGCGGTCTGTACCAGTTTGCCACTCCATCCAAAGCTTGTCTACATGGTGAGAGACTGCCCGCCACGCTGGGGTGTAAATCTACAGCAAGGAAGCGGGCTGGGCACTAGCCGGCGGATAAAGTCAGCCTGAGTCTCCAAGGGAAGCGCTTTGACCCGGCATATTGAGGCTCACTGGCGGCCCTCACTAATGCATCCCCCTGCGGCTCCTGGCAGGTCGGCTTTGCTGCAGCTTAGCCAGAACCCTGCTGTACACACACCGCCTACGCAGACGGAAGGGGGCTTTTGGTCCCTGCAGGAATCTCACCTCCCGGAGCACGGATACAGCGACAGAGGCGTTCTTCCATGAACACAGCTGCATCTACAGCTGTGGTCCGGAGGTGGGGGTTTTCATACCCCTGACTGACTCAGCTTTGTCAGCCGACTTTTTCAGTATAGAGCCGGGCCAAGGGAAATTAATCCAAATTAAATACAGGTATGAATTCAAAGTGGATTAGTGAAACTGCATTAAGCCCCTGTGTGAAGAATCTCACACAGGATTAAAGCTCCCTTGATTTAGTTTATCTACTTAATTTATGTCCAAATTCTGAATTAGTGTCCAGGCAGGGGTTTAATGTGGTTTCACTAATCCTTTTAAATTCATGGGATTTAATTTTCCTGGGTGGCCCCATGTAAACAAGCCCAAAGGGACTTGCCCAGTGTCCCACTGGAGGTCTCTGGCTGGGCTCAGAACTGAAATCAGGGCTCGGATGTTAACATACTTGCCCCGGGTGCCTTTCGCAGTCCAGCGGTGGCACATCTGCCTCTGGGATCCCCTGGCCGGAGGGGGCAGCCCAGCCCCGTCTCTGCTCATTTGGAAATGCCAAGTCCGTTACGGCTTAGAATTAAGGAGTCAATGGGATCAGGCAGGATCGGAGACACAACAGAGTTTTGCCCTGTGCTTTAAAGGGGTAGCTGATTGGGGCGGGGCGGGGGGAGAGAAAAGCCCAGGCCCCACTCAATGTTCCCTCTAATTTTTTCCATCCATGTGTGGATTTTTCCCCATCTATGTGTGGAATAATTTTATGTGCACCGAGGCAGGTGCGAATGTGCACCGCCAGTAGAAACAAAAAGCCTAGTGGTAGGTGCTCTACTAGTCATCTGGACGGCATCTGTGTCTCTCCTGAGCGGCTGGGAACACTGGCCCTGCTGTGACACACGCAGGAACGCACCCCCGCAGCACGGTGGCACTGCCACTCAGCCGGCAACCACGCGCACCCACAAAAGCGCTCGGCAGCTCAGCGTCACTCCCAGGCCCCTTGGATGAAGGGAGACCCCTGACTACCCACTCAACCTGGGGGCAGCCGCTGGGGGTCGAACAGCTCGGAGGTGCCGTTAGCGCTGCACGGGGCTGGCTGTGCGTTGTGACGCATGGGCCAGGTGGAGGAGGCGCCCGCCGGCACCCGGGGAACGGCAGGAGTCCCTGTTCTTGGCATCTGCCCCGGTCGCACAGCCCAGGCCCTGGCCTGGCTGCCTCATTCCCATGACTGGCCATGCATCCCGGTGCCAGGCCAGGAAAGCCATCGCTCCTTGGCCCCAGGCAACCTGCCTGCTGCAGAATCGGGTCCAGGGATCCTCCCTCTCCTCTCCCGCGGGGGGGAGGGCGTTTAGCCTTCCGTGCCCATTGCCTTGCCTGTCGCCTCGCCCATGCCCGCTCCTCTGGCCTGGGCCTTCCTGCTACCCGTTCCCTGCATCCCCTGCCAGCAAGAACGGCTTCTGCTCCTTGCAAGCCCCCCTCCCGCTCCTCTTCTTGAACTCTAATTGCAGGCCAGGATCAAAGAGAGGAGACAGAGAAGTACAGAGGGAGCCGGGGCCCCCCAGGAGGGAGGGAGCAGATCTTAAAGCAGCGCGACACTCGACTGGCATCAAAGGCTGCTGTGTGTGTCTCAGAAAGACACGGCACGCAACAGCGGCCTTCCCGGCTGCCGCAGCCCTCGGGGACAGGCCGGCGTGGGCCTGGGTCAGGGTTTCATCTCGCGCCTCGGGAGCAAGCGCTGCATCTCGGGCCGAGGGCGCTTTCCAAAGCACTTCGGGGCCCCGGAAATGCCCTGGACTGAGGCAGGCGCAGGCCCCACAGAGAGCGACGGCAGGAGAGGCTGATCCCCGGGCAGGGCTGGCCTTACCATGAGGAGCACTGAGGCAGCTGCCTCAGGTGCCAGACTGTGCGTAGATTTTGCAATTGAAACGTTACCACCCACCATTGGGCTCCGCAGGGGGGTAACTGGGCAAGATTTCCTGGCCGGTGTCACACAAGGGTCGGAAAAGATGATCATAATGGTCTTGCCCAGCCTTTGACTGGAGAAACAGACTGTTGTAGTTCCATTAAACGCTCTTCACACTGCCATCATGCAGGTGGGGAAACTGAGGCACTGGCTCACGCCAAGCACGTGGAAGAAGCAGGCCGTGAACCCAGACCCCTGACTCTTAGCCCAGTGCTGCAATCACAAGGCCAGTCTTCCCTGCCTCTTTTGCAGCGTGTGGGTTGGAGGGTTAGGGGTACCCAGGGCGTGGTGTTATGTCCCCGACCATCTCAGCTAAACAGCCGTCCAGGGCCCTGTTCTAATCCACTTATCTAATTCCTTATTGATCCCAGCTGTGCGTTTGGCTCAGACCGCATCCCCTGGCAAGGAGTTCCACAGATGGACTGGGTGTTGTGTGAGAACTTCCTTCTGCTTGTTTCAAGCCTGCCATCTACTGCTGGTGCCCGGCTGGCAGTGTGTCCCACCCTCTCCCGGGCAGGACAGAAAGAACAAAGCTTGGCCAATGGAAAATTCCACCTGGAAATGGTCCCCTGCCTGCTCGGCCCCGCCCCCTCGAAGGGCAGTGCCTTCCTTCGCTAACGAGACCATTTCAATCCGCACGTTGGCGCAAATTTGCATGCCGCTTATTAGGTTCCCGGCAAATACAGGCAAAACCTAATTCAAACACATTTTAGTGATAAAACGATATTGACTCCGAGTAATTAAAAATCATTTCCATATTCAAATAGGCTGATTGAGGAGAAATGGCTTCGCCTTAATTGCTTGAAGGGGAATTATCGGCTCTCCACATTTGCCGCCTCACAAACAGCTCTTTGCTCACCGGAACGTGCGGCGCTGACTTCGAGGAGGAGGAGGAAGGGGGACGAGGGGAGGCCCAGGGGGCAGTGGGGAAGAGGCTGAGGTGAGGCGCGGCAGGGGCGGAAGTGTGAAGGAGAAGCAGGGATGGGGAGGAACATGAAATTTTCCTTCCCACTCAAGCAGACGGAATTAGAACAAGGAGCAATCCTGAGTGGGAAGGGAGCGGCGCTTCCAGAGCCTACAGAAACGCTGAACTAAGAGCGGCTAACACAGCCAATGCCACATGCAAACCTGACCCACAGCCCTGGCTAGCCACAGCCACGGCTAACCCCAGTGTGGGCCTGGCTTCCCACTGACCTTCCCTCCCCTTTCGCATAGTAGTGGAGCGGCTCCCAGACTTTAGCCTGCTTATCCTGTGAGGCAGGGACGTGCTACTATTCCTGTTTTACGGGGGTGGAACTGAGGCACAGTGAGGCTAAATGACATGGTCATGGCCACCACGAAGTCTGTGGCAGAGCAGAGACTCTAACCCACGACTTTCCTTCCTCTCCTGGTCACCTCTGGCTTTGGATCAAAGAACGGTGCCTTTCTAGCAGTGCCCAATTTAACTGGCACTATTAAATCAATGCTCAGGTGTCAGACACAGGGCATGGATCTATGAGCAGGGAGGATGGAGTGATGCCCTTTCCAGTTGGGAAGTCTGTGGCACACAAAGGGGCAGTTGCCACAGTACAACCCCACTGAAGTGCCTGTCGTCCCACGCCGAGTCAGCCCCGAACAGAACCCTGGCCGGCATGGAGCACGCACAGACAGAGCTCCAATGGTTTGTACCCAAACTCTTAATCTACTATATATTTGAGAGTGTTTCTGTGTCTGTCTGTGAGTCTGTCTGTCCACCCGTGAGTCCGTGTGTTCAAGAACACCGCCGAAATGGTAAGAGGTAAGGACCACCAGATTGGGTATGTCGCTTCCTCTTATCCTAACTTATGGCCATTAAGTTAGACTTAAGGTCTAGAGAACATGACCTATGAGGGAAGGCTGAAAGAACTGGGTTTGTTTAGTTTGGAAAAGAGAAGATTGAGAGGGGACATGAGAGCAGCTTTCAGGTATCTAAACGGGTGTCATAAGGAGGAGAGAGAAAACTTGTTCATCTTGGCCTCTGAGGATAGAACAAGAAGCAATGGGCTTAAACTGCAGCAAGGGAGGTTTAGGTTGGACATTGGAAAAAGTTCCTAACTGTCAGGTTACGTCTAGACTGGCATGATTTTCTGGAAATGCTTTTAACGGAAAAGTTTTCCGTTAAAAGCATTTTCGGAACAGAGCGTCTAGATTGGCAGGACGCTTTTCCGCAAAAGCACTTTTTGCGGAAAAGCGTCCGTGGCCAATCCAGATGTGCTTTTCCGCAAAAAAGCCCCGATCGCCATTTTTGCGATGGGGGCTTTTTTGCGGAAAACACTACTGTGCTGTTTACACTGGCCCTTTTGCGCAAAAGTCTTTCGGAAAAAGACTTTTGCCCAAATGGGAGCAGCATAGTATTTCCAGAAAAGCACTGATGATCTTACATGAGATCGTCAGTGCTTTTCCGGAAATTCAAGCGGCCAGTGTAGACAGCTGGCAAGTTTTTCTGCAAAATCAGATGATTTTCCGGAAAAACTTGCCAGTCTAGACAGAGCCTCTGGGTGGTGAAACACTGGAATAAATTGCCCAGGGAGGTTGTGGAATCCCCATCTCTGGAAATATTTAAGAGTAGGTTAGATAAATGTCTATCAGGGATGGTCTAGACAGTATTTGGTCCTGCCATGAGGGCAGGGGACTGGACTCGATAACCTCTCGAGGTCCCTTCCAGTCCTAGTATTCTAGGATTCTATGAACTTAAGGCGAGGTCCAGGTTTGATTGTACCCGGACAATGAGATGTGCCTGGAATACGATTGTTTCTCACCAAATGGAAAGGGAGGAGTCTGGCAGAAGGGACAGTTGTACTATAGAATGACCACAGGGTGGCAGCAAGTTACCAGAGAGGCAAGGGACACCATTCCTACCCACCCTGGCTAATAAGTATTGATGGACCTAACCTCCATGAACCTATCTGGCAATGCAATTGTATATTAAAATGAATGGCCATAAGTGAATTGGAATATTGTTTTATATTTTATATAGCATCGTTCCTCTTTTATAATGCTTTGACGTGACCAAGCTAAACTTTTCTGTAAAGTCATTTTGATGTTCCTAAATAACATTTTTCAAAGTTTTGTTTGTGGGGGATCGAACAGGGGACAGCAGGCAAGGACTCTGCCCAAGCGTGCCGGAGGCGCGCAGGACCTTGGTGGTCCAGAGGGTCCTGGTGGACTGAATCGGAAGTGATACACCGGCAGCAGTGCGGAGTGGCAGGGGGTTCCTCAGGAGTGAGGCCGGAGCACACTGGCTGCCAGCCCCTCCCCCAGAGACTATAGAACAGTCGACTAACTGATAAGAATTCTTGAGGTTACGCAACTATTCAATTAACTGATATTGAACATCTCTAATCTACACAGCACCAAATTTTGAAATAACGCACTATATCGAGACATCCCTTAAACCTCGTGGAACGAGGTGTACAGATAGTTCGGAATGGCTTGCTAGTTCGAACTATCTAGCCCGTGCCGCGTGTAGCCGCGTGGCACGGGGTTCGAACAAGCCGGCATTTAAAAATGGCGCCGGCCGGCTTATGCAAATGAAGCCCGGGAAATTCAAATCCCGGGCTTCATTTGCACGTTCGGTATGCATACATTACCCTGCTAGTTCGAACTAGTGGGGTAGTGTAGACATACCCTTAGAGTGTTGCATTTTCTACAGCAAGAACGGTCTCGAATACAGCACCTAGCACAACGGGGGCATGGATTTTGACTAGAGCGTGTGAACTTGGCTGTAAGGAATGTGTCATTCCGGCTCCATCCAGCAGCATAAACTTCAAACAGTGGGGAAAAGAACACAAAATATTACTCCTGACCAAGTCTAATTCTAAGGAATTATAAAAATATAATTGGGGGGGAACTGGTGCTGCGTGTTCATGACAGAATACAATCATTGTATTTGCCTCCCACGCTCCAGATGGATTCATGAGCAAAGCCACCCAAGTAGGAGTGTAGATGTAGAGTACGCATGTGAAAGAGAACGGGAGACCGGGGATGTATGTGAGGAGAAATTGAATTTTTTATCTGTTTCCATGTAGATTGTGTTTATTCATCTGTCTCTTATCCATCTCCCTCTCCTGCATCTCGCTGGATCTTTTACAAAATTACTTCCCTCCTTTGCTCTAATTTTGTTTGCACAGCTAGCAGCTGCTTTCTTCCATTTCGGCATAAAAAATATCATCTTAAATGATGCGCCATGCATCCCCGGTAGAAGTTTTAGCAGCTACCCAGCCAACATTAGCCTTTTGCTCCCGCCTGGCTGCATTTCCATCAGAAAGAGCTAATGGTTTCTGTCTTCCCTTGTGGAAGACATTGCTGACATGTTAGCCAGAGTTGGCGGAGGATTGTGGGTGGGTAGTAGGAGCAGCCCCTAGGATCATTATTCAAGGGGAGCATCGGTACATCTACACAGCAGGCAGGTATTTCGAAATAGTGTCAAGATCCTGTCAAGCTGGAGGACTTCTTACACCGACTTGTACGACGAATAAGGGAAGTTGAAGGAAGAGAGCTCTATTTCAAAATGGCTACGTCTAGACTGGCATGATTTTCCGGAAATGCTTTTAACGGAAAAGTTTTGGGGAGCCCACGCTGGTAAGGGGTGAGGTTTTTTCTGTTTCTCATTTGCAGCCTCCAGCTGATTTTTCTGTGGCCCCCAACCCAAGAAAGGTGCCTTACCCCTGGGTTACAGAGCCCAGCCCGGGCAGCCCCGCCCTCTATCGCTTGCCACAGGGAACGATTTTGAGCACGTTTTTGATTATTTTGGTTTACCAACATTCCATCATCTGCTTTGTACTGAAACTTGTGTGTGTGTGTGTGTGTGTGTGTGTGTGTATATGTGTGTGTGTGTGTGGACTCTCGTCCCTTAGAAAACCAGCTCCCGTTCCAAATCATTTGCCATTTCTTTTGCGGGAGCTGCTGCACCTTGAAAGCCACCTTCTCTGTAAGATTTCAACCACTTGCGCATCCGCTCCAGACTATAATTTACACAACATCCTTTACTGCACAAGTCGCTCGCTGGAGACGTTCCACACAACCTCTAGATGTAAGAAACATTTCAACTAGCGTCAATTTCAATGTCATCGACCACGCTTTTACTGTTCACTATGACATCACTATACGCTACCGTAAAACTGCCAATAGAAGCCCCCAGCGTCTGGTACAAACTGCCCGAGGCCCCCGGCTTGTATTAGAGACTAGGCGTTTATTTGAGACCCGACTTCCATTGGAAGTTTTACGGTTCATAAGGTCAGGAGGTGGCAGCATAAAACATCTGCATCACTGAAATAATTAAGTTTTCACGTCGGGGCTAAATTACGGAGTCTGTGAAGGGCAAAATAATAAGAAAGAATCATGTCGAGGCTTTTTTATGCATTGAAGATTCTGGGAGCACCACAGTGTAATCGCTAAATGAAGCTAAAATAATCGTTAGCACAACTCCAGAGCTGCGCAGCCCAAGAAGTCTGATTGGCAGCTAGTACCCCACATTTTTTTGTCAATTGCCGTGCGGGGCCCAAGGCAATCTAAGGCCGGGCCTGTTCTCTGGTGACGTGTCTGTACCGCACAGGAGCCATGCCACACTCCATACGACGGGCTTCAGCCTGCGCAGGGCTCCATGTGAAACCAGCGACGGAGGCTCGGCCAGCGGGCTCTAGGGCTCTCCCCAGACTTGTTAGAAGCTGGAGCGGGGATATGATCCCAAGGTGCTCCAGACAGGGTTGCCGGGTGTCCGGTATTGTACCGGACAGTCCGGTATTTGTGCTCTCTGTCTGGTAAAAAAAATCAGACCATACCAGACATGTGCAATGTCCGGTATTTTCTGATTTTTCCGGCTGCGCACCTGGCGTGGGCGGGGGACTGGCTGGGAGTCCCGGCCAGGAGCCCTCAGTTGGTTGAGTGTGAGGAGGAGAGGAGGCCTCCTCCTCGCTTGTGCGTCGCCAGGACCCTGCGCAGGACAGGCAACGCCCCAGGATCTGCAAGTGCCTGGGTCAGTCCTGCTCCCCACCGGCCGATTTGCTCACCCCCCCTTCCCGGCCGGCCGGTTCTCCCCCACTTCCCCTCCTGATCTTACACGGCCAGCCCTCCTGCACTGCCCCCCCAGCTCTGCTTCCCACCGGCCCATTCCTCTTCCTGATCTCCCCTGGCCAGCGCTGCTGCACCCCCCCCCCACCAGCTCTGCTTCCCACCCCCCCCCCCCGTTCCTCCCAGTCACCCTCTTCCTCCTGGCCAGCCTCGCAGCCCCCGAGCCCCCTCCAGCTCTGCTTCCCACCCACTCCCTTCCTCCCAACCAGCACCCCCCCCCCCGCCCACAATCAAGTGTGTCCAGTTTTTTTGGGGGGGGGTCTACCTGGTAACCCTAGTTCCAGAGACCTCCAAAGGAAATGCCCGCGTGAGACCCTCTCGTCATCTTACCGCCATGGTGCCAGGGGTGCTGCGGGCACTGGACACGTAAAACCGAGCTCCTCAATGGGGTTGCTCATTTAAAGTGGGCATTTTCCTCTGAGTTAGTGACATTATAAACCTGGCGGGTCCCGGCCTAGCGCCAGCTCAGGGCATTCCAGCCTGCCGTGAGCACTTTCCCCTGCTTGTTCACACATGCTGCTCCGCAGCGCCTCCGTTCCACCCCAGAGGTGGCCGCTTTCTCATTGAAGCCACACTCCATCTGGATCCCTTCCCTCCCGCCGAGGGCTCCTCAAGGCTTAGCTAATATTTATTAAGTGCTCTGGCACCCTGACATGAATGGAGCCAGCCGTGTGCTGCATACCAATCAGGGAGTTTTCAAAGCTATTCCTAGAAACCCCCATCCTCGCGTCACTCTCTCCGGAGCCAGTGGCCTGACGTTTGGGCAGCGAGTCAGGCCTGAATCTGCGCGAGCAGCTGCCAGTTGCAAGCCATTCCAGCCCGAGGGGGTCGACATCTCCTGGCGTGTCAATGACACGAGGGCCAGCCTGAAACGGGATCCAGGCCCCACGCCTGGTGGCTGCAGAAACGCTGTTTTAATCCCAGGACGTCCCTCCTGGATGGAAGGGTTCCAGACCCGCTCTGTGCGTCACCCTGACGGCTCGGTTGGGGAGGCTTCCTGGAGCGGGAGAGTCCTGCCGGCTTAAAATGTGGCGCAACAAATAAAGGGCGAGCTTCAGAAATGTACGTTGGTTCCCACATGGCACGAAAACAAGACTCTTCTGTGCAAAAAAACCTGCCAGGGAACGGCTGATCAGCCGTGGGGCAGAGGACTCAGCGGGGAGGTGAAAGAACCAGGTTTAAATCCCTGCTCTGCCCAAGTTGGAGCAGAGGCTTAAACAGGGGATGTGAATGTTTAACCCGCAAGCCTGACCCTTAATGGGCAAGGGTTACCGGTTCAGGTTAACCAGTGGGGGGTGGAGCAGCTCCCCACCTGCCAAAGGCAGAGGCTGCTCCAGCCCCACGGGGGGCCTGGGGAGGGGGGCAAGGGAAGCAGCTGCTCCGCCCGGGGGGCGGGGGCGGGCGCGAGGGGAGGAGTGCTCCATCCAGGCTGGATCAGTTCCCCACCCACCCTCCTTTTTAATCAGTTAACAGGTTAAACAACATGTTGAGCCAGTTAACCAATGAAACAGGATTTCACATCCCTAGCTTAAACCTGCATCGCTCACATCCTTGATAAATGCCCAGATGAGTGGGCAACAGCGGTCCCTGTAAGATGAGCGCTTGTGCCGCTGCTCCAGAGAGATTCCAACGCTGCCCAGCTGATTAGCAGAGCACCCGCAGCTCAGTTTGTGTTTGTACCGGTGGTGCACATTCGCACGTGCCTGGGTGCAGATAAAAATTTATTCCGCACATGGGTGGAAAAGATTAGAGGGAATACTAGAGTCAGCCTGTCCCTCTGTCCCAGAAAATATTCAAGAATGTATTCGAAGTGGAACAGCTCCGATGAATCGGAATTTCCTGACTCCAAAAAAATTGTTTAATTGAAAAATTCTCAGACAGGTTGACGGGTTTCTTCCAGCCTTGCCTCCCGGGCTGGAGTCCCCCAGCCTCAAATGGACAGCACAAAAGCCCCCTTCTCGAGGCTGCCTGTAACCAGCTCTCCCATCAAGGGCTCTCTCACCAGCTCTTTGCATCTCCCTTTGCCCCCCTCCCGCCCCGCTGTCCACCCCTCTCGCACCGTTGTTAGCCCCCTGGCTTGGGGAGCAGCGATTCCAAACACCATGTTCTGGAATGAAATCGCATCATGTTCAGGGAACTCGCAGGCCCGGTGTGATTGATTTCGCTCTAGGGGCCGCTATTAAAAATGTATAGAATTACTCATGCAAAATCTGACTTACCCACGGGGCCTGTGCAAGGAGATTAAAATCCCGTTGTGTGTCAGTCACTTCCCCACCGACTGCGATTTGCTCCTTTATTACTGTGAGCAAACCGACATCGGGTCTGTGCTGGACGCCTTGTGTCACACAGCGTTTCTCCTCTTATTCAGAGGGGAACCTATATGTGAGGTGGCCTGGCTCAGAGCTACTTTCAGCTCTGCCACTGACCTGCTATGGGACCTCGGGCAAGTCAGTTCGTCCCTCCATGCCTCAGTTTCCCCAGCTACCACAAGGCTAATGTTACACAACTTGGGGGGGAGGTGTTGTCAGGTTTAACTGATTACATAGCTTGACATTCTTACTTGGGGCTCACTCCACTTTGCTTCAAATCCTCTCTGCCACAGCCTTCCAATGTGCCCCTGGTCATGTCACTTACCCACTTTGTGCTGGGTTCCCCATCTGTGGACCTCACTTCCCTTCTGCCATCCTCTGTCTGGCTTGTCTAATTAGGCTGTGGGGATTCTCTCACACTGTGTGTTTGTACGGCACCTCACATATTGTGACCCCGATGTGCTGGGGCATCTAAGGGCTACAGAAATACAAGACTGGGCTACATGAATGCAAGGTCACAGTATTACATATTGCATCCATGGGGTTATGTTTCCATGGAGGAAGGGGGACCAGATCGTGTTCATTTTCTCCAGGTCCTGGCGTTAAAACCCAGTTTTTCCTGAGCGCCTCGTAAAGTCCATAAGGCAAATTTCCCAATCCTGATCGGATCGGTGGTTTCCCATTTGAGATATTGGCCATGTTCCCAAAATGCCTCCAGTCCTCCTGCAGACTTAGCCCCCTCACATCCATCCGACTCCCTGCTGCCCAATGGACGTCGGCAGCTGCCGCTCCCGGCTGCAACAGCCCAGCTCCGCTGACAGCACAGAGACGTATCCAGAGTCCATGAGAATCCAGGGGAGACTTTCTATTCCAGCAGTGCCCAGAGGCCCGGCTGAGATCGGGGCTGCTGTCCAAACACAGCAAGAACCTCTGTCCGCAACGAGAGTCCCCATCGGAACAGGGTGGACATGGAATTCCAGCGGTGCCAACTCTCGCGATACTCGCTTTTGATCTTCAAGTCTCCAGCGTCTGCCGTTGCGTGGCTACGTCCGATTTTCACACGCGAGGCGAGACTTTAAGGGTCTGTTTCTAGCCCTGGTGGTGGCAGGAAAAAGAAGCCAACAACCTGGAAACCACGAACCTGAAGGCTTGAAACACAGGAGGCATATTCTTTTAAAAATCTGAATTTGAAAAGTCTGAGGGGCTTTAAACCAATCACCAAATGTGAGGATCCTGGTGTGTGATTTTGGATCCTTTGGGATGGCCTTCTCTTCACTGCTCCGTGCCTGGTCCCCCTGCCCAAGGTCTCAGCACTTAGACGACCCTTCCTCTCCAGCTGGGGAAACAGCCAGAGAGCAGGCTCACGCATACAGAGACCCGGATGGCCCCATCGCCTTTGTACCACGCCTTGAGGCTTGCTGCATGAAGGCCAGGATTTCAACCACAGCGTGTAGGCCTCGCAAGGAAGGCTCAAAGGGATGGCTCATCCATGGACGGGCGTTTCTTGCCCTTGATTTCAACGGGACATCAAGCGGGGGCTGGAGTACAAACCCGGTTCTTGGTGAGACACCAGGTCAAGACACAGGAGTTACATGCCCCTTGCCAGTAAGTGCCGCTCTGAGCCCCAGAATTCCCACACCACCGGCTCCGCAGCTGAGGTGCCGATCCGTTATTTATTCACCCCGGCAGGGCCCCTGATGCCATGGCACGTGACTTCCCGCGTCACTCAACCGCCGCCCCTTCCAGCACAGCACTGCAGGGTGGCCGCTACCCACCTGCAGCTCCCAGCCGGCGGCTCTTAGCTCCCCTCCGAGAAAAACAGCAGGACAGCAAGCCGGGGATCAGCCAGCAGAGGCGTGATGGCGCAGGCGTGCGGGCGGCAGAGTGGTTCGCTTAGCTCCAGCCCTGCAGGAGAGCACAGAGCTTGGCTCCCTACGCGGCCGGTTCCTGGAATGACTGGTTCTGCCCAGTCGCTATTTCGCAGGGATTATTTTTGCTTGGACAAGGGCCCTTCTGGGTCGCCCCCTGCAAGGCACGTGAGGCCCCGCTGTCCATGGCCAGTGCAGTGGGGTGGAGAGGTGGCCAGCAGCTGCCCAGGGGCCTGAATTGACACAGTCTGGTCTGTCTTGGCTGCCCCAGCCCTGTGTCATAGACACGACCCACCTCCAAGCGTGCGTCTGGTCATTAGCGCTGGGATGAGTGGAGAGGGAGGGGCGGGAGCCAGCGCTTGGATTTCTCCCAGCACCGCAGAAAAAGCCTGAGCACCATGTACATTTCACGCCTTAATAACTCAGCCCAGCGCGCTCCCACCCCACCTCTGCCGGAGAGAGCCAAGGCGATGGGTTTGCAATTAACTCTAACAAGGCCAGGGAGGCTCTCCAGCTGAAGTGGGATCCACCCTCCTCCTCTGATAGATCTGGGAGGCCAGGGAACACCCTCACAGTGGTCTTGGGACTGGCATTTCTGCCCGACATGCTGTGGAACCACGTGCCCTGCCTACGCCTCAGTTTCTCCTCCCACGCTTTGTCCATTGAGAACAATCTCTCCCAGGGCGTCTTTTACATCACCTACCACAATGGGATGAACAGACGCAGACAGCTAATCGGGATTGACTCAGTTGCTGAGCCAGGAAGAGAACCCAGGAGTTATGAGCCTCAGTTTCTTCTCCCGCCACTAGGCAACCCTGCCTTTTAAGGCAGCAGCACAATCAGCTGGCCTACAACCTTGAACTCCGGCACCTCATGTGACTCAGTTTCCCTGCCTGCACAATGGAGATACACTAGTACCAGCTTTGCTCTTGGGTGTGTTAATGGCTAGGAACCACCTTTATGGCTCTGGGAAGTACAAACAAAAAATCAACCGCATCACAACCCAGCTTGTCAGACCTACTCAACACCAAAAATAATTAGAGCTGGGCAGGAAAGAGTTTTCTGGCTCCGGGAGAATATGAGATTTCCAAACAATAAAAAAATTGGGAACAAAAGGCCAAGTCTCAAACTTTTTGCAAGGGGGGCGCCCAGAAAAGTATATTCTGGATTGTTGTCAATCGAATAATTTCATTGTCAGTTTTTAAACTCTAAATGAACTCAACATTTCCACACCAAAATTGCTGGGGTCTGACCATTTCTTCTCATTTTAAAAACGGTGAACTGGGCCACTGGACCACTTCAGAAAAATGTCCCCAAACTTTTGGGAAGTGGGAAATTCTTCCGAAGCAACCTTCCCCCTCCCCCTCCCCCTCCCCGTCCCCTCCGGGTTTGGCAAATGGGCAGACAGATGCCAGGCTGGGTCCTCCAGACCTGCTCCCCCTCCTGAGACCTCCCCCCTTGCAACTCAGCACGGATTAAAATCTCCACCTGTTTAAAACGTTTGCCAGCTTTTAGCCTGGAGCCCTTGTCAGAGCGAGCTCTCCCGGTTGGAGACGCGAAGACGTATTGCTTTGTTTGCATGTACATCACTGCCTTCCGCTGGAAAAATGACAGGCCCGCTCAGGTGTAACAATTCACTCAGCCAGCGGCGGCTAATGAGCGCAGCTCCCTCCTTTCACCAGGTATTGGCAGCGGCCGGGAGTTTGACCCATGAACCTGCAGGATAAAATTCTGGCCTTTAGCTAGGCCACTTACAACGCGAGGCTGTTAAGGGGCTACGGAGGCTGCCGCCTCCCGCCGTCCCCGAACTCCCAGAACGCAAGGACTTCCAGCCCCCCAACTCAGTTCTGACAAAGCGAGGCGACGCTCGGTTAAACGTCTCTCCCCCGGCCCTAGGAGAATGCCAGCAAACTGGGTTTTCCGCAGGACCCGGTTGAAGAAAATTGTTGATGCCGCGACCCGACAATGTGACTGGAGTGTGGGCTCCAGAGCGGGGCTGAGGGGTGCAGGAGCAGGCTCCGGCTTTGGGGGGGCAAATAGGGCTGATCTTGAGCAGCTCCCAGTCAGCGGTGTAGCGGGGGGGCTAAGGAAGCTTCCTGCCTCTCCAGGCCCCGCAGACCACGCTGCCCCCAGAAGCAGCCAGCAGCAGGTTCCCAGCCCACGGGGGTGCAGAGCTAGTGCTCAGGGCAGGGGCAGTGCACGGAACCGTGCGTGCTCCCCCGCACCAGGGTCGACTTATCCATTAGGCACAGTGCCTAGGGCCCACGATACTTTTAGGGGCCCACGAAAATGTTTTCATTTCTTTTCAAATCAGAAGAAAAAAAGTGAACTTTTAGGGTCGAAGACAATGTTTTCATTTTTTTCTCACATCGGAAAAAAATGAAACTTTTAGGGCCCACAAAAATCTATTACGTTTTGCCTAAAACAGAAAAAAAATGTTGAAGTATTTAAAGTTCTATCAAAAATCATTTTTATCTATTTTTTTTTTATGGAGGAAGGGGCCCACGAAGGCAAAGGCGCCTAGGGCCCACGAAAGTCATAATACGGCCCTGCCCCACACACTTAGGAGCTGGGCCTGCTGCATCTGGGGCGCAGCACAGTCTGCGGTGCCAGGCCAGGCAGGTCGCTGCCTTAGCGCCCACGTTGCTCACCTGATCCCCCTGCAGCAACCAGCCCAGCGCCCGACACCCCACCCCCCAGTCGTGACCTGTTGTTTGAAAGCCACTGGGCTACAGACAAGGCACAACCCAAATTCCCCACAACTGATGCCACTTCCAAGGTGCTGCTTCATGTACAACCACTTGAACTCGGTACCTGCCGGGTCTCCAGGAGCGTGGCACGCTTGCTTGCATGGCAGGACGCTCTTCGTAGGAAATGCCCAAGCACCGCCAATTGAGCTGGAGCAGCGGGAAACACGGGAGCGAGCTCCCCCGAGCTCTGAACCCCTCCGGCTTTGTTCAGGTGACAGAGCAGAGGAGGAAACACGCCCCCCGCCCACCCGCCTGCTGGACTGGCTGAGAGCTCAGGGACGCGCCGGGCATAGAACAAAGCTCTCGGCGCAGCGTGTGCCAATCCGCAGGGCGGTTCAGCACACGGACCTCGCCTCCGGGGGGAACCAGGACGACGGGACTCGCTGCCGTTCCCTTCCCCACCCGATGTCCATCTCTCTTTCCCAGAAAGAAAGAGGAAACCTGGAAAGTTTTGACCAGGTGACGTTTAAAAAAAAAAAAAAAACTCTGACGCGGCGCTTTGCTGTCGAGCACAACGGAACGATTCCAGCTGCCAAACCGCAAACCATCCTCCCTGCGAAGCCACCGCCGCCCGGGACTGGTCCCTTTGATCCCTCTGATTGGGAACCGTTAAATGTTTCATGGGAACAGACATTTCCCTGCAGAAAATGTCACTTTCAACCGAGCCGCGCTCTCAGATGGGACAGCTGACACCGCATTCCGCCAGCTGCGGGGATCGGCGAGGGGGGACGAGCGCAGGCGACTCACACAGAAGGGGGGATGCTGAGCTAATGGCAGGAACAAAGCACCCCCTTTCCGTGGTAATACGCACACCGCAGCGAGGAAAGAAGCTGCAAGGCCGGGGAGATGCGCTAATGGTACCTAGAGGAGGCATGTTCATCAATGTCCCCCTTTCTTTTCGCTTCTCCACCTCCTGCCTCACTGGTGGCAACAGCAGGCCGGCCTCGTGAAACAAGGTTTACAGGAGCGGTCAACAAAGGCTTCCATTGTCGACCGATCTGCGTCTTGACTCGCACGCTGTGCTGACGATCAGCTGAGCCGGCACAGCACGGCGGCCATTTTTATTTTAATGAAGCTGGCGATATTTAAATCCCCACTTCACTGACTATGTCGGGTAGCCTATTTTAAATGCTTCTGGCGGCAGAGGCATGTAATCTAGATGTACCCCCAGGTTCTTACATTACGGGAACAAGTAAATAACTTTTTCTTATTCATTTTCTCCACACCAGTCCTGATTTTATAGACCTCTCTCGTATCCCCCTTAGGGTGTGTCTAGACTACCGGGTTTTTTCGAAAAAAGTGGCCTTTTTTCGAAAAAACTTCCTCTGCGTCTAGACTGCTGCTGTGTTCTTTGAAAGTAAATCGAAAGAACGCAGCAGGTTTTTTGATCACGGTAAACCTCGTTCTACGAGGAATAACGCCTTTTTTTGAAAGTACAAGATACGGGCACGCCTTGGAATTTATTCAGAGGCAATAAGATCGTCTCTGTCTTATTCACTGTCCCTTTTTTTGGTGCAGCAGTGCAGAGACTAACAGATGGGGGATTGCTCCAGAAACAACACCCCCCACACACGCACATGCACATGCACACGCACACGCACACACACATACTCACACATTTTTGTGTGTCTACATGCCTAGGAAGCAGCACACACACACACACATGCACACACACGCACGCACACACATTTTCGTGTCTACATGCCTAGGAAGCAGCACTGCTGATTGGGAAAGAGGCAGGAGGGCAGCACCTGGCAAGTATCCTGAGAACAGGACCAGGGCATGCTGGGGCCTGCGGAAAGGCTGAGGACAGACCAGGGGAGCCCTGCATTGGCTTTAGGGTTGCCAGATTGTTGAAACAAAAATACCGAACCCCCTCCCCCCCCAAAAAAAACACCCACCAGGAAAAAATTCCATTGAAGGAAAAAAAAGGGGGGAGACCAAAGTTGTTGAGCAAAAAAAAAGGGGGGAACACCAAGACTTATTAAGCAAAACAAATTAAAATAAAACAGCATTAAAATAGCATGTCCCCTTTAAGAGTGAGTGCAGGGATACGAAAAGGGGAGTAGTTGAGCACTAAGACCCAGGGGAAGCATTGCTTCCCCTCGGTCTTTTTGTCAGCAGCTATTTTGTGCCAGCAGCCTTGCGGAACCAGGTAAGCATGGGGGCTGGGGTTGTGAGGCTGGGGGTGTTGGGAGCCAAGAGAAGACCTTGGGGGGCGGGGAGGCCAGGCCTTGTGTGTTTGTAGGGTTGCCAGGTGCCCAGCATTTTCGCCTCCTGGCTGGGGAAAAAATCAGAAAATACTGGATATCTCAGGTGTCCAGAATTCTCTGGATTTTTTTACCGGACAGGAGGTGAAAATACCGGAGTGTCCGGGTGAATACTGGACACCTGGCAACCCTAACTGGCTTCTGGCCATTAATCTATGCCCTGGGAAAATTTCCACTGGCCATTTTCCACTGGCTGAAGGAGGAGGAGCGTTTGGAACAGGGGACTGGGATATTATTCTGGGCGCAGGCTTTGGAGGCGGGCCACCAAGGGCAGCGGCGTTATTCCAGATTTACACCAGGGCAGTGGAGGGGAAGGGTTAGGTGCAGCTCCCAGAGCTGGGCATCAGGGCTGCGGACGGAGCCAGTCCCTCAGCTTAGCTGGCAAAGGAAGGCCCCCTTTGGACTTCCAGGCAGGCCCGCGATCCCTGCACGGCCCGTTTGTGTCAGGGCCGCCTGAGGCAGCCGGGATGCCGGCCTGACAAGGTCCCGCGGCTCAGGGAGAGCGGCTCTAGGCCCGGCTCCCTTGGAAGGCCATTTTTAAAGCCGCTCTACCCCTCCTGTCATGATGGAGGGGACCATGGGGCTCTGGGCTGCAGGGGCCTAGGAGCTGGGCACAGCCCCCACAAGCCTGGGGCGGGGGACGGGTGCCTCCCCAGGCTGGGAGGGGGAACCAAGAGGCCCCCCCAGGAAGGAAGAAGCGCCGGAGGCAGGGGGAGCATTTGAGGAGAGCAGGGGGCGAGCTCCGAGCTGGGGGACTGCTGAGGAAGTTGGGGAGGTGGGGTTTGGTCGAGCCGGGTCACTGCTCCCCTGGGGACAGAGCACCGAGCGAGTCGGGCTTGGCCCCAGTTAGGAAACCCGGAGATTCCCAGCCGGAGCCGTTCCTAGAACCCAGCAAGACCAGAGCCTAGAACCCAGAGCCCCTCCTTCCCAGCGCCGGAAAGGGGCTTTCATTCTGATCCCCTAATCACCCCTCACCCCCGTTTCACTCCAGCTCCACTAACCCCCCTTGCTGGTTTGTAACACAACACACCCAGCTAAGTGCCCCGTCTGTGTGCGCACGCACACACACACACGCACACACACACACACACACACACACGAGTTAAGTTCCCCTGACTGTGTATACTCTCTCTCTCCCTCTCTCTCTCTCACACACACACAAGGTATGTCTACACTACCCCACTAGTTCGAACTAGGAGGATAATGTAGTCATCCGCAATTGCAAATGAAGCCCGGGATTTGAATTTCCCGGGCTTCATTTGCATGAAGCCGGCTGGCGCCATTTTTAAATGCCGGCTAGTTCGAACCTCGTGCCGCGCGGCTACACGCGGCACGGAGTAGCTAGTTCGGATTAGGCTTCTAATCCGAACTAGCTGTACTCCTCGAGGAAGCCTAATCCGAACTAGCTAGTTCGTGCCGCGTCTAGCTGCGCGGCACGGGGTTCGAACTAGCCGGCATTTAAAAATGGCGCCGGACAGCTTCATGCAAATGAAGCCCGGGAAATTCAAATCCCGGGCTTCATTTACAACTGCGGATGACTACATTACTCCCGCTAGTTTGAACTAGGGGGGTAGTGTAGACATACCCACACAGAGTTACGTTCCCCTGGCTGTATATATACACACAGACACTGCTAAGTCCCCCTACCTGTATATGCACACAGAGAGAGCTGTTCTCCTGACTGTGTACACATGCACACAGCTAAGTGCCCTTACCTGTGCACGCACACACACACACACACAGAGGCTGCAGACTGCCCCTGCCTGTATGCACACACACACACACACACACACACACACACACGCGCGCTTAGAGCCCTGTTACATTCAAGAGCTTTGCCTATCTCCCTGGCTACATTTCCAATGCTGCCCGCTCCCCACTGAATCCTATCTCCTGCCTTTTACACGGCGTGAATACAGGGGCAGCCGGCATCTGATGGTTATGAACCTGGGAGAATTTCATTTCCCATTCCCTGTCCTCCTGCCTTATCTCTCTCTGGGCAGCAGAGGAGCTTGGAACAATGGCCAATGCAGAATCTCCTCTGCTCAATACAACATTCAAAATAGAGAGGGGGAAAAACCATCTTTTTTTCTCCCTTCGCCGAAACGTATCGGCCGGGAGACAGACATGCGAGGGCCTTTTTCTTCCCAGCGATTGGCTGGCTTTGCCTCGACCTAGCTGGGACGGCGGATGATTTAGTCACTGGAAACATCAAATAAACAGCCGTTGGATTCAGACGAGCCTTAAAGGGCTGCTAAGAAATCACGGACGTTTGCCAAAGTGGGACGTTCACTAGCCCTACCCTGGGACAGCGTCTCTCTCTCTCGCACCGGCAGCGCTTTCTGGTTTCCAAGCCGAAGCGTTGATCATTGTTCTCCTCTTAGGCCCTCCGCTGGCATAAACCTGCCCCCTTCCCATGACTTCAGTGCAGCTGCACCGATTTACAACAGAGGAGACTCTGGCTGCCATGTCCAATGAGGCCCGCGGCCTCCCACATGTCTCTATCTGTCGCTTTCAGCCTTCTGCGCTTACTCCCCCACTGCATCCGGCGCCCAGGAACTACCGAGCGGGGCGGGTCTGTGTTCAATCCCTGCCTTTGACATTTAAATCTTGACAGGGCTTTGTTCCCAATCCACCCCCTCGCTTTCACTTACTTGGGCTTGAGTTTCCCAGAAAAACAATATACGCTCGTTCGGGAGAGACAGGAGATACAGTCAGGCTGTGAGCGACCTTGCTTACTGCTGCGTAACGGAGCATGAGGCCTCCCTGTGTGATCAGGGGAGTCAGGAACTAGGACTCCGAGTGCCAGGGCCGCTGCTAATTTCCCTGGGTCAAACCGCTTCTCCACCGTGCGGCTGCAGCCAGGACACCTGGGTTCTAGTCCTGCCTCTGGCTCGGCAGGCAAGTCACTCAAACTCTCCATGCCTCGGTTTGCTCTCCTGTAAAATGGGAGGGCGGCCACGCCGGTGGAGGTAAGTCACAAGGCTACCACGGCACTTGCCTTCTCTCCTGGCGCCAGGCTCAGTGAGGGCTTGTAAAGTGCTTTCAGACCCTCCGCCCAAAACCAGGGGCGGGGAACCTATGGCCCGGGGGGTGGAGATGGTCTCTGGCTTGCCTGGATCCGGCCCGCATGGCTCAGGGCTCCCATGCTGGTGCTCCCACCCTTCCTGCTGTCCCCTGTGGGGCTGGAGCACACAAAATCTCCCAGGTAGGGTCTCCATAGGCTCTGCTGCGTGAGGGAAATGTGGGGAGGGTCTTTCCCCTTCTCCGTCAGGGGCCATGTCAGTGAGCATTTTGTGCGCGGCCCCCCACTGATTTTTCTGTGGGTCAGCGGCCCCCGACCCCAAAAAGGTTCCCCGCCCCTGGACCAAAGGCACGAGGTTGGATTATTACGACTCTGCTCCCTGGTGAGAGGCCAGCGGGGGCTCTCAGCTCAAATCCCACCCCTTGCCGTTAACGCTTCGATAGGCAGGTGCCCATCGCCCCACGGCCAGGCCCGAGGGCTCCCTCCCCGCGGCTTAAAGCCTCGGACACGGGCTTCTGAGGTGGACGGGGGAAGGGGGAATCCCTTAGGGTCCCCAGCAGGCCACCCCCATTGCTAGCCACAGTCCGCAAGAGGGTCATGCACGGGCATCTGCTATCCGAGGCTGGGGGGACTCCTCCCTCCCCAGTGCGCCGGGGTGAGGTCATGCCCGCCCACTCCCCTCCCTTCATTGTGGTGGGGGGGCATGTGCATGGTGCGCTGCCCCACCTCCCTGTAGGAGAGGGCAGGGCCTCAGCAGAAGGGGCGGGGCTGGAGGTGGGCAGGGCTTCTCCCCCGGCCCTACCTTCACCACCCGCCCCGAGGGGCATGCGGAACGATGGGCCAAAAGGAGCCGAAACACGGCAGCCAACCACTTGGGCCGCCTGCTTGGGGGAAAAAAAAAAAAACCTGGCGCGGGAGAGCCCCCAATTACTTAATTAATTATCGAGCCGAGAGGGAGATTTCATAGCTGGGAAGCTGTCACATCAGCCGTGTTTTGTCAACGGAGATGCCGACTGGCGGAATGATTATTGCAGTGTTGGGACTGCACCGACTTGCAGGGAGCGGCGAGGCTATAAATGAAAAAGGAGGAGATAGCGAGGAACAAGATAAGTGTTTTTGTTGCTAAATGGGAGCTGGCACGGGGACAGAATCTCAACCATCGGAAGACAATGCCGAGTACAGTACGAGCAGCTTGGACTAATCCATTTAATTAGCAATCAGCACAAAGGAAGCCCCTTCCCGGCTCTAAAAACAGAACCACATTAAGTTCTGCAGGGACCGCACAGCTGCTCAGCAGAGATCCCGCTCCCCATGCCGTGCGGGGCTCTGCTACGGGCCTGGCTGAAGCTCCGTAATGGGGAGCGAGGGGCGTGGACCCCCCCTTGCCTAACTCACCGGCACAAGGGGGAAGATTCCTGGGATCACCCCTCTGCTCTCCTCTTCCTGCTCATGCAGCCGGGAGGGAGGTTCGGGTGACTCTGCGACCGAGGACGACGGCGGCGCTGACGAGGGGCGGAATGATTCTTGCATGGCTTAGGGAAGTGGTCCCCCACACGGTGCCCGTGGGCGCCATGGCGCCTGCCGGGGCATTTATGTGCGCCCGCCGAATGATCTGGGCGACCCCACTCCTAGACGCACGGCGCATAAGCGGCCCCGCCTCCGGGCACCCAGCAGCCCTAAAAGGTTGGGGACCACTGGCTTAGGGCATTTGCCTGGGGAACACAGGGTGGTGGGTTTGAGTCCTGCCCCTCTTGCCGCTGAAGTGTCACCCACCTTTGGAGCAGCCCAGACAGACAACCCTGGCTCCGGCATTGGGAAGGCAGGAAAAGGGACACGCAGGAAGTATGGAGCTGGGGTCGGGCTGCTCTATCTTACTTCCCACAAGCCCTGGGTAGGGACATGCCTTTGTAGAAGAACGGCGGCTTGTACATCCACCATTGAGGGACCTGGCAGGTTAAAATGCCTGAGGAGTCCAGCCTGTTCTGTCCCAACAGGGGTGGGGATTACCGCTTCCTGCTCCTCCGGCCTCTCCCAGGCTGGGCTAACTACGGTCCAGCTCGGCTCTCTGGAAATGGATCTGATCTTCGCCCGGACACGCTCCGGCTCCGACTGCCGAGCTGCCTGTGCCCTCGAAATCAATGTTCTCTCGCACCGCTCGGGGCCTCCAGCTGCGGAGTGGATGTCCCTAGTCGCTGCTGAATGCCACGAAAGCCAAAACCCAGAGAGCGTGTGTGTGTGTAAACAGAGCGTTTGGAAACTCAGCAAGTGCATGAGTCACGCCTGCAAGTCTCTCCTAGGCTCTGCCTGGCTCCCGCTTTACCCCGAACACCCCAGTGCCTGCCCCAGAAGGGGCTGATGTAAAGCGGGGGGGGGAACCTAAGGCTCTGGATCCGGCCCCCGAGGCTCAGGACTCCCCCCTCTCATTGGGGATGCACTCTGGTGCGCCCGCCCCTCCGCAGGCTGGAGCCTAGAAAATCTACTAGCCTAGGCCTTGGTGTGCAAGGGGAGTGTGGGACTCACTTGTGTGGTGCAGCCCCGACTGATTTTTCGGTGGGTCAGAGGCCCCCGACCCAAAAGAGGTTCCCCACCCCTGATTTCAGGGGGATCAGGTGATCACAAATGGTAGGACCTGCTGAAATGTTTAAAGTAAACGATGGATTTGACAGGAGGTGGGAAGACCTTTGGAGGGGGTACACACTCGCCCCCCTTCCCCAAACACACACTCATTGGCACACTCTTCCAATGGCTGCCTCCGCTGGATTGTCCCTCGCCGCCTCCCTCCCTGAACATAACCCACCAGCGAACAGCGGGACCTGTCGTGCGGGAGCTGGTCCCAAACTCAGCCAAGGGCCGATGGGCAGCCGGACTTGTACATTCAGGGGATCGGTACCCAAGAACAGGGCATCGAGGTGGCAGCTGAATGCAGTTGACAACAAGGCTTATGTCAATGATCGCTGCTACTCACACTTTGCACTTCGAATAGCGCCTTTTACCGGAGGAGCTCAGAGCTTTACCAACACTATTTAATTAAGTGCAAAACAGCTAGGAAGCTGACAGAGCACAGCTGGCTGTTACTGTTGAGGCCAAAATGGGGGGGGGATGGTTTCTCCCCGTTAAACAGGGGGGTTCAAAACACCAAACCATCCACAGCCTGCCTCCTGGGCAATCATTTTTAGATGTGGGGCCACTTCACTAATTTTTGAAGAGGCCCCAGGCCTCCTTGGAAGGGGCGGGGCCTCTGGCAGAAGGGGCGGGGTCAGGACACTTTTGTACTCCTCCTCCCACAGACCCGATTGGCCTGGGGGTGGGGGAGCACATGAAGTCTTTGCCCCCACCTCCCTCCCCGGAGAGAACTTGCAGCTGTTCTGAACAGCTGGCAGTTCCCTCGAGGCACCCGCCCCCTTGCAGGGCGGGAGGAGACCGAACCCACCCCCAGGCCAATCAGGGGCTCGGGGTGAGCAGACCAGCTAGCGGGCCAGTTAGCCCAGGCGAGCGATTGTGCTGGGCAAGTCTCCCAAGCCAAGCCAGGGGAGCCTGGGGGGTGATGTGCCTGGCACCAGATTGCCCAGCTGATTAGAGAAAACCTAGCGCCTGGGGGTGTTCCAGCTCCAGGACGCACCCGTGCTGGCTGGCATGCTGAGAGCACAGCCCGGGGGCACTGGGCACTAGCTGCCCCAAGTATGTGCCTAGCAGCTCAGAGGGGTAGGTACGCAGAGCAGCCAGCCTGGCTTGCTGCAGCTACGCCAGGGCTGGGCCAAATATGGCCCGCGGGCAAGGTTACCAAGTGGCTTCAGAAAAAATACCGGACACACTTGACCGGCCAGGAGGGGAGCAGGGCTGGTCAGGGCGGGGGGAACCGGCCGGCGGGCAGCAGGGCTGGCCGGGGCAGGGGAGGTCGGAGGCAGTGGGGCTGGATGGGAGAGATGGGAGGGGACCAGCCGGCAGGAAGCAGGGCTGCCCGGGGGGGAGAGGTCGGGGGCAGCGGGGCTGACAGGGAGAGATGGGGGGGGGGGGACCGGCCAGCAGGAAGCAGGGCTGGCCGGGGGGGGAGAGGTCGGGGGCAGCAGGGCTGACAGGGAGAGATGGGGGGGGACCGGCCAGCAGGAAGCAGGGCTGGCCAGGGGGGGAGAGGTCGGGGGCAGCGGGGCTGGAAGGGAGAGATGGGGGGGACCGGCCGGCAGGAAGCAGGGCTGGCCGGGGGGAGGAGGGAGGAGCGGGGCTGGCTGGGGGAGGGAGCGGGGGGAGAGAATCAGCTGACAGGGAGCAGGACTGACCCCGGTGCATGCAGATCCCGGGGCGCTGCCCGTCCCGTGCACAGTCCTGGCAAAGCACGAGCGAATCCGGCCCCGGGGATTCCCTCCAGCCCTGGGCCCGCCCCCCCCCCCCTCGCTGCGTACTGCCTGGCTGGCATGCTGCTCAGAAAAGCAGCTGTCCAGCCGTTTGTTTTTCAACAGCGGCAAGCCTTGGGGGGGAGGGGAGAGAGACTTAATGTGCTGCCCCCGCCCCCAGCACAATCCCATTGGCTGGTTTCTGGCCAACGGGAGCTGCCGCAGCGCGCAAAGCACCCGTCCCACCTCTCTTCCAACTCGTGGCTATTCACAGACCCACATGGCCGCTGCAGCCGTGCAGGGACGATGCAGGCAGGGAGCCTGCCTGAGGAACCTGCTGGGCTGCCGGCTGGGAGTCACCCAGGTAAGTCTCCTGGCCAGAGCCTGCCTCTGGCACCCCAGTACCTTCCCGATCCTCTGCCCCCTGCCACTCCTGCCCCCCACCTCACATAAGCCAAACCCTTTGTCCCTCTCCTGCACCCATACTCCTCCCAGACCCTGCACCCTAATCTCCAGGTCACAAGGAGCTGCCCAAGGTCACAGCTCAAACCCCTGCACCCCTTCCTACACCCCAATCCCTTTCCCCAAGCCCCCTTCTGCACCTAACCTCTAGCAGACCCCACACCTCCTCCATTAATATCATGGAAAAGTGTGGCAAAAAATCTTGTAGTTCCCCCCCCCAGAAAAATTACCGCCCACCCCTGAGCTACGGGCTCTGCTGAGTGCACTAACTCAATCAGAGCTAGTGCGGGAACGTCTCCTCCAGCAGGAAACACTCCCACAACAAGAAGCACTGAAGTACTCCAGGGGCATCCGTGGATGAGTTTCCATGGAAACCCCTCATGGAGATGGATTTTCTGTCACACCTCCGGTGAAGCAGGCACGTTCCAGGTGGGGAGCCAGGGCATTAAGAGACTTGCCCAGGGCAGAGCTGGGAATCAAAACCAGATCTCCAGAGTCCCAGTGCAGTGCCTTAAAGCAGGTGACCTCCCCTGCTGGGTGGGCTAATCCATTGCCCCCCCCCCCCTCTTCATTTGGGTCTCCCGGCCCTTCCAAAATAGGAACAAACGACACCACTGACAGCACAGATGCTGCCAGGGCCCCCATGGGTCTGTGCTTAGTCCCATAGAGCCATGGAAATTAGGGATGTGAGAGGTTAACCGGTGGGGACTGGAGCAGCCCCCCAACCAACATCTAGTCCTGTGGGGTCTGCCATGGGTCAGGGGTGCTCCAGCCTGGCCATGGCAGGCAAGGGGGCCATTCCAGCCCTTTTCAGCCCTCCTATTTAATTGGTTAATTGGTTAAACATTTAACTGATTAATTAATGGAATGGCATTTTACATCCCTCATGGAAATATTCTGGCTGGCCTCACTGTTATAATTAAACACCCTATTTTCAGACATCTTGTGCAATTAACATGACTTGTGAAATGGTTGGCATAAAAATAAAAAAACACAAATGAAAAGAGGGAGCTGTTTGAGGGCATTTGGGAACATGAATCCAAATTAACTAAAGGGATGACTTTAAAATGGATTAGTTAAGTCACAACAAACACCCCCGCCTTTAATTCTAAGTAAGAGAGTCCAAATGAGGCCTTCGTGCAATTTAGCTTAATTCACTTTAATTCTGAATGGGAATGGAGGGGTAACATGGAATTTTTGGTAGCTTTTGTAAGGCCAGGTCAACGCTACGCAATGCATTCGATGTAAGATATGCAACTCCCGCTACGAGAATTGCATAGCTGGAGTCAACATACCTTAAATCGAATTTCTCCAGCATCCCCACATCCAGAGTTTCTCCTGTCGATTTCCCATATTTCTTGTGGCTGTGGCCTATAGGGTTACCAGATTATTTCAAAAAAAATACTGGACACACTTTATCTCAGATGGGGAGGAGGGGGCTGGGAGGGGGAGCGGAGCTGGCCGGGAGGAGGTCGGGGGAGGAGTGGGGCTGGCCAGGGGAGATCAGGGGTGGGGAACAGCTGGCAGGAAGCAGGACTGGCCGGGAGGGGATTGGGGGGGAGTGGGGCTGGCCGGGAGGAGGTTGGGGGCAGCGGGGCTGGCTGGGGGAGATCGGGGGTGGGGAACTGGCCAGTGGGGAGCAGGGCTGGCCCGGGCACGCACAGATCCCAGGGTGCTGCCTGTCCCATGCATGGTCCCGGTGGGACACACAGGCAAGTCCGGCCCTGGGGATTCCCTCCCCCCCGGTCCCCGTCCCTCCCCTACTGTGTAGTATGCAACTACGTACTGATACTCATGATAATAATAAAACTTACTTAGAAAATACTGGACATGTATATGTCCGGTATTTTCTCAATTTGTTTCCCGGACAGAAAGCTCAAGTACCGGACTGTCCAGTTCAAAACAGGACACCTGGCAACCCTAGTGGCCTACCGGGGTCAACGGGGACCCTGTCCGAGTTTGATTGACTAGGTCCTTCCTAGACCCACTAAATCGAACCCTGGGAGATTGATCTCCAGCGTGTCTATCTCTTCCCATAAATATAGACAAGGCCCATGATTCATCTGCATGGCAGTGGCTGACATGAGCAGGGATTGCTACCCGGTGGGTGCAGAAGGGTTTAAGAAGCTGCTTTTAGAGTAAGCAAAGCAGGAGACATGCGTTTGTGTCTCCTGCCTGGGGTCCTATGAATGAGTCCTTAAGGACTGTCTGAAAGTGATCAGATCAATGGATAATCTGGGAAGATAATGGGATCCCCAGGCATTGAACAACTGATGTTTCTACATGGGGAGTCTCTGGCAGGGAGAACATGGAAACTCAGCCATCATCTGCAGAAGAATGACAATGGACCAGGCAGGGCCAGGAGGTTAGGATAAAATAAGTTTGCAGAGACTCAGCAGCTTTCATCTGGGATTGGGGTGTGTCTAGGCCATAGTGGCACACCTGTTTCAGCACTGACACTACCTGTGCCGAAGGGAGAACCCTGCCCATTTGCATAGGCCATCATCCATCAACTAAGTGCTGCCTACACCATGGTTAGGTCAACTTAATTACGTTGCTCTGGGAGGGGAGGTGGATTTCTCTGTTTAGAAAACAGTACCTGATGTCACTGCAAATATTTGCAGACATGTATAGGTCTCTGGGGAGTGCCAGAATCCCTACCAGGGTGACCCATTGTGTGGAGCCCAGTCTCACAGGCATTAAAGCCATGTGATTTACCCTTCAAGAAGAGTAGGACTCCTTGGGGTGGGGTATGGCACACTGAAGGGGCACATGCCTGCAGGGCAGCAGAGATCACAAAACACTGAGCACAGCCATCAGAGCAGTCATTGCGGGATACTGGCGGAAGTTAATCCTCTTGACAAAAACAAACAGCAAAGTCCACACTGGCTCTTTGTCAACAATAAAGGGGAAAAGACCAAAGTCTCTCGCAGGGCTGGAAGTTGTTTGTTGCCAAAACTGGGTGTTTTTCCCAACAAAAGCCACATAAGAACGGCCAGGCTGGTCAGATGAAAGGTCCATCCAGCCCAGTGTCCTGTCTGCCGACAGTGGCCAATGCCAGGTGCCCCCGAGGAAGTGAACAGAACAGGGATTCATCAAGTGATCCCTCTCTTGTCACCCATTTCCAGCTTCTGACAAACCGCGGCTAGGGACACCATCGAACTAGAATTCATAACGGATAAGGTGCTTTTTTGAACCCTGTTAAAGTCGTGATCTTCCCAACATCTTCTGGCAAGGAGTTCCACAGGTTTACTGTGTAAACACTCTCACTATTTGGTTGCCAAATGGCAGTTTTTGGCAACAAAACATGCCAGTGTAGAGAAGGCCTAACAGATTGTTCTGGAAAGAAGCCACAATGAAGAAGCCAGCTCCTGCGGAAAGCAGGGTCCTTAGAGATGGAAGGGCCCAGCATGCCGAAAGGCTGAATAGCTCGGTACAGATACAAGCAACAAGTGTTCAGACTTGGGAGTCAAAACATCTCATTAGCTCACGCTGGGGTGCGTGTCGGGGAGAGAAACACGAAGATACAGCAGAAGTCAGGAGAGAGTTTACCAGGCCGTTTCGCTGCTGCGGAGCCAGGGACGGCTCTGGTAGGGGTCCCGGCTGCTCAGCAACATGCACTTCTCCCCAGTTCCCTAAAGCTCGGAGGCTGCTGATAAAGTCTCTTTTTCTCTCCCGGAAATCTCCGAGACTCCCTCAGGAACCAGCTAATCCTGGCTGAGCTGGGGGCTGATTACGCGCCCGGCTTTTGTGAGCAAGTAATAACAGCCCTCCTGGAAACCAAATCCGTGTTCCCCGGTCCCTCTCCCCCTTGCTTGTGCGCCCCCCGCCCTGGGCTCCAGGAGCGAGAGCACCCTCCCACCTGCTCAGCGCTGCAAGGCTGCGCCGGCTTTCGGGATGTGCCTCCCTGGCCTGCTCCTGCAGCACTTTGCCAGGCAAGACCCTCCTTGCTGAGGCGGGGAGACGGGCTTTGGACTCCCCAGCCTGCTGCGCTCGCAAAGCAGCCCCGACCCATTGGACCCTCGAATCTCACTGGAGTCCCAGCAGCCCGTCCCGCGATGTTCCCTGCTCCCGTGCCTCCGGGATGCTCTCCCAGGCCCTCCTCGATTTGAAGATAAAGGCAGGCTGCCGACTGGTTCCCCCTCCTCTGTGCCAAGCAGGCCCACTAATACCCCGCTGCCCTCCACCTGAGCACAGAACAGGACCTCTGGCATACAGGAGATCCAGCTGTGTGGAGGAGGAGGGAATTATGGGTAGTATTTATCGCTGTCACATCGACAACATCTAGTTCTTCCATAGGGCATTTCATCCACAGATCTCAACCCGCTTGACCAAGGTGGTCACCATCACGATCCCCACTTCACACGTGGGGAAACTGAGGCATGGCCCAGGGCAGCGACTTGCCCAGGGTCTTTCAGAAGGCCAGTGGCGGAGCTGGGAAAGTCGGAGTCCTTTGTGTGTCCTGCCCACCTCCGCGGTGGCATGCTTGTTGTTTTGTTTGGACCCAAGAATGCTGGGCTGTTCTGGCTGCCGGACGGTTCCCTTTTCAGGGGGGCAAACCCACCCCGCTCCTGCAGAACAGTCCCATCAGACGTGGCTGGGCCCGTAACAGCAACACTGCCACGGCACGCTGTCCCCTTCAGCAGGGACCCGGCTGGTGAAAGCATGGAACATTGCTGCAAAGAGCAAGCTCCCGTTGTCGGTGCCCTGCCCCACAGGCGGGAGAGGAAACGGGCCCAGCGTGTCAGCACCAGGACCCGGAATAGAACACGGAGCCCTCCCGACCCCCACCAGACCTCGCAGCGTGGGAACGGTGGCATCTCCCCAGCCAGACCCCCGTGCCCAGCGGGCGAGCGACGCCCCCTGCTGGCTACACCCGGAGGAGCCCGCACCGGGCACAAGCACCAGAGAAAGCCCCGCCCAGCCCGCCCGCTGCAATCTAGCGATAAGGAGGAGAAACATTTGCTGGGAGGAGGCAGAGAGGAAATGTCTCCACAGGCAAATCTAGACCGGGGGCGAGGACCCTTTTTTGAGTCGGGGGCCACTGACCCACAGGAAAATCAGTCGGGGGCTGGACACCTCCCTGACGGGCCCCCCGCTGAGGAGGAGAAAGTTACCCCCCACACTCCCTGGGGGGGAGGGCAGGGTAGTGGATTCTGTGCACTCCAGCCCTGCAGTGGGGCGGCAGTGGGGCTGGAACGCCTGGGTGGGCTCCCCAAAGCTGGAGGGAGACCGTGCGCCTCGGGGGCCAGATCCAGGCAAGCTGGGGGCCACATTCGGCCCCCGAGCCTTAGGTTCCTCAGCCCTGCTCTAGACTCAGCAGAAAAGCCACGGCTGGGGGAGGGAGACCAGAGGAGATGCAGCCATTTTCCCGAGAGCCATGTAGACACAAAGGGAAAACCTGAGGCTTCGTCTCCCCGCCCCTCCCCGCCCCCCAAGTCTTGCTCATCTCCCAGGCCAGGTTGAAGCTCTCTGTGTAAAACAGCCCCCGCCCTCCCACTTGGCTCCTTTCACTCCCTGGCCCAGCCTGGACTTGAAATAGCCGCATTGAAATGCAGGGTTCTGTCCCCCGGCGGGAGCCCCGGGGGGATGTGTCAAGCAGGCCCACTGCGAGTTGGGGGGGGTCACAGATTGAAAAGGGGGGGCTGTCCTGGAACCTCTGGCCCCTTGGCTGTCCCCCTCCTCACCTGCAGCTGGGATGAGACCTTGGGCTTCTGGGGTCACCAAGCTTTGTGCAGGGACCAGCCGCTGCCCAGGGGAGCGAGTCCTACCACAAGCCGACCCCCTAACGCAGTGGCCGGTGGCTTGAGCCGCTCCCCCAGCAGCCTCCAGCCCCACTGTGCTCAGGCTGACGCCCCGCCGGGGTCTCGCTCCAGCGCCTGCACTAGACCGGGCTGGCTCCCCACCTTGGCGCTGACACCCACGCTGGCCTGGCACTCGATGCCCCTTGCTCGCTCGAAGCCCTGCCCGGTGCTCCCCGTCCACAGCACGGGCACACTGCTGGTGCACGGCTCGCACGCACAGGCCCTCACAGGGAGCTGGTTCCCTGCACCCTAGTTTTCCCTTTCTCCCCTGCCTGGCACTGCCCACCCTCTGGGACCAGCCTCCCGCTGCAGCAGAGCCAGGGCCGGCCTTTGGGTCGGGCACACTGGGCCCAGGGGGAGGAGCAGGAGGTGGCATGGCAGGGCATGCTGGAAGCACAGGGCTGGGGCAGAGCTGGCCGGAGAGGGCAGGGGTTGGTGATAAAGGGGGCACAGGATGGGCGTGCAGGGGTTGGGGAGCCCAGGGGGCCAGGGGAAATGAGCAGTGCTAGGCCCAGAAGGGTAAGGGGCATCAGAACACACATTTTCCCAGAGCGTTCCCCACGGCCAGCACTGGGCAGAGCCATACCTGTGCCGGGCTCTCTGCTCGGGCGGCGTCTCCCAGTCCCTAGGCAGGGATGCTGGGGGAGTCGGAGAGCTCACCCTTTCCTAACTGCCGACTCCCCAAGGGGTGTCCGCACCAGACAGAACCGCAACAGGCTGCCCCCCAGTGAAGGAAAACCTGCCCCCGCCCTGGCCTACCCCCTTCTGCCAGAATCCGAGCCCCATGCCACAGCAGGAGCAGGCAAAGTAAACCTGCCGGAACGCATGCAAGGCCGAGCTGAAATCAACACTCACGACACGGAGGCAGCCCCCCCTCCCCACCCAGCGGCTTCACACCAAGAGAGGCCCCAGTACCAGCAATCAGCCTCTTGGGACGGCCACGGAGAGACAGCGTGCGCCCGGGGAAGCCGCCTGTGCTGGGGAGGCAGAGCAGGATGGGAGGCGAAGGCATCAAAACTGAGCCTGGTGGGGACCCAAAGATGCCAGCCACCGGCACATCCCTTACGAAGGCCACCCCAAAGGGACCAACAGCCACCGGCGGCACATCTTAGCATCACAGCACTGGAAGGGACCCCGCGAGGTCATCAAGGCCAGTCTCCTGCCCACACGGCAGGACCAAGGACGTCTGATCATCCCCGACAGGTGTCTGTCTCACCTGCGCTTAAGTATCTCCAGGGATGGAGATTCCACAACCTCCCCAGGCAACTTATCCCAGTGTTTCACCACCCGGACAGGCAGGAAGTTTTTCCTAATGTCCAACCTCAACCTCCCTTGCTGCTATTTAAGCCCATTGCTCCTTGTCCTGAACTCAGAGGCCAAGGAGAATAATTTCCCCCCTCCCCTCCTTGTAACACGCTTTGAGATCCTGCAAACCATTCTCACGTCCCCTCTGTCTTCTCTTTTCTAAACTAAACAACCCCAGTTCCTTCAGTCTTCCCTCATAGCTCATGTTTTCTTAATTCTTTTTTGTTGCTCTTCTCTGGACCTTCTCCAATGTCTCCACGTCTTTCTTTAAATCTGGTGCCCAGCTGTGAACTCCTCTCCCCCCCCCCCCCCCCACACACACCCTGATGGAAAGTTTTTCTTTCCCAGAGGGGGAAAAAAAATCCCTCCATCTTTTCCTACCATGGACAATGCAGCAGATCCCTGTCTGGCCTGCGCCTGTTCTCAGAAAGCAGCCGCTTTACAGCTCGGAGGACAGCTGGAGCATGCATTTGCTTCCCTTAACCAGAGAAAGGGTCCCACGGCTGAAACAGGGCCTGTGTTTAGGGTGGAAGGGGCTTGGAAGGTCTGAACACTCTTCCTTTGAGGGCAACAGGTGCTAGACACAACAGTGATATAAGGAAGAGGCGGAGCTAAAACATAGCCCCACCCTCAACTGCTCTGGGCCCGCCCATTCCCAAAGAGGGGGTGTAAGAGGCCACTTTGCTGGCTTGCTTCACTTTTCCTGTGTTGTGGGGTAGGGAGTAAACGTGCTGTGATTGCAGCAGAATTCAGCAGGGCTGCTTGCCTGCGGGTGTGCGTGGGGGGGGGGGGGGGAGGCTCTTACGTACGCACATTAAAAATAGATACCTGGAAAAGGGGGAGACTTGGCGTTGCTTTTGATGTTTCTTATTTAATTAGGTTTTCATTAAAGATAGATCACAAACATGTGACCTTTGGGATCTGAGCTCCCATGGCCCCAAAGAACCAATCCTGAAGCTGGAAGTGGGGGGGGGGGGGGGGGGGGTAGAATGGAATGTTTGCCTCCAAACTTCTCCAAAGTTTGAGGGGTTTTGCATCTGAATGGTTTAGCTTAAAAAATAAAATTCTGTGCACCTAGAAATCGCCCCCATGGCTGGTTCCCGCCGTCCACACCCGGCTACCGCCCCCATTCCCGGTTCCCACTGTCCACGCCCAGCAATCGCCCCTGTGCCCAGTTTCCGCCATCCAAACCTGGCTATTGCCCCGTGCCCGGTTCCTGCGGCCCACGCCCAGCTATCGCTCCCGTTCCCGGTTCCCACCGTCCACACCTGGCTATCACCCTTGTGCCCAGTTCCTGCTTTCTGCAGGCCTATTTCTTATACCATACCCATCACCATATTGGAGCACCTATTACTGTAACTCTCAAATCTCTTTGGTCTGTAACAATGTTCCCTCTACTCTTCTCCATCCTCGTGTGGATTTTTTCCATCCAGGTGCAGAATAAATTGTTGATGTGCACCAAAACATGCATGAACGTGCACCACCAGTACAAACCAAAACCTAGCTGCGGGTGCTCTGCTGACTTTCCCAGCAGAATGGACCAGAGGCCATTGCCGCGAAGGGCGTCTGCTCCGTCCAGTCGGGAAAATTGCCTACCCTAGAGCGTTGGAAATCTCCAGGCACCAAAGCATGCTCTGTTCCCAATGCCCGTCTGTGCCAGAAAACCTCAAGGGTGAGTGTTGTGTCCTGATGGAGGATTTAGTGCCCATCTTAAAACTACACGGCGCAGCAGATAGAGCCTGGCGGGTAACACACTGGGCTAGCTCCTAGGACATGCAGGTCCAGAGTCTACCTATCCCACAGGCTCCTTGGAGGAGTCACTTCCGTGCAATTTGGCCGTGGGACGGATTTATAACGCTGTTTCGGCCCTGGCAGATGCAAAGCGGAGGCGAGAGCGGAGGCGCCAACTCTGGATTTCAGCCGGGATGTCTCTGAAGCTCGGGACGCACTTCCTCCGCTAGGGGAAGTATGTGACCCACGCCCCTGCTGGCTGTGGTGTCCCGTCCCACAGACTGGCCCTGAGACCCCGTACAGAGAGAGAGGAAGAGGAGTTTGCTCTACAACCTTAGCCAAGAGCCAGCTGGCTTTTAGCTCAAGCTGTAGAGCAGGGGCAGGGACTTTGGTCGGGGGCCACCGACCCACAGAAAAATCACTCAGGGGCAGCACACAAGTGAGAAACAAAACCAACCACCCCTCACCAGCGGGGGGTCCCCAATGCTGGGGGATCCCCGTGCCTCAAGGGCTGGATCTAAGCTAGGGGGGCTGCATCTGGCCCCCGGGCATTAGGTTTCCCACCCGTGCTGTAAAGACTCATACACGAAGCTCCAGAGGTCCCTGGTTTGGTTCCGCCTGCCGGCGCTACACAGGCACCTGCTGTGTTTTCATGCCCTGGTTCCTTTGCAAACTGGCCTCTAGGCCTTGCTGTTCCAGCTGAGGCCTGCTTTCCCGAGCCTTGGGCAGGGCTGACCGCCCCGCGGAGCCGGAGCCAAAATGCCGTCCCCCAGAACTTGCGTCAGGAACCGCGGAGGCCTCTTGTGCCGGCCCCCCGTTGGGGGGCGAGAGCCCCAAAGGAAGTCGCAGGGAGGGGAACAAGATGGCGTGTGTAGGACGCCAGGCGTGTGCTGCTGCAGGGCGGGGGAGGCACGGACTTTCACTGCTCACGGGACCCTCTGGCCAGGGGATTGTTAGCAGAGCGAGGGTGGTCCTGCCTGGCACAAAGATCAAAGGCTCTGGCTGAGGACGCAGCCCGGGGGTCTCCATCTCTTCTCTGCGGCTGCTGGGGATTGAACCATGGAGGGCTGGTTTCAGAAGCTCAAGCCGCTGCTGTCCAAGCTAACAGAGCCCCCCCGCAGGGCTGGCCTTACCACGAGGCGAACTGAGGCAGCCGCCTCAGGTGCCAGACTCTGAGAGGGCGCCCCTAGGACCCCGAGAATTGAGACCTTTCCTAGGTTTGGCCCAAGCGAGGGGGCACGGGGGCGTCATTTGAGCTCCCCGCCTCAGGTGCCAAAGTGTTGTGGGCCGTGCGAGGCGGGGGGGGGGAACCTTTCCTGGGTCGGGGGCCGCTGACCCAAAGAAAAAGAAAAATCAGTCGGAGGCCGCACACACGAGAGAAACCTCCCTGAGGTGGCCCCCGCCTGAGACGCTCCCCACATTCTGCTCCCGATGGAGTAGTAGGGGGGCTGGAGTGCCAGCGTGGGCTCCCCAATGCTGGGGGCCCCTGAACCTTGGGGGCCAGATCCAGACAAGCTGGGGGTCGCATCCGGCCCCCAGGCCTTAGGTTCCCCACCCCTGGTGTACAGGCTCGTCCACGCATCGGGTTACATTTGCGTCTCACGGGGGTTTCCAGGCTCTGCCCCAGTTACATGGGGTGTGACGCACACACCTCGGCCATCAAGGTGTGACTGTCTATGGGTGCTGGATCAGCCCCACGCCTAGCAATTTCCAGGGGCGGAGCTAGCCCCCCCTCCGGCTTGGCTTAAGGAAGTAGATCTCTGGGGCTGAGTGACAGCTTCAGCACGGACATCCCTGAACCGCAGAGGGACACGTCTGTGCTCCCATTAACCTTTCTTATCCGCCGCGCCCGTACATCCGTGGGCCCCCACCGACACCGGCCTTGTGTGCTCCCCTCCCGCCCTCCGGGGAGATAAGCCAGGCTGCGTGGGGCAGGGGCTGCAGGGCAGGAGGGGCTGCATGATCTGCCTAGGCTTCTGCACAAAGAGGGGCGGGATCTGCGGGGGGCATGTGGTTCCTGGGGCTGGGCAGAGGGACAGGCGCGTGTCTGTCTTTGGAGGGACGTAAGCGGAGCTGCCTGCTGTGCAGGTGTGTGGCTAGGGCGCTGCATGGGCGGGTGTGTGCGTGCGTGTGTGTGTGTGTGTGTGTGTGTGTGTCTATTTTAAGGCCACGTGAATACTCTGTGTATGTGTGTGCGCGAATACATGCAAGGCTATGTCCCTGTATATCACAGGGGTTCTCAAACTTTTTGGCCTGTCCCGCTCCCCACTCAATGTAAATCTTTCCGTGGCCCCTTCCCTGCCCCCCACAGCAGGAAGCCTGCCCTGGTGCTCTAACCTCGAGGGGGGAGTGCGGGGCTGGCGCACCAGCCTGGGCTCCCCACTGCCGGGGTGGGGAGAGGGAGCCCCAAACCCGCAGCCCAGCACAAGACGGTTGCGGATCACTCGTAGTCTTCGCACCACACCCGGAGACCCGCCGGTATGTGAGCAGCGCTACACACAACATACCCCAAACATTTACTTTTAAATTCCCAGGCAGTTGTCTGCCACAGGAGCAGCAAATCAAGAGAAGCCAGGCGCCATGGTGCGAAGTCGACGGCAGAGCTGCCGAAGCCCTGTGGCTGAAGAGCCAGAGGTTGGTAAAGACCATGGGAGGCATCGGGGGTGGGGGTGGGGGACAGGAATGGGGGAGTGGAAGGGTGGAGAAGAGCAAAAGGAGTGTACCCCTGCCAGGAATACGAACTCCCGAGGGCCAGCCCGGGAGAACCGTTGCGAGAGCAACAAGGGAGCAGATCTCTGGAGCTGACAGGTGCTGTCATTGGCAGAAAAGCAGCGATTGTAACTTTTAATTTTTGATGGGAGGAATAAAGGGGAAAAAAAAACTAGATTGAGCTGAGAGTCCCCAGAAGGGCTCCCCGAGGAACCTCTGCCAGCTTTTCAGAGCACTTAATTCCTTCTCTGTCTCTCGGCCTCCTTGACATCAACCAGAGATTTGTGACAGTGTTTCTGAAATCCCCCTCCTTCCGGGAACCAAATGAAATTAACCGCGGGGCTGTCAAAGTTGGGGTTGTACAAAACGTGACTCTCCTTGGAATCGATAATCTCAACAGCCACTTTCTTTTCTCTCCTTAAAAAGAAATCCACCAAGAAACCGCCGACTACAAAATCCTCCACGTTTTTGGTGGGACCCACAAAAAGCCCACGTTTTAGGCTCCCCCTGCTGGCCCTGAAGCAGAGCTCCAGGCCCGTGAGCACAAGTGTTGACTTGTGATCTCTCCGCCCTCTAGTGGCGGGCCCAGGCATCTACAACAGCCTGCTCCTTGCAGTGAAGAGAAGTTCATTGCACACAAGAAAGGAACCCATGTGATTAGTGCTCAGTTCTGGGGTTCTTACTCTGCCCTGACGGAGGCTTCTCTCCGGCTCTTGTTCGCTGCGTGAAGACAAAGCGGTTCGGGGACACGGCAGCATTGTCCAGGAGCTGTGAAAGGAAAACTCCCCATTCTGAGCATTCCCAGCAGGATCGGGGCCCGGCGCCTGCGTTTCTAGGAACTGCTGGGAATCAATTCGCAAGTGCCCTTCTAATCTGTGAGGTGAGACTGACGACTAATCCAGCTCACTACTCCGAGAAACACAGCTCCTATTCCCCTCTGCACTGCCCCAGTTGTGCCCTTACATTGCTGAGTCTTCAATACCTTCGTAAGACGGGGCTCGGACAGGAATGAAGCAGGCTGTAGGGTTAAGCAGGCCGTCCAATCAGCGATGTAATTCCATGTTAGCATCCCTTTCGCTCGCTCTCATCCCGGCAGAAGTGAGCCCGAAGGAGAAAGGCAGTGAAAGAGCAAGGAAATGAGGGGCGGGGGGGGGGAACATCTGGGCTTGGGCGTAGCATGTGGAGGGCTGCTACTCGCAGTCTAGGGCAGAATGGAGGTGAGCGAGGCAGAGGGAAGGCTGGGAAAATCCCCTGCCCTAGGAATGTAATTTTCCACTGGGCTGTATTCATGCATGTTAGAGCAGGAAAGGGTGGCTTTGGCCATGCAAAGGAAGGGAGCGACACCACCAGGGCCTGATTAAGGCATGGGCTAGCTGGGCAGCTGCCCGGGGCGCCAACCTATGGGGGGCGCCTGATGGCAGCTGTAAGGGCGTACAGCACCCTTTATAGCTGCCATCAGGCGCCACGTGCCCGGCTCCCGGATTGCAGGCTGCAGCAGCTCCCAGCAGCCACCCTGCAGCGGCCGCCCGGGGTGGGGGCCGCGTTAACCCCCGCAGCGCCGGCCAGCAGCGCCCTTCCCCCTGTGAATGTGGGGCCCTGCATGGCCAGGCTCGGCCTGTCCCGGGCTGCGCGCCAGCGGTGGTAGCCGGGCTGAGCCGGGCCGGGCACATGCATCCTGCCGCCGCCAGCTCCACGCGCCCTCCCCCACGCACTGGCGTGGGGGCGGGGTCACGCATGCACCCTCCCCCACATGCCAGCGCTGCGGCAGGGCTGTGCATGTGCCCTCCCCCACATGCCGGCGCGAGGCCGGGGCCGTGCATGCGCCCTCCCCCAATCTGGAGCGCAATTAAATTGTCTGCCCAGGGTGCCGGAATGGCTCGGTCCAGCCCAGGACACCACCCAAAAGGACGGCATAACAAGCCAGCAAGCCGGCCGAGTGCCTTTAGAAGTCGGTAACGATTTGGAGGATCCAGCTCCAGACATTGCAAGGGGAGCAGATTTTCAGAAAGAGGTGAGGCGCCAGCCGCTGCAAATCAGGCCCGTTTTAAGGGGGTCTCGAATTGGACCCAGCGACACTGAGATCTCCCTCCAAAATCCCGGCTCCCTTTTGACAATTGGGGGCCTAACGCTGGAGCCGAATTTGCAAAAACCAGGCAAAAGGCTGCATGTGGGAGCATCAAAATCAGGGGTCAAGTATCATAATGGGAGCTGCTGGAGGGGGAGCCTTTGTGAGTGTTTGGCCCTGAGCTCTTTGGAGCATGCGGCCAAGCCGCGGCGGTAACGCCCTCCATCCCGCAAGATCCCAAAGCTCGGTGCAACCTAAAGAGCTACGGCGCTCGGCTCCCGCAGCATTAAAATGCAGCTACTTCAGCACACGGCGAGGGAGCCGCGTGAACGGCGCGCTGCCACGGCGTAGGGCAGGAGGTGAAAAAAACAGGGCATCCGGCCGTAACGGCAAGAGACACCTTGGGAGGCAGAGGGGAGCCGAGATGCATATTCATCGAGAGACACGGCGAACATCACAAACACGGTAGCAATGCATCTGGCTAATTATTAGGACAAAAAGACTTTCCGCTGGATGTGTGAGGTTCTTATTCCTGTTACACAAGGGACAGGAGAAGGGGGAGGGGGTAAAGGAAGGAGCAGAGGAGAGAACAGACAGGCACATGTCAGAAAAATTCTTGTACGCCGGAACATCACAGGACTACGAATCCCCGACTTCACAGGCGGAAGGAGCATTTTGTATGGAAGACGAGCTGCCGAGGCCTCACCAAAAAACACAGGCGGCGAAGGGGGAGGGGGGCGGGGGATAGAAAACTGCCCTTGCTCTGCGTGTGTTCGCTAGCACGCCTCCATCTTAAATGAGTTTCCCGGAGAACAGCACAGCCGCCTGTTGATTTCTCACGAGGGCCGGGGCCTCTGCCATTCATTTGTGTAGTGTCGCCGGGAGATCTTTGAATAAAAACCACCACAAATACACCAGCGCTGAGCGGCCTGCTTCTAGGCTGCAAAGCAGCTCCAAGGGCAGCGTGGCTTGCACGGCTAGTAGCTCGGGCCTGCAGAGCCTGTCGGCCGGCTGGATATTCCACCCCTATTTGCTTACAGAAGCTGGCTGCCTCTCCCCTGGAGTGGGCTGCTATTCTAAACAGCAGCACGGTGCTCTGGGAGACCTCCCCTTGGCCAGCCGGCATGGGCAGGAATGAATAGCCAGCAGGGGAAAGCAAACCCCGGCCCCGCCCCTTCTGCCTGAGGCCACGTCCCTTTTGCCTGAGGCCCCGCCCCTTTTGCCTGAGGCCACGCCCCTTTGGCCTGAGGCCCCGCCCCTTCCGCAACCCACTCCATCCCATGGAGCCAAGCCCAGGCTCCACAGCAGCAGCCGATCTCCATCCCAGGTTACTGTCCCAGCCCCTGAACACCCGCAGCTACCTTAGACTCAGCCAGCCCAGCGGATGGTGCCACCCCACCCTTCCTGGCCAGCTGGAGGGCCTGGCAGCCGAGATCTGGGCAGCCGTGTCACAGCCTGATGCTTCCTGGCTGGCCAGCGAGCCGGGGGGGGAGGGGGTGCAGCCCCAGATCTCTAGGGTGGCAGGAGCATGGGCAGCTGCCTACATTACCCCTCGCCCCTGCCCACTGGGACAGCAGACCCTCAAGTTGTTTCTTCTCAAGGGCAGCGAAGGGGCCACAACGGAGCTGGGGAAAACAGCAACGGAGTTTAAAGAAGAACTGGCCGAGGAGGACTATTCGGGGTGTCCCACAGCCTCTCTCCACGGCCAGCCCCCAGCTTACGGCTTTGGGGAAGTTAGAGCCGATTTCACAATCATGCCAGGACTGGTGCCGGAGCCCACTAAGCTTTCCTGGCATTTGGCGCTGCGCCCCCCAGACCTCCAGCCGGTGCCTTACGTCACCAGAACAAAGTCTCCGCCAGTGATCCAGCCTGGAAGGCACCATTTCAAAAATTAACCCTGGGCAGGGCGGGTGACGGAGCAGGCCAGGTCTGGGCATGGCTGAGGGCGTTCACTCAGGGTGAAATGCTGACACTCAGGGCTCCTTACAGCCCCTGACTGGCGACCATCCCAAACAGGTCACAAACCAGTCACACCGAGCAAAACCCCTCAGACACCCCAGCTCTCTCTGTGCCACCATCAGCCCCGGGCCTACACACAGGTGAGGGGTTATAGAACCCAGTTGCACCTACCCCAAATGGGTCTTTCTGGTCCCAAAGAACCAGCCCCAGTTCCCGATCAATTCACACTCTGGATCGTACCCGCAAGATCACGCTGGGCCAGTCCTTTAGAATCTAAACCATAAAGATTTATTAATAAAAGAAAGAAAAGCACGAGGGTGAGGTTGTTAAGGAGAATGCGTTACGTGCACCGAATCGCCCAGTTCTCAATGCAGGCTCTCAGCAGAGATGTTACACACTGCTGGCTTAAAAGTCTCTGCTGTACATCCTATGTCAGGATGGGTCCATGATTCTTCCCGGCTCTCTGTCCCTCGCAAGGCTGCATCTGGGATCGGGAGCAGAGACAAGATGGAGTCTGCCTTATGGCACTTTATATACATCCCTGGTACCTGCCAAGCTGGAGCGGGTCATGTGGCCCAGTGACCTATCCCTGTGTCCCATGTCAGCAGTCATGACACTGGCTGGTTCGCAGGTCCTGGACACATTCCTCCGGTGTGTGTTGGCCTCTCTGGGTATGTCTACACTACCCCCCTAGTTCGAACGAGGGGGGGTAATGTAGTCATACGGAGTTGCAAATGAAGCCCAGGATTTGAATTTCCCGGGCTTCATTTGCATGAAGCCGGCCGGCGCTAGTTCAGATAGGAAGCCTAATCCGAACTAGCTAGTCCGTGCCGTGTGTAGCCGCGCGGCACGCAGTCTGAACTAGCCGGCATTTAAAAATGGCGCCGGCCGGCTTCATGCAAATGAAGCCCAGGAAATTCAAATCCCGGGCTTCATTTGCAACTCCGTATGACTACATTACCCCCCCTAGTTCGAACTACCCCCTAGTGTAGACATACCCTGAGAGCCTTGCTAATTAGTATAGTCACTGACTGAGCATTTCTGCCCCTTTGCTCTGTCTCGGACAGAGACTCTTCCAGCACCAACACAGCGTCCATGTTCATAACTCCACATACAGACACAGGGGCGGATATACGGCAGGACGAATGGGGCGGCCGCCCCGGGCCCCGCGCTTCGGAAAGCCCCGCGCATGCACCGTGGCAAAGGGGGGGCCTCGCGGAATTATGCTGCCCGGGGCCCCGCAAAACCGTCATCTGCCCCTGTACAGACATCACACAAGTACGGGAGCAGAATGCATAGAATCAGTAGGGGTATGTCTACACTGCCTCTCTAGTTCGAACTAGGGTGGCTAATGGAGGCATTCGAAGTTGCAAATGAAGCCCGGGATTTAAATATCCTGGGCTTCATTTGCATCTTGCCGGGCGCCGCCATTTTTAAAATCCCATTAGTGCGGACTCCGTGCCCGCGGCTACACGCGGCACGGAGTAGGTAGTTCGAATTAGGCTCTCTAATTCAAACTACCGTTACGCCTCGTTAGAGAGCCTAATTCGAACTACCTACTCCGTGCCGTGTGTAGCCGCGGGCACAGAATCCGCACTAACGGGGATTTAAAAATGGCGGCGCCCGGCAAGATGCAAATGAAGCCTGGGAGATTTAAATCCTGGGCTTCATTTGCAACTTCGAATGCCTACCTTAACCACCCTAGTTCGAACTAGGGTGGCAGTGCAGACATACCCTAGGACACAAGCTTTCATTTGACACCTCCCATGGCCCCCTTTGTACAGGCTTTGGGGCAAACACTCCACCCCCCCATGCAGGGCCAGCTTGAATCATTCTTGCGCCCCGGGCAACGGATGCACGACGCATGCATGGCCCCGCCCCTGGCATACTGTGCCCCTTAGAGCTGCCATCAGGCGACACACACCTGGGGCCGGGGCCCACACAGCGCCCCTTACAGCTGCCATCAGGTGCCACGTGGCCCCCGGCCCCAGGCGCATGGCGCCAGATGGCAGCTCTAAGGGGCGCTGCGTGGCTCCCATCCCCGGGCGTGCGGTGCCTGATGGCAGCTCTAAGGGGCGCTGCGTGGCTCCCATCCCCGGGCGTGCGGTGCCTGATGGCAGCTCTAAGGGGCGCTGCGTGGCTCCCATCCCCGGGCGTGCGGTGCCTGATGGCAGCTCTAAGGGGCGCTGCGTGGCTCCCATCCCCGGGCGTGCGGTGCCTGATGGCAGCTCTAAGGGGCGCTGCGTGGCTCCCATCCCCGGGCGTGCGGTGCCTGATGGCAGCTCTAAGGGGCGCTGCGTGGCTCCCATCCCCGGGCGTGCGGTGACTGATGGCAGCTCTAAGGGGCGCTGCGTGGCTCCCATCCCCGGCCGTGCGGTGCCTGATGGCAGCTCTAAGGGGCGCTGCGTGGCTCCCATCCCCGGGCGTGCGGTGACTGATGGCAGCTCTAAGGGGTGCCGCACAGCTCCCCCTTAGAGCTGCCATCAGGTGCCCCCCATAGGTTGGCACCCCGGGCAGCTGCCCAGCTAGCCCCCCCTTAATCCAGCCCTGCCTCCATGGATGCAACAGTGATCTGGCTTCTTCCTTTAAAATCCAGTAACGTGACAGGGGGTCACAAGCCCCACACTCAGGATGGACCCACTCCTGGCTGTGCCATGATCTCCGGAGAGAGATTCGGCCCGTGCTCCCGAGCGGATGGAAAGAGGCGCGGCTGCCTCGTCTTCAAGGCCACACGGACGTTGGCTCGAGTGGAGCGACACCCCGCTCGCCGGCCGGGGACCCCTACCCGCTCCCAGTGCGGCTCTAGGCCACACCAGGACCTGCTGCCATGGCAACGCTGCCCACCCGCCCTGCGCACCAAAGAGCTTCCGCAAAGCGGGCCCTGAGCACCGACGCTGCCCACGAGACCACAATCGACCAGCAGCGAGAGGCTGTCGGGGCAGGCGACACGACATTTAGGGTTCCATCGATCTTCGGGCTGCCGCCGTTTTCTGGCAAAGACAGAACAGCCTGGCCGAACGGCATCCTCGGTGTCTCTTCAATACCCAGGCCCTGCCTTCCCTAATTATTATTGTTGTTCATTATGTGGCGCTCTCAAGCCCCAGAAGTGCCCGTGGAGAGCTGCTTAATGCTGACAGCCAGGCAGGTGGCCTGCGAGTGGTGATTTCCTGCCTCTCCCGGACTCATCACACATGCGTCAAGCAACGTCTGGAGCCCCCCCAGCAGCCGGCGGCGCTTCTTTATTGACTCATCTCGCCACGTTTTTAAAAACCGGGCGACGTGCCAGTTAGCTGCCTTCTTCCCCGGGCGCGGCCGTGTCTGGACAGCCGGCCGTCATGCCTGGGCTCAGCTGTAAGTGCCCGCTGCGCCGTGATCCTCCTTGGGGTTCAAATAGGCAGGGCCAGGGGGTTTGCAGGCAGGTTCGCTGCTCGAGTGATGTCTCTCCGGCACAGGAATCCTGAGTTCAGACTCAGCAGTAAGCCCCAGCCCCATTACTGCTTGTAACGCCGACAGACCCCGTCATCTGCGGGGGCATCTGGAGCCTGAGCTCAGGCCCACCACCGGGGGAGCAGAAGGGGCAGGTCCTCAGGGCCTGCTGGCACCAGTGGCCCGAGTACTGAGCCCGGCGGTGGCCGGAGTACTGGGCCCTTTAAATCGCCACCAGAGCCCCGCGCAGTGTGCTCCAGGCAGCACAAGAGGGCTTTTTCCCGAACGGAAAATCATAGTATTTGCAGAAGAACACTGACAATCTGACATCAGATCGTTGGTGTTCTTGCACAAATTCAAGCGGCCAGTGTAGATAGCTGGCAAGTTTTTCCGCAAAAGCAGTCGCTTTTTACTAGACATAGGAAAATGAAGCGGCGATTATTTAAATCGCCGCTTCACTTACATCAAAATGGCTGCCGCGCTGTGCCGATCAGCTGTTTGGCGGCACAGCGCGGTAGTCTGGATGCTCCACCGTCGACAAGGGAAGCCGTTGTGCCCCACGAGGCATAATGGGGCAGTCAACAAAGGCTTCCCTTGTCGACCGTGGAGCGTCCAGACTACCGCGCTGTGCCTCCAAACAGCTGATCGGCACAGCGCGGCAGCCATTTTGATGTAAATGAAGCGGCGATTATTTAAATCGCCGCTTCATTTTCCTATGTCTAGTAAAGTAATCTATATGGCTCCGTTGACAGAGCCACATAGTCTAGTTAGACAAACCCTAAGAGCGCACGGTGTATTGCACTGGGGCTATGCCTTAATTGGCTCGCATGGCGCTGTTGTAATAGAAATAGCAATTACCATACCCGCCGGTGTTCACACAGTGCCAAAGCACCGGGCGCCAGATTAAACCCAAATGCAATGTAAAACTCACCCCCTTTTCCGACGGGAACACGTTGGCGCCAGCGAGGAAGGGAGCGGCCCTAAATACGCAGCGTGGAGGGCTCTGTAAACGCCGGTGGGCTGAAGAGAAGAAGCGTCCAGGGGTGTTTGAAAACAGCAGCGGGAATTGGGGGCAGGGGAGTTCCCGCCTCTGGGCTGTGGCCGCCAGCTCCCACCCACCCACCCACCCAAGCAGGTCTGGAGCAGAGATAGCCGAGGGTGGGGTAGAGGGAGTGTTAGGTGCACACGCATCACATGGCTGGAGAACACAGGGCAGGTTTCAAACCCGGCACTAGATGGCCTCACCTGTGCCCAAGGGGGCTGTGGCAAAGCAGGGACTCGAACCCCAGTGTCCCAGGCTCCCCACCAGCAGGGCGTCTGGAAGGGGGAAGGGCAACAGAGAGCATAGCCACTGGGAAATGACCCACGCTGAGGATCAGCCCCAGCCGAGACGGAGCCTGGGTTTTCGGCCTCAGAGGGGTCGCTGGGTTAGTCTGAGGCCGCAAACCCAGGGGCGCATCAGAGACTCACAGATGTATTAGGGCTCCAGCTTGCGTGGGTACAGCCACTTGGTCAGCTGGGCCGGAGTGGGCGGTGCAGAAGCAGGGGCGTATAGATGAGGAAGAAGTTGCTTGCGTTAATGAAGTGAATCGAGGCCGGGAGGAAGCAAGCTGTTCAGTGAGGCCCAGCGGCCTGAGACAGCAACCAGCCCCTGCCTTCAGGGCTGTGATGCCCAATGGTCAGAGTCCCAGAGTCAACATCAGCACCCCTTTTGCACAGAGTCGCCCGGCCTAACAGACCACAGCGACCGTTGTAGCATCCCCCTTGGGAGTAGATGGGGGTAGCGGAGGGGGAACCCAAGCCCAGTCTCTCCACCAGGGCCCAGCCCAGGATCCTGGCAGCAGCGAGGTGGCCCACCCCTGGCTCGGCAAGGAATCCACCCAAAACATGCCAGCAGCTACGTCTACACTGGCAGCTTCTTGCGCAAGAACTCTCCCACAAGAGCGCGTCTACACGGCCATGTGCTTTTGCGCAAGAGCCTCCATGGCGGTGTGGACACTCTTGTGCAAGAAAGCTGACGGCCATTTTAGCCATCGGGGCTTCTTGTGCAAGAAATTCCTGTTGCCTGTCTACACTGGGCTCTTCTGGAAGAGCTCTTGTGCGAGAGGGCTTATTCCTCGTGGGGAGAGGAATAACTCTTCCGGAAGAAGCCCTGGTTTACAACGCTAGACTGTAAATCTACTTCTGGAAGAACGCGCGTGCAGTGTAGACAGCCGGCACGTTTTTGCGGAAGAACGGCTGTTCTTCCGCAAGAAGCTGCCAGTGTAGATGTAGCTGCTGACTTCTCGGGGAACTAACTCCCCACGCTCCCCGGCACGGTAGCAGCCTTCTTCGCCCCTTTCCTCTGGCCTGGGGGCTTCTCTGGCCACTCCCTCCTGACTGGCCTCTGCACCTCGGTCCAGACGTAGCCCTTCTCCCCCCCCCCCGCCCAGAGCTCCAGGAGCACCTCCTTCCTCAGTGGCCATCAGCCCCGACTGAGCTGCTCCACCGGCCTTTATATCTGTCCTCCAGCTGGAGCATGCCCAGCAGGGCCGTGGGGCGGGGCTTTTGGCCAGGTAGCCCTGGTTAACCCTTGCAGGCCCAGAGCGGGGTTGGTGCACCCCAGCCCAGATCTGAAGATGTGAATATCCAGAGAGGGGAAACTGCCTTTGTCATGCGGTAACCAGCTGAGATCCTAATTCAATCCTAGGTGGATAGTGCTGAATTTGGGTTTCAAAATTCTGTTGCAGAAGGATGGCTCCTTTCTAACCCGTTAGGGCCTGTCCGGGGATGTTAAAGCGTCGCTGACACCGCGGCCTCCTCTCACATGTTCATACCTGCTGCTGCCTGCTCCGTTCTGCCAATTCAGGGTCACCGCTTCTCCCTCCCTGATTCCACAGCCCCTTCTCTGCCCAGTCGTCCCCATTCATCGGGGGACGGAGTGCACAGGGTGGTGGTGGGAAAGGATTTGAGGAACAGGACCGGACATGCCGCCCGCAGCCCACCTGGGCTGGATTGCAAAAATGCTCCTGCAAAAATGGCCCAGGGACCATGAGTTTGAGACCCCTGCAGGACAGACTCATGGCTTTAGCCTCTAAGGTCCCAAACAAGCCCCCATGTGTAACACTAACAGACCCTGATTGTCAGCAGTGGGATTGAACCTGGGACCTTTGGGGCTAAATCCATCAGCCTCTGCCACATGAGCCAAAAACCAATTGCCCCTTACCTAAAGTTGTAGAGCAGACTCATGGAATGAGGTGTACCGGTAGTTTGAATTAGAGATCCTAATTCGAACTACCTACTCCGTGCCGCATGGAGTTCGGACTAAGGGGGATTTAAAAATGGCGGCGCCCGGGGAAGATGCAAATGAAGCCCGGGATATTTAAATCCCGGGCTTCACTTGCAACTCCGGTTGCCCTCATTTGCCTACCTAGCTCAACTAATGAGACATATCTTCAGAGCTTCTGAGTCTCACATGTTTGGATATTTCCATCCACGTGCAGAACAATTTTTTTAATGCGCACTGAGGCATGTGTGAATGTGCACCACCAGTAGAAACCAAAACCTATCCGCAGGCGCTTTGCTAATCAGCTGGGTGGCATTTGAATGGCTCCTAAGCGGCTGCACATACGTACAGCTTACAGGGAACACTGCTCGCAAAAGAAGTAGGCAGGACCAAAAGGAAGCCATTTCATAGACAGGGAAACTGAGGCACGAAGCGACGCACCAGTCACACTAGGAGACTGGAGCAGAGCAGGGAATCAAAGCCCAGTTTCCTGTGTCCCAGGTCACCTATCAGCAGGGCAGCTGAACTAACAGGGAAAGGAGAACGGAGAGCAAAGCCAATGAGGCAGGTTCAGCACCACCCCATGTCCTCTGGGGCAGAAGCTGCCCCCAGCACCCCCTGCGCTTTCTCATCGCACGGAGGGGTGGGACGAGGGCAAGGTGGCGGCCTGGGCTTCCGAGAGCTGATCCCCCTAAGCAGACGAGCTTATTAACGGCAAGCATTTCCACCCGAAAGGTACAGCTTCATTTCCTCGCCGTGGTGCCATGGCAACCTCGCCTGACTTTGTTTAATTACAAAGACAGATCACCTCCCCGAGAGCGGTTCGCTCCCAGGGGCCTGCCCGCCAGGGAGTGAGAGAAAAAAGGAGCAACTCCCAGCTCATGATGAGGGCAGGGCCGCAAAGCCCCGACCAGCGGCGGGAGGGTGGAGGAAGGTGCCGCCGCCGCCTGTGCCGAAGGGCTGTATTAGCGCATCCTTCCAGGCCTTCCAGCCCCGTGTCCCGCCACCAGCGACGGCCGACAGCGCCCACCCTTCCCATAATGCATCTGGTCCTCCCCGGCAGAGTGCGCCTCCTGACCAGTGTGGGGGAGGGGCTGGCGCCCTGGAGCACGCGAGTGGCTCGCGGGAGCAGGAAGGGCGGGGCCTCCTGTTGACTCCGCCCTGTTAGCCGTCGATGGAACCCGAGGCGGAAGGGCCGAGGGATTCCGGCTGACTCAGGGCAGCTCCTTAGCCGGCCCCCGGGGCACGAGGAAGGGGCCGGCTGCCCCCCGGGCCGGGTGGAAGGAAGTCGGATTTGGGGACAGAAATTCCGCAGGGAAATCCTGGGAACAGCTTTGCGCGGGGGCGGGCGCGTAGGCTGCGCTTTCTGCCGCGTTCGTGTGATTTCAGCGGCTGCTCACAAACAAAGAGGCCCCGGAAGAGGGCGAGCTTGGGCCCGTGCCCAGAGCGTAGGTGTTTTGTTCTCCAAGCAGAGCAAGGAGGACTCAGCCCGTTTGCATTTAACCTCCTCGTGGCTCGGAGCAAGATAACCGAATCCCGGGCTGCTCACCCCGGGCAGGCCTGGCCCCCGTGGCTTTCCAGCCTAGCGCCCACGGAACCGACTGCACAGGGCGTAACAGCAGGGGAGTTGCCCCGCTCCAGTCCACGCTTCCCATCATCCCGTCCCCGAGGCGTGGGGCTGGCTGGTTGACCCCGCCCGCCCCAGAGGAGGCTGCATTTCGGTGCTGCTTGAGGAGGAAAGGTGGCTTGGGAACATGCGGCATCACTGCTGTCACAGCCAACTCGTTCCCAGTCGTGACCTTATCCATGTTACACAACCAGCCCCCTGGATTCCACCGGGCAATGAATCGCACAGGCCTGCTCCCAGGCAGATCTGGAACCCCTCCGCTAACGGCCCCGGGCTGACTCCGGGTTTACACCAGTGCCGCTGACAGCAGAGGCGAGTCCCAAGCGAAGGGAGAATTCCCTTTCATTTGTTGTAACCCTCCTGCCCGGCAGAGCCTGCAGCAGCTAGCGCTGGGTTCAATATCTAGGGGTTCCTCTCCTTCCATCCAACACAGAACCGCAGCCTGCAGCAGCCAGCGCTGGGTTCAATATCTAGGGGTTCCTCTCCTTCCATCCAACACAGAACCGGTTTGAGCCCGCAGCCAGAAACCTGGGAAATTCACACCCCACCCCTGGGCGCCTCGGAGAGGCAATGCTTCCCCCTCATGCTCCTGCCGGCCTCATACCTCTCCACTGCCACCCTGGCCAGGTCTCATGCTAGTGACTGTAGCTCTTAGCAGGCAGGGCAGACACCCAGCTTGACCACCACTTGTTACAGCTCTGAATAAGCTCCCCTCGAAATAAAACAGACACCACTAAGGAGCCTTTGTAGCTCTAGTCTTTGAACAGTGGGGAGGAAAAGATCCACCAGTCTAGGGAGTCCAACCTCCTCCACACAATACCTACCACCCACCTTCTTACTTTCACAGGCCTCTGACAGCCAAGCCCCTGCTGAACAAGGTTATGCTGAGGGTGACCCCTTCCTTTGGGGCAGATTACACACAGTCCTGTTTCCCTGTGTCCGTACAATAATTACAACAGGGTTAACAGCATTTCAGTACCCCCGCACTCTGACCTATCACCAGCCGAAGGAGGAAAACACTGCTCCGCCTGTTGGAAGCTAAGCAAAACAGAAGACAACTGGATTTACATAAGCACGCCCAATGCTTCTCCCCCTCCTAGGGATGCAAATTAGACACATCGCAATTGCAAATGAAGTGGGGATTTAAATCCCCCCTGCTTCATTAGCATAAAAATGGCTGCCGCTTTTTTCCAGCTCGGAGCTTTGCCAGAAAAAAGCGCCAGTCTAGACGAGGATCTTTCGGAAAATAAAGCCTTTTCCGAAAGGTCCCTTATCCCTTTTTATGCTAATGAAGTGGGGGGGATTTAAATCCCCGCTTCATTTGCAATTGCAGTCTAGACACAGCCCCCCTGTTTACCCCTATTGCAAAGTTAATTCCATCAACGCTTTTGCTCGGAGCAACGCAGACAGTGGCTAGTTCTAAATCACATCCATTCGCCCCAGCCGACTTCGGGCCGCGCGCCAAACTCGGTGACTTGAGTCCGTAACGAGCCACGAGGGGCTGCCTGCACGTAGGCACGCCAAGAACTCAGTAAAACAACCCCCTATGGAGGGGGGGGCGACACGACAGATCTGCTGGGCCCTTGGGCGAGGAGGGGGCGTGGCCCCACATTCCTGAAAGGGCGTGGCCTCGGGTGGAAGGGGAGGGGCTGGGCCAACGAGCCGTCAGCGCTGCTCAGACCATCACGCTGCCCCCTGGCAGCCACCCAAAGCGGCACTCCAGTGGCGATATACAGGGCCCGGTAGCAGCAGTGGGGGCAGGGACCCTTCTGAACGGCCGGACCCTGGGGCAAACGCCCCTTCTCTGCCCTCCCCCCTTCACAGGCCTGCACCCGCCCCACTTCCCCATGGCTCCACCCTGGGATCCCCATTCCTCAGGGGACGGAGTGCACAGGGGGGAGAGGGCAGGGTGGTGGGAAAGGGTTTGGGGAACAGGCTCGGCCGTGCCCCCCGCAGGCCTCCCTCCCTCTGTGCCCACGAAAGCTCATGCTGCCATCGCCGTGTTTTGTTCGGCGCTCTCGGACTATGTGTTGTTTTTACGGTTTTCTCTTTGAAACGGTCAGCCCTCCACAAACAGTCAATACAAACGGCAGGCGAACGCGGGGCCAGGCACTGGGCTGGCAGAGGTGGGTGCCCGGCCTTTGAAAGGATCAGAGAGGAAACCCCCTGGGATTGAAACTCTCCGGGGATCCAACCCCGCTGCCTTTTCCCCCGGTGGGGAACGAGACGAAACAAACCCAAGCTGCCCTCCGCCAGCCGGGACGGTTTCCTGCTGCGGCGGCGGCCTGGGAGACGAGCAGCCCCGTTTATCTGGCAGCAGATTAATCATTAATGATTACAAACACTTTTCCTCCATAGACACGGATTCCGGCCCTGGGTCTCGCTGGCATCTCCCCTGCGCTGTGAGGTTCATGTTTTGTTGGTGGAGAATCGAATACCCGTATCGATCCGCCCGGCCAGCCAAGGCGACACAGCCTGGCCTCCGGCACCCGCTTGGCTGAGTTCGCTCTCGCGGCCCCGTCCGCCAGGGGGCAAGAATTCGCTTTTCGATCTGCACCGCGCGCGCCCACTTCCGGAATCGATTGGCTTCTTGCCCCTCCGAAGTCCCCACAGGCTGCCTCTGCCGGGCTGGGCATTCGCCAAGGCCAGCGACCCTCACGCTGGCCGGAAAGGGGGGAGTTAAACGGGTTCATTGCTGCACCTGCTGCAGAGAGCATCCCCCTCCTCTCCCTCGGTGGAGGCCCCCCGCCCGGCCAGCATGGCTCTGCTCCCACGCAGAACAATGGAAGCTCTCTGGCCGTGACAACAGTAGAAGCTGCCAGGAGTTGGGCTCTCTGGACCGTGTAGCCCCCTTACAAACCCGCCCTCTCTGCGGCGCACCGGACAGCACAGGCCGCCAAGGGCGGGGGCGGCGGGGGGACTGGCCCCTGTCTGGGTAGGGTGCGGGGGGCCTGTACCACCCCTGCTCTGCAGTTACAGAGGCCTTTGGGAAACAGACCTGACAATTGCACTCCCTTAGCTCCAGAGCAGAGGCTGGTGGCTTTGGCTGCAAGGGGCACTGAGTTGTGTGCCCAGCGACATGCCACATGCCTCTCTGTGGCTCGTATCCTGTGTGCGCGACCCTGTGTCTCACACGTGCATCCTCGTGTCACACGCTCCCGTGGCTCACTGTGCATCCTCGTGTCACACGCTCCGTGGCTCACAGTGCATCCTCGTGTCACACGCTCCGTGGCTCACAGTGCATCCTCGTGTCACACGCTCCCGTGGCTCACTGTGCATCCTCGTGTCACACGCTCCGTGGCTCACAGTGCATCCTTGTGTCACACGCTCCCGTGGCTCACAGTGCATCCTCGTGTCACACGCTCCGTGGCTCACAGTGCATCCTCGTGTCACACGCTCCCGTGGCTCACAGTGCATCCTTGTGTCACACGCTCCCGTGGCTCACAGTGCATCCTCGTGTCACACGCTCCGTGGCTCACAGTGCATCCTCGTGTCACACGCTCCGTGGCTCACAGTGCATCCTCGTGTCACACGCTCCCGTGGCTCACAGTGCATCCTTGTGTCACACGCTCCCGTGGCTCACAGTTCATCCTCGTGTCACACGCTCCCGTGGCTCACAGTGCATCCTCGTGTCACACGCTCCTGTGGCTCACAGTGCATCCTCGTGTCACACGCTCCCGTGGCTCACTGTGCATCCTCGTGTCACACGCTCCGTGGCTCACAGTGCATCCTCGTGTCACACGCTCCCGTGGCTCACAGTGCATCCTTGTGTCACACGCTCCCGTGGCTCACAGTTCATCCTCGTGTCACACGCTCCCGTGGCTCACAGTGCATCCTCGTGTCACACGCTCCCGTGGCTCACAGTGCATCCTCGTGTCACACGCTCCTGTGGCTCACAGTGCATCCTCGTGTCACACGCTCCCGTGGCTCTCTGTGCATCCTCGTGTCACACGCTCCGTGGCTCACTGTGCATCCTCGTGTCACATGCTCCCGTGGCTCACATGTGCATCCTCGTTCCACCAACAGGCCCTGGGAGCTACATGTGAGCCACCAGCCCAGCAGTTTTCAACTAAGGGGCGTGACCCAGGACTGGGTGGTGGGATGTCGGGCGCCGGGGATCATTGCTGCAGGGGGATCGGGTGAGCAGTGGGGGCGTTAAGGCAGCGACCTGCCTATCCTGGCACCGCAGACTGTGCTGCGCCCCAGAGACAGCCGGCAGCTCCTAGGTAGGGAACCCCCCTGCCCTAGTGCACAAGCGAGCAGCCATGTCGGCCGTAGCGAAGGCTGTAGAGCCGGCCCACAAATCTCTCTGTCTCCGTGGTCTTGGAGCCGCAAGCTGGGACAGAACCCCTCACCCAGCAGTGCATGGGACACGTATGTCTCCTCACCTCACAGGCTCCATGCATGCACGTGGGCGCAGCACCACTAGTGCTCATGGCCCCTCGGGGGACTGCAGCCAGGGGCCGGTACAGGGAGCTGCCCGGAGCCGAGAGCCCTGGTACGTCTGTGTCTCCGCTCCGTGGTTCAAAGGGGGGAGAAATGCTGCCAGCAGATCTGTGGGATGGGGACCGTGGCTGGGGCCCCAGAGAGGGGGGAGAGCCCAGCTCAGACAGTCTGAGTTGGAGACTCAAAGCCACTGACCCCTTACAAGGGCCAGATCCCGCTCCCATCGGATCTCTGACGTGACCTGGATTCGATGCTGTGAAATTGGGTGCCGGTGGCTTCACCCAGGTGCCCGCACACACACAGGAGCAGCCCAAGTCATTGTCCCAGAAGGGAGAATTTCCCCACCCTGCCCACTCCCTTGCCACACTCGCGGGTGTTTGAAGTTGGAGCTAACTTGACACCAGCTTTGCTCTGACACACAGATACACCCAGAGACATGTACACCCAGAGATGTACACAGCCAGAGATGGCTCACAGGCGCACAGATACACACACAGAACAGAACATCAGAACGGCCACAGTGGGTCAGACCAAAGGCCCATCCAGCCCAGTATCCTGTCTGCCCACAGTGGCCAATGCCAGATGCCCCAGAGGGAATGAACAGACCAGGGAATCATCCAGTGATCCCTCCCTTGTCACTCATTTCCAGACAAACAGAGGCCAGGGACACCATTCCTACCCATCCTGGCTAATAGCCATTGATGGACCTAACCTCCGGGAATCTATCTAGCTCCTTTTTGAACCCTGTTAAAGTTCTAGCCTTCACCACATCCTCTGGCAAGGAGTTCCACAGGTTAACTATGTGCTGAGTAAAGAGGCATGAAACTTTTCTTTCCCCTCCCCTTGTGGCTTTAAATTGCAGTAGGGTACCAGCCTTGTTTTATCAGCAGCTTCTTGCACAGTGGCTTTGAGAGATGCCCCTGCACTCCTAGAACGTCTGACCCTTCCGAGGAGGAGAACTCCTGAGGTCTCTGCCAACCTAATGATTCTATGAACACCAAGATAACTGCTTCCTGCTATGTTATCATGGGGAGGGATCAAAAGCCCAACCCCTCCTCCCTGGGGGCCAGCCAGGAAAATCCCAGTTTCATCTCCACAGACCTGTGAGAACCACGGCGGGGTCGTGAAGCCACAATGCCCTACGTTTGCGCGGCGAAAGGGACAGAAATGTTTCCTTCCTGGATCATTGACATTTTTCACTCTGTTAAGTTATGTAAACAGCGTGTATGACATTGCCGGTGGGGGTTGGTTGGGTTGGGTTTTTTGCACATTGATTTTCTGCACTGGTTTTTTGCCCCCACTCAATAAGCGTTCTGTTTTTGGAGAATCAAATGATCTTTCTTAGTTCACAAACAAACACTGCCGCATGCCGAGCAGTTATCAAAGCAAACAGAGGCTGTAATTGCACACCGAGCATCGCGGCGTGCATCGCTTGAGGAAAACACCCGGCCGTGCCTATAAACACGCAGCATGCATGACGCCGGTCCCCGCAGCACCCAGAGAGCCAACCCCAGCGGACACGCCAGCAAACGCTTCTGTGGCTCACTGCTTAAGTTGCTCTTTCAAAGCTTCCCTCAGCCAAAGAGCTTGTAGCTGCTGTTCGAAAGCAGCAGAGAGCAACTCCAACTCGGCAGCAGTTTGCACCTCTTTGCTCCCACATATTATGCAGGACACCACAGCCGCTATACCTGCAGGGGTGTTTTTCTCATCTAGCCTGCAGGTTTCTTTCGGAAGAAGCTTTTCCGGAAGAGATCTTCTGAAAAAACGTCTTCCAAAAGAGCATCCACACAGCAAAAGTGCATCGAAAAAGTGATCTGGAGAGATAGAGTCCAACAGATAGAGTCCACGCTGAATGGACGCTCTCTCGCGTATAAGTTGTGATTGCTATGGGCGGAGTGGCCTGTGCTTTTTCCTCTTTCCTCTTCTTGCGAAAGAACACCTTCTTCCCCGTCCACACACGCCCTTTTCTGAAAGAGCTCTTTTGGGAAAAGTCTTCTTCCTCATAGAAAGAGGGTTACCAACGCCGAAACCCCCCAATGTTCTTCCAATTTTCTTTTGAAAGAATGCGATTGCAGTGTGGACGTTTTTCTGACAAAACTCGGTAGTGTAGACATAGCCTGGGAGCCAAGCTCGTGGGTAAGTGTGATGGAGTGTCAGTACCTTGCTGGTTGCTGGGCTTGGGCTGTGGGTGACCCCTACTGGCCTCTGTCTGTAAGCACAGCCCAGCGGGGGGGCACCTGGAGGGCCCCCATGACAGTAACCGAACTGGTTCTACTGGTTAAGGGAAGGGATGGAAAAGGAAGTGAGCACGTGAGGGAAGGGTCAGTCTTGGGCTGGAACCATAAAGGGGACAGAGTAAGGAGGGGCTGGAATCTAGGGGCTCAGGGACCCCATCTCATGGGGTCTGAGGCCTCCTGGTCCAGACTCCTGTAGACACATCGGCTGCGTCTAGACTGGCATGATTTTGCGCAAATACTTTTAACGGAAAAGTTTTTCCGTTAAAAGTATTTGTGCAAGAGACCATCTAGCCTGGCATGTGCTTTTGTGCAAAAGTATCCGTGCCGGTGTAGACGCTCTCTTGTGCAAGAAAGCTCCGATGGCCATTTTAGCCATCGGGCTTTCTTGTGCAAGAAATTAACATGGCTGTCTACACTGGCCCCTTGCACAAGAATACTTGCGCAAGAGGGCTTCTCCCTGAGTGGGAGCGTCGGAGTATTTACGCAAGAACCACTGATTTTGTACATTACAAAGTGGCTGTGTCTAGACTGCATCCCTTTTCCGTAAAAGGGATGCAAATTAGACACATCGCAATTGCAAATGAAGTGGGGATTTAAATCCCCCCCACTTCATTTGCATAAAAATGGCTGCTGCTTTTTTCCGGCTCGGAGCTTTGCCGGAAAAAAGCGCCAGTCTAGACGGGGATCTTTCGGAAAATAAAGCCTTTTCCAAAAGATCCCTTATTCCTGATTTTAAATCCCTTTACGGAAAAGGGATGCAGTCTAGACACAGCCCGTCAGTGTTCTTGCTCCAATACTCACGGCCAGTGTAGACAGGAAGCAAGATTTTGCGCAAAAGCAGCTGCTTCTGCGCAAAATCATGCCAGTCTAGACGCACCCGTCGTGTCCATGCTGTCTGTATCCTGGAGAAGCAATAAACCCCCCTGTTGTACTGGCTGGCGGAGTCTGTTCTTGCTGCTGCAGGGGTGCAGTGTCAGGGGAACCCCGACATGTCACAGTAAGCATCGCCAGCGTCCCTTCAATCTCCCGAAAGCCCAATCCACTGTCACTCTGCACCGCCAGACCAAGTAGCTGAATTAGCTTGCTGCTCTTGGGATGGCTAGTGTACTCTGGCTTCATGAGCTAGAGGGGCAAAGGGCCGACTGAGTCCCCCAGGATCCCTACTGGCGTTTCACTAGCGATAGGGGCAATTTTCCAGTCCTGTGTTCTCAACGATGCCCGCATCATGCACCTCCCCTGACCAGCCCCCACACACGAGTGCAGCATCCCCAATGAGCACCAAGACAAGGACCAGCCCTTTCTGTGGCTGTTCTCCCTGGTAAGGCAGGCTGGGGCCAGACAGGGACACGGGGTGCTGTTTAATTCCCCACTGCATTGTGGGAACCCCACCGCTGCCAATCTAGCCACAATTTCCTGCACGTTTCTGAGCGTCACGCCCCTGCGCAACAGGCGACGATAGTGGCCGCCTGCGACGTGGGTTTTTCCAACTCCAAAATGATTTCCCGCTGACCGTAGCAATCCAGAGTCACATCGCTGGGGGCAGGCCGAAGATCTACCCCCGATGTGTGACATTGTCAGCGGTAGTACGGTTCAAGGTGCACACGGCTTTCTGGGGTGGAGATGGCTCGGAAAACCGAACATCTGGGCAGAATTGGCAATATACTTCCGATCCTAGCGGTAGGCCGGGGCGCGTCTTCCGGCCGGATGATGCACACGTGGCGGTTGGAGGATGGTCTATGGTTTAAAGGTGTCTGACCTTCCTGATCTCTGTGGATAAGAATTTTAGCTCAGCACACGGATCCAAGAAGGGGGCCTGTTGCATCCTACAGTCGTGCAACCAGAGCAACCCACCTTTCGATGCTTGTTTCTTGGACCCAGAAGCGACGCTCCACCCTCCGCAGCTGTAACCACCACCTCTGTCTCTCAGCAAACTGCCCTCCGAGAAACCCTCATGCCCCCCACATCCTGTGGTTGGGGTATTTCCAGTAAGTCTGCAAACCCAGGAGACTTCCAGGGCTGGAGGAGACCTCAGGAGTCACCGAGTCCAGCCCCCTGCCCAAAGCAGGACCAATCCCAACTCAATCAACCCAGCCAGGGCTTTGTCAAGCCTGGACTTAAGCACCTCTAGGGATGGAGATTCCACCCCCTCCCTAGGGAACCCAGCCCAGTGCTTCACCATCCTCCTAGGGAAATAGTTTTTCCTACTATCCAACCTAGACCTCTCCCACTGCAACTTGAGCCCCATTGCTCCTCGTTCTGCCCTCTGCCCCCACTGAGAACAGCCTCTCTCCAGCCTCTTTGGAACCCCCCTTCAGGGAGCTGAAATTGTGGAACTATTTAAAAAAAAAAGATGTGACAATTATAGGGCATGGATGACATTAACAGGTGTGTTGTGAGCAAGACACGAGAAGTCGTTCTTCTGCTCTACTCTGCGCTGGTTAGGCCTCAATTGGAGTATTGTGTCCAGTTCTGGGCACCGCATTTCAAGAAAGATGTGGAGAAATTGGAGAAAGTCCAGAGAAGAGCGACAAGAATGATGAAAGGTCTAGAGAACATGAGCTATGAAGGGAGACTGAAAGAATTGGGCTTGTTGAGTTTGGAAAAGAGAAGACTGAGGGGACATGAGAGCAGTTTTCAGGTAGCTAAAGGGTGTCACAAGGAGGAGGGAGAAAATTTGTTCTTCCTGGCCTCTGAGGGTAGAACAAGAAGCAAGGGGCTTAAACTGCAGCAAGGGAGGTTTAGGTTGGACATTAGGAAAAAGTTTGTAACTGTCAAGGTAGTCAAACACTGGAATAAATTGCCCAGGGAGGTTGTGGAATCCCCATCTGTGGAGATATTTAAGGGTAGGTTAGATAAATGTCTATCAGGGATGATCTAGACCAGGGGTCTCCAAACTACGGCCCGGGGGCCGGATGCGGCCCGCAAGGCCCTCTCATCCGGCCCGTGGAGACCTTTTTGGATTCAAAGGCAGAAGAAGTGAGATTGTTTCAAAACCCATTTGAAGCAGATGTGGCCAGTTGCCCAGATGAACTGCAGCTGGAAGTCCTTGAGTTGCAAGCAAATGACCTCCTTAGGGACAAGTTCAAAATAGGACTGGTGGGTTTTTACCAGTTTTTGCCCAAGGAAGACTTTCCTAATGTCAAAACTTTTGCATCAAGGTACCTTTCAATCTTTGGAACAACATACCTGTGTGAACAAACATTTTCAAGAATGAAATACGTGAAGAACAATTTGAGAACAAACTTGTCCGATGATAATCTCAGGTCACTGTTGATGTTAGGGACAACAAATCTAAAGCCAGAAATGTCTGCTATTTTGGCATCCAGGAAACAATTTCACCATTCACACTAATACAGGTGTTCATGTGTAGTGTATGAATGTGTTATTAAATAATAACTGAATAAAATAATATTAAATAAATAATTAAAAACAACATCCATGTTTTGATTGTTTTTTATTTGGACCTCAAGTGTGTAGTCGGCCCCCGAACTGCTGTTTGATAGTTAATGCGGCCCTCGGGCTGAAAAGTTTGGAGACCCCTGATCTAGACAGTACTGGGTCCTGCCATGGGGGCAGGGGGCTGGACTCAATGACCTCGCGAGGTCCCTTCCAGTCCTAGTATTCTATGACATTAGGGGATCAAGAAAGTTGCATGCTGGGAACTTGGCCCCTACTTCCCAGAGATCCCTGGGCAAGTCAGGATTCTCCCAAAGCCCATCGCAGAACGTCCCCCAGGGCCCTGAGCCGCTAAGATACCTGCCCCTTGTGCACGGCCCGTCTCACAAGGCTGCCCTGGGCGCCTGCCAGGGTGACGTACAAATATCAGCGTCTTTGTGCTGACGTCTGTCCTGGATACAGGCGGGACGGGGAAGGAGGATCCCAAGCATTGCGGGTCTTGCTAAGGGGCTGCCTTCTTCAGGGGTCCAAGGCAGCAGCTCCTCTGCTGGCGGGTGGTTAATATTCCAGCAGGAGGGGCGCACACAGCTGCCTGCGGCTGTCACTCGGCCAGGGCCAACCCGAGAGGGGAAGGAAAATCACCACCCAGGCCTCCCTCTCACCCTCCTCACTATGTCTACTCAAAGCAGCTAGCCCTCCCCGGGGGCCCGATCCCCCATCAATCTGCCCCCTGCGGCCGTTGACGCCAGCCCAGAGCAGATGGGAAAAGCCACAGGCTGGATTCTCAGCTGGCAAAAACTTTTGTTGCCCTGCAGGGAATGGAGATCGGCTGCTTGGCATCAGCAGAGAAGCGCCCCTCGGCATCACCTCCCACGCACGTTGTGCCCCTGTGAACACCACCACAGGGGCAGTGGCAGACACTGGTGTAGACGGGGACACAGCGACACCAGCAAGGCAGGCGCTCCCCAAAGCGTCCATGCCTCTGGTTCCTGGTCCCACTTTGCCGATGGGGAAACGGGGGCTCATAAAACAAAAGGGAAGTGACTTGCCCAAGGTCACACAGCCAATCAACGGCAGGGCAGGGATTAGGGCCCAGTGCCCGCTGCCCTGTGGAGGGCGAGTGGCGCATGGAAGCGAAGACCTATGGGCAAGCTAATTAGCAAGGCCCTGTGGGACAATAGCACTCAATGGGCCAAGGACACACCTCGGGAATGGTGACCGACACCTAAGGACTACCAACAGGCAACACAGGGATAGGCTGCTGGCCAGGTGACCTGTTGCAGCCAAGAAGAGACCAGGAAGGAGGGATAAAGAGGCCATGTGGCTGACTCCATCTTGGTACTCAGCTCAGCACTTCATCCCAGAGGCAGCAGTGCAGGGATCGAAGGGCCGGAAAGAACTGTGGACCCATCCTGATCTAGGATGTGCAACAAGGACTTTTAAGCCAGCAGCTGTCACATCTCTGCTAGAGCCTGCACCGAGAACTGGGAGATTCGATGTATGTCATGTATTATCCTTTAACAACCTTACTCTGGTGCTTTTCTTTCTTGTGGTAATAAACCTTGAGATGGTAGATTCTAAAGGATTGGCCCAGCGTGATTTATGGGTAAGGTCCAGAGGGTAAATTGACCAGGGATCTGTGGCTGGTTTCTTGGAACCGGACAGAACTCGTTCAGGGTAGGTGGGATTGGGTTCTAAGACCCCCACCTGTGTATGAGGCCCGGGGCCATCTGGGGCACGGATATTGCTGGGGTGTCGGAGGGATTTTGCTCGGGAGGCTTCAGGCAGGCTGCTGGAGTGCTCTGTGGGACTGGTTTGTGGCCTGTTTGGAGAGGTCACCAGTCTGGGGGCTGTAAGGAGCCCCGAAGTTGAGCAATTCGCCCTGAGCGGACGCCCTCAGCTGTGCCCAGACCCGGCCCGGTCTGTCACAGAGACCCTATCCTGGTTTTCACCTCTGGGAAACTGAGGCACAGCTGGATCTTCTGCGAGCTCCCGGAATGCTGGGAGCTGCTGGAGAGCTTTCAAAGTGGCTGAGTCTTTGGCAGGGCCGGGGGCTGAATTCAGGAGTCCTGAATCCTGCCACGCTGAGCCTGAAGAGCCCGTCCGTGGTGGAGCCCCGCGGAAAGGAAGGCCGAAGGAGGAGGCCGGGTAACCCACGGCGACAGAGCCAGAGGGGAGGGGAGATGGAGGAAGAGAAGGGAAGCAAGTCTGCTGCCTCTTTTGTCTTCTCAGACAGACCTTTGGCTTTTCTGGACACGGAGCCCCGCGAGAACCCACGCCCAGCCGGGTCCAGCCAAACCAAAGGAATTCAAAGCCCGGGGCGTCCAGTGGGGAGAGGCACAGCGCACTCGTATTGGCAAAGGGCCCATCACCATTCACCGGGCTCTCTGCTGCCAGGGTGCGCAGACCCCGCCCCCCCAGCTCCCCATCAGCGAGTGCGGCAGTAGCCCGGCGGGGCAAGAGAAGGGGCTGCGAGGAGGTGCTGGGAGAAACGGACCAGAGATGGGGTAGAGGCGGGGGCTTCGCTCGGGGGATGGGTTGGCAGCCGGCGGAGGATGGAGCTGCTGCCTCGGAGAATCCGATAAGGCCCAGTTGCCTGGATCGATAAGCGAGGCTCTCGCTACCTGTCCCCGGAGGAGGCTGACACTGACAGATGCACAATCAGATTAGCGGGGGAGGGAGGGAGAAGGGGGCGTTTCATCCTCTTTCTGCAGCTCTCACTCTCCACGTCGCTCGGGCCAGGCCCTTCCGTGCCGCTGCCGGCTGCTTCTGCCCAGGCCACCCCCTAGCCATGCAGGTGGCCCCGGGGGGCACTGCCACGAGGAAGCTCACAACACTGGAGCCCTCGCTGGCTCAAAGGGGGGCTGTCTCTGAGGAAGCACCAGGACTAGCTTTGGAGAGCCCTTCTCAGCACCAGCCGGCGCCGAGAGTCTGGGGGGGGGGGCTCTGGGCAGGTGGAGTGTGTCCGAGCAAGTTGCTTTCCTGCCCAGCGGCTCTATGGAGCGAGGGGGAGATGTCTAGGCCCCACTCCTCAGCCAGTGCTCAGGAAGGAATATCGCTCGGCTGCTTTCACACCAGCTGGCCCTTCACACTTAGCCCAGGGACAGGTTTAGACCTAGAACCTGCTCTTCTAGTCCAGGCAAAACTCCCCCAAGGACCAGGGTTCCCTGTAAGCAGCCACCCAGGAGAAATTCAGGTGCTGCCCAGCTGATTAGCAAAGTGCCCACCGCCTCCCACGGCCAGCAGCCTGTGTTTCTCCTGGTGGTGCACATCCAGGCATGGCCTGTGCACATGACAAAAATTTATTCCACACATGGATGGAAAAAATTAGAGGGAACAATGCTCAAGACTGCAGGGTTGGGCCCATGGGGAGGCTATGAGCTGGGTGACATGGGTGCATGCTTTGAGAGAGCACCTGCAATCCTCTTGGCTGCCGACAGGCCCAGGATCGGGCCCTCGATTAGCCAATGACTTCCCGGCCGAGCCTCGGGGGAAACGCCCCGGGATGGCAGAGCCCAGCTGTCACAGCTGTGCCATGCTGCCCGCCTGCCTCTCCCAGCCAAGGGTGCCCCACACAAGCTCCGTCCCAGGACAGGACAATGAACAACGAGGGAGTCTGGGCAGACCCAGTGTGGAAACAAGCGCGCCCTTGCTCTTAACTCTCGCTGTAAGTGTCTAAGTGCCACTGCATGGGCCAGTGACCCACGCTAGGTGGGTGGGTTACGTAGGCACGTCCACCCGCCTCCTTCGCCCCAGCGGCTTTGCTCGGCTAAGTCCATCACCCTCCCCCCCTTGTGCTGCGGTGGGATGTTGCTGTGTGCTCTGACCGCGGCCTCGCTCCGCCCCAGCAGTGGCTGCATTTCAGCGGTGTTTTTCCTGCGGGGGTGTTGATTTCCTCTGCCTGGTATGCAGAGGCCTGGGACATAGGGGTGCCCGGGTCCTGCAGCACCCCCAGATTTTCCACCCAGCTTCCCCACACCCAGAGGCCAGCCTCACTACCAACTCCACATCCCGGCCTCTGGACAGCCGCTCTGGAGTCTGCCACCCCCATGTCCCAGTGTCTGGGCAGCCTCTCTGGGGTCCCACTGGTTCTGCTGGCTTCAGCCACCCCCGCAGTCCTGCCAACAACCTGCCATCCCTGGAGTCCAGAACACCAGCCCTAGAGGCTGCGCTGCCGCTTGGGGTCCTGCCACCAGCCCGGGTCTCTGCAGCCACCTCCAGCTGTGGCTACTCTCCCAGCCTGGATGCCATTTGCAGCCCTAGATGTGACCCCCGCCTGGGGCAGGGAGGGGCGCCAACACCTTGGGAGAGGGCAGCTCAGCCCCCCCTCCCCGACCCCCCGCAAAATGGTTCCAGTGTCACTGCTGCTCTGCATGTCCTGCCGCTGGCTAGCGTCTGGGGCCGGGCTGGGGAGGGAGGTGGGGGGGTGCGGGGCCAGGCGACACGCTGCGGATTAGATATAGATTTCTGAAAGGGCTTCAAGATCCTTTAAGATGAAGGAGTTTGTGATAACAACTGTGGCTCTAGCCTGTCCACAGCAAAGGATAAATTGCCATCAAATATTACACCACCCTAAGAATGCCCCCACAATCGCGGCCTGTCAGCCCGAAGGAGAGGGAGCACCCAGGGCGCACGAAAGGAAAGGGAGCCTCTGAACAAAGCAGAGGGCGGGGGGGGGGGGGGGGGCGCACAAAAGGGGCTGTTTGCCCCGGGTGCCTGCGTGAGAGGGCCCCCAAACCAAGTGGCATTGTGACCTGCCATACAGGGTGACAGTCCCAATTACATTGATCCCGGTTGCTCCTACAGAAGGACATAAGAATGGCCAGAGTGGGTCAGATCAAAGGTCCATCCAGCCCAGTCTCCTGTCCTCCAACAGTGGCCAATGCCAGGTGCCCCAGAGGGAGGGAACAGAGCAGGAAATCAAGTGATCCCTCCTCCGTCGCCCATTCCCAGCCTCAGACAAACAGTCTAGGGACACCCTCCCTGCCCATTCTGGCTAATAACTTATTGATGGACATAACCTCTATGACTTTTTTAAACCCCGTTAAAGTCCTGGTCCGCACAACATCCTCTGGCAAGGAGTTCCACAGGTTGACTGCGCGCTGTGTGAAGAAGTATTTCCTTTTGTTTCTTTTGAACCTGCGACCTATTACTTTCATATGGTGACCCCTAGTTCTTCTGTTATGGGAACAAGTAAATAACTTTTCCTTATTTACTTTCTCCACACCAGTCATGATTTTATATACCTCTATCATATCCCCCCTTAGTCTCCTCTTTTCTAAGCTGAAAAGTCCCCATCTTTTTAATCTCTCTTCATACGGCACCCGTTCCAAACCCCTCATCAGTTTTATGCCCTTTTCTGAATCTTTTCCAATGCCAAGAGATCTTCTTTGAGATGAGGCAACCACAGCTGTACACAATATTCCAGATGTGGGTGTGATGTAGTGGGGGGTACCTTGCTGGTTGCTATGCTGGGCAGTGGATTGTGAGTGACCTCCACTGGCTGCAGCAAGGCCCAGAAGGGCAGGGAATGAGTCATTATGCAAGGGGGCTTCGAACCTGTCTGACGAGTTATCTCCCAGGGAACGGAACAATGGGAAGAAGGGGGGTGGAGCCCTGGCTGGGGGCAGGGCTGGAAGTGAGTTGGGGAGGTTTCTGGCTGGTATCATGGAGGAAGCAGACTAGGCAACGGGCTGGGATTTAGGGTCCAGGCTCCCCCATCTAAAGGGGGGCTGAAGCATCCTAGGCCTGCCTTGTAACCAGATTACATCTGTGCTGTATCCTGGAGAAGCAATAAACTCCCGCTATTCTACTGGCTGGTGGAGTCTGTCCGTACCATTACGGGGGTGCAGGAGACGGGAAAACCCCAACGCACCGTCACAGTGGGCGTACCATGGGTTTATACAGAGGCAATAAGATCTTCTCTGTCTTATTCTCTATCCCTTTTGTAACGAACCCTCACATCCTGTTTGCTTTTTTGACTGCAACCAGCAACCAGGCCAATCCTGCATGGTATTGAGAATCCCTGGGCCGGTTCGCAATGCCTGGGACCGGGTCCTGGGGACCAGCACTGCTGCTGTAGGGCGGGTTCACTCCCCACCCTGCACCCAAATGCCCCCCCCCCCCAATATTTTTGGCAGGACAAGTCTCCTCAGTGCCAGAATTTGCCCCAGGCTCCCCAAAGCCTCTGCAGCCCTGCTCAAGGGGAGCTAGGGGACAGCACAGTCGACCCAGTAGGGCTGTATAAAAAGCTGGCTGGCCAGGAGGCACTCCCCCGTGCTCTGGCGGGAGAGGGACCTAGCTGCCTGCTAGCCGGGTACCTTGGACAGAGCCTGCTGGGGGAAGGCAGGGCGAGCCAGGGGAGTTCAGGCTGGGGCCCAGGGACATACTAGGGCTGCAGAGGAGCAGCAGCGGCAGGTACTCACCCCCTTGCCTATGATGCGTGGCCATGTCAGACTGCAGTTTGCCCCCGAGGCAGAGGCTAGCTGACGACTGGCAGTGGGTCATGGAGGCAAGGTGGGTCTAGGCGGTTGGGGTTCCCTGGGAAGGGAGGACCGCAGAGTGTGGGGCACTGCCGTGGGGCAGTACCTGAAGGGAAGGGCGACAGTCTGGGAGGGATGCCGTCCTGACAAGAGGTGGAGAACAGACCCAAAGGGTAACAGTGGGCGAGACCCCCAGCAGAGGGCGCTCTGGGGCTGGACTGAGCTAATTCCCAGAGTGGCCAGCAGGGGGTGCCATGGGGGCTGGAGTTTCCAAAGTTGCAGAGGGGGTTTAGGCACCGGAGGCTGCTTTGGCGCGCTGTGCCCTGCAACTTTACGTCCCCCTGGATTCTGCTGCAGAGCCTGGCAGCTCAGGGCAGACCGCCCCCCCTCCCCTCTGTGCTGTCCCCCAGAGGAGCCCCATCTGGGTTTTCTGTCCTTTAGCCGCTCTTCAGCCAAAGTTGCTCGGCACGGGAACCTGCGCGGAGGACGGGAACGCGCCGAACCACAGGCGGCCCAAGAGCACCACCATGCAAAGCGCGCTTGTCTACAGGTGCCCGGCTGGTGTAAATCACAGCGCTCCACTCAACTCCAAGTTGCTATGGCGACATGCACCCGTTGCAAAGCTGGCCTACGGGCTTTATCAAACAGCAGGGTCAACTTCAAATCAGCGCGGTGCTTCGTTGGCAGCCTGTGCGCGGAGCCCCAGGCCAGGTGCCACATGGCGGCCGCTGAAGCGCATGATCAGTGGTGCCAGGACAGCTGGCACAAGGTCTCCCTGTAAGATGCTGGTCTTGCTAGCGGGGCTGGGCCCGTTTACTCAGTACGACCCCCTTCCGGCTTGTCTCCATAAAAGAGAGGAGAGCAGATGGGCAGGAACCCAGAGGGGCAGGATGAAAACAAGAAAGAGGCAGGAGGAAAGGAGGTGATGTTCTTAAAAGGGAGGCAGGAGCTGTGTCCTCAGGAACTGGTTGGGGAGTTTTTCAACACGTGTGTGTGTGAGAGAGAGAGCGAGAGAGAGAGATCAGGAACCAGGTGAGGAGTTTTTCTGTGTGTCTGTCTATCTATATGTTACGGGAAAGGGGCAGGGTTGACAAATGTCTCGAAAGAAAGAAAGAAAGAAAGAAAGAAAGAAAGAAAGAAAGAAAGAAAGAAAGAAAGGTTTAAAATTGTCCGAACATCCCACTCAGATGTTTTCAAGGGGGAAAAAATCTGTTGTTTTCCCAGTTTGAAATAATGTTTTGTTTTGAAAATTAAGCAAATTCTGTTGGAAACAAACCCAAACCCCAAACGAGTGAAACTGAAAGGAAATGTTTGGGTTGGCCTGACCAGCTATTTTAGGAAATCTTTTTTTTTTTTCCAATTTTCATCACAGTTCAGAAGGAATTTTTGTTTTCAAATCTCAAAAACGTTTATAGGCCGGGAAACGGTTTTTCCACCCACCTCCATTCTCTACCCAGGAACAAACAAGAAGGTTCGTGAGCACAGGGCGGCAGCGGGGGATGGGAGTGAAACGCGAGCAGGTCATAAAGCGAGATGGGATGCGGGGCACAGGGGGAACATGCTCGGTTTCGGGGTGTACCGGGCAAAAGAAGGTCTTTGAGAGAGAGGAATCGGCGAGGAAGGTACCAAGGTTGTTCGGGTTAGTGCCCAGGTGCTAGACGTGAGAAATACGGGAGAACGGATTCAAATACTCTGGTGTTCTCTTCCGAACTTACCTTCTATGACTGGAGAGGGGGCCCAGTCCTGCACCGGCCCCTCGGAGCACATGGTCACAGGAGGGCCCGTCCTGCTCAGGCCCCCAGGCCGGCTTTCCAGAAGACCCCAGGGTATGGCAAACATTGGCAGCTGGGTGCATTGCACAGGCCAGGCTGCCAGGCTCACCCGGGGGCGGCCAAGGACTTGCAAAAACTGGGCTTGAATCCTTGGAAAACAGGGTGGCCATCAAGATATGCCAAGAATGGAGGACAGCTGCATATAGGGGCCTCATAGGGAGATGCGGGGGGTTCAGGAGTCAGGGCTGGGGTGGAGGGGCCAGGGCTAGGGGATATAGGGGTGAGTGCAAGGGGAGGAGCAAGGCACTATTTTGGGGGGGCAGGGCTGCAGTGCACATATCAGGGCACTGCTGCTCTCGCCACCTCTGACTCAGGGCGTGAGGGGAAAGTGCACAGCCTGCTGCATCCCCCTCTGCCCTCCCTGGGCAGCTGGGAGCAAGGGGAAGGCACAAGTTGAGCATGTTCCCCTCGCTCCCTGAGAGTCTCTGGGAAAGAGGAAGGAGACCTGGTACGCGCAGGCTGCAGCTCCCTCCCCCCACCCTCCTCAAAGGATGCTATTGTGGGGGAAGAGGGAGGCTGGGGCAGCCCTGGATAGGAGAGTGTAGACCTTTGCCCTGCCTGGCTACCTGCTGCTTAGCAAGGCAGCCTGCAGGAAAGCCCTTGGAGCAGCTGCAGCTGAGCCCCCCAGCCAGCCGGCTCCTTCCCGGAGGCCATACGGACTCCCTCTTTTGTATCCACAGCGGACAGAAGAGCCAAACCCAGGACTGTCCTCTATAAAAGAGGGCAACTGGCTGCCCCATCAGGACCCAGTGCTCACCAGCCAGCCCTGCCCTACGGAGAGCAAGGCCACGCACCGGGCAAGGTTCTCTGCCCCCCAGCACGAGACACAAGTGGCAGCGGCGGAGCGATGCAAAACCCAATCGAACAGCCCGGAGCGGCTCTTTCCCTGGCTTTGGTTTTTACAGCGGAGCCATAAAGGCCTCGCAACGAGCCCCCTGGAACTGCTGACATGCACAGTAACGCGGCGGAACGGCACCGGGGTAATATAGACTGTATAAATATTTATACCACCACGGGGCGACTCGCCGGCTCCAAATAAATAGGGTTATTTTTCTGCGGCTGAAATAAATGTTTCCACTCTTCAAAGGAATTTATTTTATTCTCCTAACACTAGGGAGAAAACGCTTTTCAGGCCTGGGGGAGGGAGGACTGTGCTACTGGCTGGCAGGGCTGCCTGTCACGTTGTGTCCAATCAATAAGGAAGCGAAGAGCTAAAGGCAGGTGACTGGACAGAGCAACGATTGGACCCGGAGCCAGCCAGTTACAGCTGGAGTTGGCACTCGATGAGAACTGAGCGAATGCAGCTGGCAGCTCGGTCTATTAATCTACTTCTGTGACTCTCTCGCTTATCCCAGTGCTAACAAAAATGGTGCTTCGGGGAGGAAGCTCTTGGCCGGATGACCCCAAATTTGTGCCATCAACTCTTCCCTGGGCCCACTGGACTGACAACGCAGGTAGATTTCAGGGCACTCAGGCTACGTCTACACTGCCAGTTTTTGAGGCAGAAAATATGCTAGTGAGATCACGACTTATGCTAATGAGTCCCTCATTAGCATGTTTTTTGCCACAAAAACTCGCAGTGTAGACGTAGCCTTAGAGAAATCTGCTTTAAACAGAAACAGTAAGCCACACGATGGCCCCGTCTCCTTTCTCTCTGTCCCGTCACACTTCCCTATCTATTGTCCTACCACTATAGGACCAAAGCACAGTGAATTCAGATTTTATAGTTATCGGTGTGACCGCGGCGGGGTGTGATCACCCTCTCCTGCCCCGGGAGAGGGGTTCGGTGAACCCCGTCGCCGGCCTCCGGCCCGTTGGTCTCAGAGTCTAGTCTGGGTTAGCGTCTTTGGGCGTGATCACCCCGCTTGGCCGAGTCTGGGGGATCTGCGAGCCTAGGAGTTGCCTGTTCCTTTGGGTGGGGCTTTCCCCCAGGGTCTCCACTGGAGGCTCCGGCTCGTTGGCACTGGAGCGACCCGCAACTCCCGATGGCGGCGGGAGGGGAGGGGGACCTGGGCCCACCCTCTCCACCAGGTCCCAGCCCGGGGCCCTAAGCACAGGGGTCTGCTAGCTTCCTGTGCAGCAGACGTGGGATTCCTTCCCGAAATGCGTCTGCCCACGGACGCCAAAAGGGCATTAGCTCACAGACATTTACCTCCCTCCCTCATCCCCCTTCTGTTCTGAAATGTGATTTGTCCTTTTCATATGTGTTCATTTTTTTGATTGTATCCTTCGGTATATATGGTTGTGACAATTTTCTTCCACTATTTGATCTGAGGAAGTGGGTCTGGCCCACGAAAGCTCATCACCTAATAAACCATCTTGTTAGTCTTTAAAGTGCTACATAGTCCTGTATTTTGTTTCAGCTGCACCAGACTAACACGGCTACATTTCTATCACTATTCTACATTTCTATGAATAATACAAATACACCCCCATTTGTGCTGGCTGGAATACAAACGTAGAAGAATACAAACCCTAATTGCCAACGAGGAGGAGGAAGGAGATATGTGACGGGATTATTGTCTATTACGGAGCTTGGAAGCATCTGGCCCCTATAGGAAACAGGATCCCAGCCAAATGGACCATTGCTGTGATCCAGTGGGGCAATTCCAGGGTTCCTCTGATTCCACTAGGAGCAGCTCTGGGCCAAGGCGCTCCTGAAGTGCAGCCACCTCTGGGGTAAAACCTAGCCACCGTTAAACAGCGCACTCCGCAGAAAGTGCACCAGAAGGGTTTGGAAGAAAAGTTTTCAGGAATTTTTTTTGGACGGTGGGGCAGATAAAAGAAACATAGAGAAGAGGAGGTAGTGTTGCATGAGCCCCCCTCCCCCTCCCATACAGGAAACCTCCCTCCCCATCGTGTCGGGCTGATGGCATTCATCAGTGAAAAGTGCGTGTCAAGGGATCACCCAGGTGTGGCCAGACAATGCTCCCTGTGGCTACTTTCTGCGTTGAGGCTGCTCTGATTTCCATTCACCCCCAATGTGAGACCTAGGGATGAGAAGCACTGTCAAAGTCACAGGGGGACAGAGCTGGGGGGGGGAGGGGGACGCGCCATCTGCTTGTGCAACTTCAGTTCATGAATCGCGCTCCCTAACGAATGCGAACAGGGAGAGCGGATCGCAGCCCTCCCGTGTGGCGAGCCACGTCCTGGGCCACGTCCGTTTCCTGCTTTCCCTATCGCACAGGCATCAGGCTTTGGCAGATCCTGGCTGGCATGCTGCAGGGGGAGAGCGGTTTGTCTTGGGTGGCACAGGCCCGTCTGGTGGTGTCACGGAGCAAAGCGGGCGACAGGCTGGGGGCAGGCGGGTGACGGCTTTCCCCAGGACTGGCCCCGGGAGGGAGACCCCAGGGGATTTCACCGCACCCTTCGCCCCACGCAGTAGCTGTCTCCTGGGTGGCCACCTAAGTGCTCAGCTTACAGGGAACGCTGGTCCCTACCCCAAAGCGTTTGCCAAGTAGTCATCGGTTCTGCTGTAATAAAAGGCTCCTCCCCATGCCCTGCTTAGAAAGGCGACTCTGCATAATCGATTGAAGATCAAATAAACAGGCAGGCACGTGCCCATGTGAAAGGCCAAAGAATGGTAACAGTCCGATTCCGACACTCGTCCATTTCACCAGCATCTAAGCATTCTTTGGTATCGATGTTAATGCTTTTGGAGGGTTAGCCCTCCCCCTATTGTAGATTGGAAGCCCCCATTCTAAACTGGATGTAAATTGACACAGCCATGCCTGCTCGAGTCTGCTCAGAGCCTGAAACCGCTGAGAGCTGCCTCCTTCCTGTCTCAGAGAGGCAGCGGGACAATTTAAAATCTCACGCGTCGGATTTGGATTGTACAAACCGTGCAGCGATCAGAGGTTACACGCCTGCACCTCTTCTACGCTGGAGCAGAAACAGACCCAGCTTCACAGTTCTACTGCCAAGTGTTTTAAACAGAAACATCTAATTTCTCCGGGACTGTCGACACAAACTGCTAGGTGGTACAGGTTGAATCTCTCGGGTCCTGACCGGTGCCGAACCAGAGAATTTGCCGGATCACAGGAGATCAATATTGTCTATCATCATTACCAACACTTCCACTGCTTGCTGGGCTCTTAGACGTCATTTAGGGGTAAAACAAAGCTACATAACAGCACAGAGCACTGAGACCCAGGACTGAGGGCAGGAAACAAACTTTATGGGACTGCGGGAAACTTGGCCACACCAATAAGTGGACATCCGGCTAACTAAAATCATGCCGGACCACAGAGGTTGCTGGAGCAGAGAGTGCCGGACTAGAGAGGTTCAACCTGTAGTGACCCACCCGCCTGTTGTACGGTTAGCCAATGAAAGTTGCTCTGGTGAGGCAAAGCTTCTGGCTTGCATTCAGTTGGCTGCACACCCTGTGGAAGGCGAAGTCTGTTAGTGGTAATTAGATCAGCGTCTGATTGAATAGTTGAATCAAGCCGTTGATAAAGCCATTGTTGGCTTTCTAATCCCCACGGGCTCTTCCTAATGAGACAGCAATAAAATGATCATGGTATTAATAACAGCGAAATTGTTCTAAGCCCGGCCTTTTGGTTAGATCGGTTGTTTGTGGCTTTTGCAAGACACGCACAAAAACGGAATTCAAATCAATACAGAGCCGCAAACCAGACAGGGTTTAAAGGGCCACCGCAGAATCTAGTGGACAGCACAGCAACGGGGAGCCAGACAACATAGTTCCCAGCTGGGCAAGTCCTTCACCCTCTCTGGACCTCGGTTTCTTTTTCTCCTGTAAGTAGGATTAGCGACACATGTCCGCCGACATCAGTCACTGAGGTCGGTGGGTGAAAAGTTTTTTCTTATTATCGAACCCTTCATTTCAATCAAGCGACAGAAAGCCCCAAATGCAGAACTGGGGGCGTAGATTCGGGGCCCCCCCCTCCTGACTGAGCAGTACCAGGTTAAAAATGAAACTCAGCACTTTAATGATTGAATTAAAATACGCACTTAACATTTTTTCAGTTTGCAATTTACAGTGTCCACTGAAGTCAATGGAAAAAGACCCTCATGAATTCCACTAGCTGTTGGGTTGGGCTCCTAATGAATATATTCCTTAGACCCGTGTTTCCCAATTTTATTTGGCCACAGAACCCTTTTCAGCTTGAAAAAATGTCAAGGAACCCCTAGCATTGCCAGGGTAAAATTTGTCGACCCCCCCCCCCCAAAAAAAGCTCTGTCTCTTTAAGAAGGGGTGGGGGAGTGCCAAGTTCTCACAGAACCCTTACTTTCACTTCACGGAACCCCAGGGTTCTGCGGAGCACCCATTGGGAAACACTGCCTTAGACAATGGTGCATATTCTGGCTTCAGTAACAGGCATGTAAATCTGGAGTGATTTCTCTAGATTGACGCTAGTGTCCCAGCAAACTGGCTTCGCGTGAAGACGTGAGGGAAAAAGGGACAGATCTTACTCGGGCCAGTATAGATTCTTCTACCTCCATCAGCTCTGTAGTATTAGTATGCCAGAGAGTCATCCCCTACACAACACGACTAAAACTTGTCCCGCGTGCCAACAGAAATGCCCAGCTGGTGTGAACGGGCATAGCTCAGTAGAGCTCCATGGGTTTGCACTAACGGAGGCTCTGGTGTGTGATCTTTAACGAGAGAGGTCCTTTGACATAGACCCAGGACAGAAGTCCAAGTTTACAGAATCACGCTTTCCCCTTCCAGTCATCCGGACTTCAAGTCCTTAATGCTGAACGGAGACACTCAGCGGTTTATGGGTCAACCAGAAAACAGAGCGGAATCTGAAAAGATTAGATGCATTTAAATGCAAATTGGGTCATTTCGGTCTTGGAAAATGTCATCAATACATGTTCTGCCATTTGGGAAAATCAGTGGCAGTGATCTTTTCCAAAGTGAACCCTTCACCAACTTCCATTTCAAGGGGGAAGGGAGAGGAGTGAGGAAATTATGTGACGGGCACATTCCTTCACAGGCTTGGGAAGGGCAGCATCACTGTCTTATACTACCCAAATAATTACCAGGCAATGGAACTCGAGAGCCGCTCCGTGAGATGGGCGCGTGCAAACCATGCAATCTTTTCCTCTCTGCCACTCGGAGACATCATTCCCGCATCCCCTGCTCTGTCAGTGGTCACTGACGCACACAAGATAATGGCAAGGCTAGGAAGCGCCACACCGAACTACCCTTAAAGTTGTAATTGTGCGTCCTTGCTCATTAAGTGTCTCCGTTCATCAGTTGTCTCTAGGCTGCCTGTTCCCTTATCTGGCTCAGTTAGCATCGGCTGCTCTACGATCCGAGGCGTGGCCGGGTTCGTCTGTTTCAGCAAACACAAGGAATCTCGTGGTGCCTTAAAGACTAGCCCATTTTTAGGGCATAAGCTTTGGCGGGTGGTAGCGCACGTCATCAGCTGCACAAAAGGATTTATACAGACCTAGGGAGGGGCGTGTGACATTACTACGTGGCAGATCAATGCAAACGAGGCTAATTCAGTCCGGGTGGTGGTGGCCCGCTTCCAACAGTTGATAAGAAGAGGAGACTATCTCCAGGGGGAAAACTACTTTTTGTAATGAGGGAGCACTTCTAGCTACACACCACCCAACAGAAATGCTCACCCAGGAACCAATCCACGCCACAAACCCCGTTGCCAGCTCTGTCCACATGTCTACCCATATAAGAGCAGCATAGGACCTACTTAAGCACGTTCGCCACGCCATCAGTGGCTCGTTCAACTGCCCACCTGCTAACGTGATAGCTGCCCTCATGTGCCAGCAATGCCTCTCTGCCATGGGTATGGGCCACACCGGACTAGCTGTACACTAAAGAACAAATGGACACGAATCAGACATCAAGAACGGAAACAGTCGAAAACTGTTTGACTTGGCCTCCCTGGACACCCAGTAACAGGCCTGAACGTTGCGAGAGGCGAGTAAAAAACCATCAAAACCAGACTGCAGCGTGAAACTGCAGCGCTTGGAAGTCGTGTGCAAACGTGACACTGTCAGACAAGGTCTGAATAGGATCGGGGAGTGACTCGCTCATTGCAACATGTAATTTCCCCCTTTCGGTATTTTCACCATCTTATCGGCTGTGGGAAGTGGGTCCCCTCCACCCTGATTGAATTAGCCTCGTTCGCACGGATCTGCCACGTCGCAATGTATCACTCCCCTCCTTCTGCGTCTGTATAAATCCTGGCTATGCTAAGTTCCCACTTCATGCAGCTAACAATGTGAGCTGCGGCTCACAAAAGCTTAGGCCCTAATCAATTTGTTAGGCTTTACGGTGTCACAGGACTCCTCGTTGGTTTTGTTTCCCTATGATCAGCAATCAATGAGACCGGAAGGCAGGACACAACGGGAGTAAGGAAAGGAAAACATTGGGTAGGCTAATGGGAACATCGGGGAAAATGTCCGACCAGTAATATAATCTCAGCCGGGGAGGTCTGCCCCGAGACCCAGTTACAGCTCCACCCATATGGGCATTTAAAGTCAGACTGGACAATAGGACAACGGAAACCACCCCGCCCTGGCTGCCATGCTCAATATCTTCCTCCTGGGCTGACTGCAATCCAGCCAACAGCTTTGGTCCATTTGCAGCATATGAAATGCAAGTGCAATTGACCAAGGTCAGACATCAAACTATGAGGGGTTTCATCTCAGCCACCCCATCTCTGCACCCCGCCCTTGCTGAGACCTCTGGTTTCCTGAGCCGGCCCCTCTGCTGCCTGCAGTCTTCAGTTATTTACGCTTACGGATTTCTTGCAGCTGCGGACACACATTGTCAGGAAAGGTAACTGCAGGCCCAGATACATCCTTTGCCACAGAGAACGGCCAGTCATGGTTTGCATGGTGCACAGTTTGCACCATGGCACCCGGACCGGGTGAGCATTTTGAACCGCAGAGAAGTGTTCATAATAAATGCCTGGCTGTCAGAAAGCATTTCAGCACACGCTCAAATCCTTCCCCGTTCAGCCTGAAACACCTGGGGAGCTTTAAGCAGATGCTTAATGGACTTCAGTGTAGAACTAGGCAACATTTTTTCTGCCATTTGTTTGGCAACAGCAAAACGTTTTCCAAACTGTCATGAAACCAAGTCTGTAAAAAGTCAAAACTTTGGGATTTTTCAGTTCCATTAAAAATACCTTCAAATGCTCTAATCTCCAATAAAAACTCCATTTGGGGTGGAACTCATGTTCCGTGTGACGCAAAGCGAAGCGTCTTTTGCAACTTTTTGATCTGCCAAAAGTTTGAAAAAAGTTTCTTTGCTTTTGTTTTGGCAGCCGCTAGCAAGCGAACCAGCAAATCCGTTTGTCTCACGACTCTGCTTCAATGGGATTTAATCGCCTGTTTATCGCTGAGCCCACCTCTAAGTGCTGTCCTAACCAGCGGTTCTTTCCTGAGCCAGATCCCAAACCCGTAGGCGGATTGTTGAAGCTAGGTTCATTGAGTTTTCCTACCTCTAATGCATCTGATCCGCAAACACTCCCACTATATCCATATCGACGCACGGCGTATAGATCGTTTTTAATTCCAGCCTTTCGCTGTGAACCGTCTGCTGCTTTGGTGCTAAATGAAAAGAAAAAGGGGGCGGGGAGGAATTGGAGATTGTCTTCGCTAAGATTGAACAAAGAAGAGCCTTAATCTTATTTGATTCATCTAGGTGAGAGAAGAGCAAATTTACATAACACTGTAAGTGCTCATTAACTCATGTTAAATGACAGCCCAACACCTATAGGCTAACACGGCACTCGCCGAGAATACTAAAGGGATCCCTTCCTCGGGAGCCGGGATATTCTACAGAAAGCGTGCACGATGGAGGGTCTGTTCAAAGCCACCGCCGTTCCCCGGTGGTCTGCGCACGGGGTAGCAGCTTCTCTGCCCGCCGCCCGGCAGAGACGATGGCACGGAGGACAAGAAAAATGACCTGCTGCCTGGCTGACCTTTTGGAGGCCGAGGGGGCGCGGGGAGGGAGGACCCCTTTCCGCCTGAACTACTCAGCTCTGGCCCGTTAGGCAAATGAGCTGTCACTTCAGCAGAGAGCACCTGCACACGAATCCTGCAAGCTCCGAGCAGCCATCTGCGTGGGTGACCGCGAGGGCAGCAGCGCTGTTTTGGGCCTTGTCTCCGGGGAGCTACGCCAGAGAAGAGAGTGTTACAGGAACATAGGAAATGCGAGAATGATCATACCCAGGGGCCAGGTATTATTACTGCGGAACTGACCAAGGGCAGCTGTAATGGGAGCTTCGTGGTGCTAGGGACTGTATAAATACACCGGAGGGCACCGACCCACTGGCTCTCCAAGCCGATGGTGATTTTAATTTCAGAAAGACTTTCTAAGCTCGGAAAACCAAACCCAGGATCAACCGAACAACTGCTACAGGGGAAGGGACAAAAACCAACCCTTACTGGACAGTTTATGGAATAACCTGTCCCCCTCCTCCCAAAATATCTGTCTGTCCCCATCATTGGGTGGCTGGATTACCTCCTGATACATGGGAGTGTGTGGTGGGGCGACTGCCCCATGCAGGCTGGGAAGGGGTTAAAGCGGAAAGGAACTGGCACGGAGCCCGGGCCAATTAGAATGGAGCTTTCAAGGAGCCAACCAGAGGGCAGCTTGCTGGGGCAGTCCAGTATATAAGGCGCAGCCCAGCAGGAGGTAGGCAGATAGGCTCTGACCAGGGAAGGTGCTGGACATGGTTCCTGGAGAAGCACCTTCGGGAGAGCAGGCTCAGGGGGCTACTAAGGGAGTCTCCAGCCTGATACCTGCCAGGCCGCAGGTCTTGCTACAAGGGCCAGGGGGCTGCAAGGGGTCACAGGGGAAGGACCCCAGGGAACAAGAGGCAGCAGAGGGGGGTAGAGGAGGGCAGGACAAGGCTGCTGCCAGAAGGCCCCTGGGTTGGGACCCAGAGTAGTGAGCAGGCCTAGGTCCTTCCCCTTGCACCGTGTCCAGCCACCATTGACGTGGGGCCTGGACATGTGGCCTGGAAGTGAGCTGCAGGTGGCCATGGTGGCAGGCACTAGGCTGATAACCCCCGGAAGGGGGCAAGGATCTAAGTGAAGAGGACACCGGTCCGGGGAGCCACACGGATCCAGAGTCCGAGCCTGGACAGAGCGGAGCGATGGGTGACACACAGCCAGACGGGGCCACCCTGCTGAGTCAGAACTAATTCCCCAGAGCTGCCAGCAGGAGGCGCTGCTGCGGTGAGTCAACCTCGTGACCGTGTAATGTTTTCTAGCAATCTGTGGCTGGGTGTATGTGGATCCAAATAAAATATGTCTGACCCCTTCCGGAGTCCTGCCAAATTTTCGGACTCCATTATATCTATTTTGGGATGTTATACCGCCATCTATCACTGTAGGGGCTGAGCTTTTCGTAGATCATGTGGCGGTGAGTTCCACAGGCTCGTGGTGCATTATGTAAACATCTGAACCAGGAATGGCACTCAGAAATATTTGAAGTGGATTCTTGTGTTCACTTGAAATAGACTCTTTGCTCAGCGGGGGAGAAATAAAGTCCAAGAACCTGAAATAGACTCTTGTGTTTGTTAATAAAAATGTGCATCTGGTCCAGCAAAGAGCTACCATCCCCTTAACTAATACTGCTGCGTAGGGTGGTGCCTGCTACATTAGTGTTGAAATCCAACCCGTTCATTGATTTGCAGCTCTTGGAAGGTGCATTCCTGTACTCGCCTACTCTGGGGTACTCTCTCAACGTGATCCCAGAAAGACAAAGGACTCGGACTGGATCGTTCTGCCATCCAGAAACAGACTCTTGGAAACCTTGGAGTCTACTGGAGTTGTGGGCACCGTGGCACAGACTTCTGTCCCTTTCACAGCCCCGCTGGGAAGGCGGGGGGAGGAGATGGGTATTACATGTAATACTAGGCCACGTTTTCTTCTACCACGTGGGCGTCGTCCCCGGTTTCGCAGCCTAACTTGATAGCCTTTTTAAAAATCCAGTTGTGAAGAAAGCCGAGATAGAAGGGAGCCTCCTCTCTCCGGGTAATTGCGTTATTACTGCACAGAAGGCTTCGCAACGTCCCAGGCTGTTGAAATCACATTCAGGGTCGATTTCTATCTGCTCTCTCCCTTTCCAGTGCAGCTCTCCCTCCCCTCCCCGTGTATTCTCTAGCCATGGGAGCATTTATCTCTCCCTTCTGTGGTGCGAGTCTTCCGGCCCAAAGCAGACATGGACTTTGTGCGTCTTTACCCGTCTCCGCAGGCTGGGAATTGGGTTTGCTGTTCGCACTGGAGGTAACATGATCTTGCTTGTGTCCTCAGCCTACCGAGGTGTCTGCTGAACTGTCGGTGACACGACTGCGTTGCCACGCTCGCGCGAGGACGTCCCGTTCCGTTGATTGGCGGCAACGGGCCACACACCGTACGCTCCCACGCACAGGGGTGCATGCTGTGAATCCGTGGCTCGCCGGTCAGCACGCCCCCTTCTGGCTGGGCCCAGCGTTGCAAGATCCTCCCCTCCAGTTCCCACCTGCAGACAGCCACGTGGGCCCCCACACCGGGTCCAGTCTGGCCTGTGCAGGCAGTGCCTAAATCCTCTGGCCCAGCCACGCAGAGTCCCACCTGGCTGGGGTATCAATGTCTGAGACACGGGCCTGGTTATCCGTACGACATTCTCCACCCTGTCCGGGCTCCATTTCAATCCCCCTCTCCTCTCCGCATAGCTGGATCCCAGGGCTCCCCCCAACAGGCTCCAAGATCTAAACTGGGGTGGGCAATAATTTTTGCCACTCTGGAAGGGGTGGGGCCTAAACAGGAAGGGGTGGGGCTACCCCCAGGCTTGAGCTTTTTGGCCCTCTGGTGTCCCTGCTTTTCTTCCAGCACGTCAACTCCTAGGGCTACCACTGGATCCTTTGCCCCTCCTTCAGGGCCCACCCCAGGGCTTTTTCCCTACAGAAAGGGGACCCAGAGACACCTTTCCAGCTGGCATGTCCCTCCTTCCGTTATGAAACAGACCCCAGCTCCTCCCCAGCTGGGCCTGTGTCATGTTATTGGATTTTAAAGCAAGCAGAAGATTAGTGGTGCACCCACGGGGATGGGGGGGGTTCGCCCCAAATCCTGTACCGAGGGGGCCTTGTGAGGTGTCAAATGAAAGCGTAGGCTCTACTGAGTCTCTGTGTGCTGCTCATGTACTTGTGTGATGTTTGTATGTGAAGTTACGAATATGGGCTCTGTTCTCGTATTGTAGATGTTCTCTATCCGAGAGGGAGCCATAGGCTTGGACTGTCTATTGTGAGGAAGGGTTGTTCAGTGACTGGCTGTGCTAACTCGCCCTGCTCCACGGACAATGGCTGTCAGAGTGGCCAATACACACCTGAGGGATGCGTCTGGAAGCCTGCAGACCGGCCAGTGCCTCATGGCGACTTGCCTGTGAAACAGAGATCGGTCCCTCGATCATGTGACCAGCTCCAATTTGGGAGACACAAGGAATATAAAAATCCCATGAGGGCGTCTCCATCTTGACTTCAGTCTTGCTCCTGAGTCCACATGCAGCCTTGCGAGGGACAGAGAGCCGGGCACAGGATGTACGTCAGAGACGTCTAAGCTAGCAGTGTGTAACATCTCTGCTAAGACCCTGCATCAAGACCTTGGTTATTGATGTATTCTCCTTAACAATCTTACTCTCAACCTTTTCTTTTTTTTATTAATAAACCTTTAGATTTTTAGATTCTAAAGGACTGGTCCAGCGTGATCTTGGGGTAAGATCGAAAGTGTAAATTGACGGGGGAACTGTGGCTGGTTCTTTGGGACCGGGAGCATCTGTTCAGGGTAGGTGAGATCGGGTTTTATAATCCCACACCTGTGTGTAGGCCCGGGGCTGACTGTGGCACAGGGAGGGCTGGGAAGTCTGAGGGGTTTTGCTCGTGAGGCTTCCTGCTGGCCAAATTGGCAGCTGAAGCGCTCGGTGTGACTGGTTTGTGGTCTATTTCGGAAAGGTCTCCCGTCGAGGACTGTAAGCAGGGCTGGCTCGAGCCATTCCTGGTATGCGCGGCTCTGCCCCTCGGTGCACTGCGCCCCTTAGAGCTGCCATCAGGCACCGCGCAGCCCCTGGTCCCGGGCATGCGGCGCCTGATGGCAGCTCTAAGAGTCGTCGTGCGGCGGAATCCCGTGTGTGTGTGTGTGTGTGTGTGTGTGTGTGCTCAAAACCAGGGCTACTTACAGTCAGGGCTGGACTAAGGCAGGGGGAGCTAGCCGGGCAGCTGCCTGGGGCACCAACCTATGGGGCGTGCAGCACCCCTTACAGCCGCCATCAGGCACCCCCCATAGGTTGGTGCCCCAGGCAGCTGCCCGGCTAGCTCCTCCCGCCTTAGTCCAGCCCTGACTGTAAGTAGCCCTGGTTTTGAGCAATTCACCCTGAGCTGATGCCCTCAGCGGTGGCCAGACCCGTCCGTCACACACACACACACACACACACACACGGGATTCACACACACACAGACACACACACACACACACACGGGATTCCACCCACCAATGACACGGTCTATCGAACAGCATTCAAAGCAGTAAAGATGAGATCAGTGGAAACGGCAGGAGCTCATGAGGCACCTGCTTGGAGTGAGTTATGTCCCAGTTTCTCCTCTTTAGCTTTTAATTAAAACCGATAAAGACAGAACGATTCCTCTAATTGTATTGAGGCGAATAAGCTGCCTTTAACCAGGGCGATTTGGCAGTGGAAAAATATGGCCCTTCATCACTTTCGTTATGATTACCTAAGACGCCCCCCCCCAAGCAATCTTTTGCTGCTCCTTAGCAAAATTGCTGGAGAAAGCCTCGATTCATGGCTTTCAGGCCAGAAGGCACAATTACGATCATCTCGTCTGACCCCGTGAGTAGCACAGGCCAGATAACCTCCCACTGTAATTTGTGCAGCAAGCCCATAACTTTTGGCTGGTGCTCCAGCGTAACCCTTAGAAACATATTCAGCCGTGATTTAAAGATGGCAAACGACGCCGAATCCACAACTTGCGTAGGTAAGTTGATCCAATGGTTAATTTCCCCGACTGTTCAGAATTTGCATCACGTTTCCGGTCCGAATTTATAGAGCGTCTCCGTCAAACCATAATTGAGCCCCTGGCTGCTCATGGCACGAAACTGACATTTCTGCCATTCGTTCCTAACTAATCACTTTCATAAATAATAAATAACAGCTTTCATTCTTTTTGCTCAAGCTTTAAGATCTAGAGCTTCCGGGCTCAACGCTGCTGCTGCTGATCTACCCAAGTGCACAGTTTGTTCCATCTGCGATCCCCTTTTTCTCCTGCCTCTGGGGCAGGATGACGGCCGGTTGAAAATTCTCCAGCAAAAAAAAGCTGAGCTTTGTTAAAACAAAACAAAAACCATTGAGGAAAGGATCTACATTCCTCCAAACTGTTCCTTTTTTTTCTCTTTCCGTCAGAAAAACAAAACCAGAAAGAGGAGTTTTCTGTTTGTGTTTTCCGAGTTCCAGCTGTCTTCCCCAGGAAAAAAAAGTCAAATATTTCCAATCAACGGTTTGATGAAAACAACAACCAAAAAAAAAGGATTCGCTTTTAGGGTACGTCTCTAGAGCAACATTATTTTGAAATAACTAGCGTCTACACAGCAGGCAATTATTTTGAAAGAATGTCAACATCCTGTCAAGCTGGAGGACTTCTTTCTCCGACTCCTGTACCCGTCATTGAAGGAGGAGTAAGGGAAGACAGAGGAAACGTGCTCTATTTCAAAATAAGTGCTGTGTAGACACCCCCATTTCAAAATAAGCAATTTTGAAGTAAGCTTAATTTATAGCTCAATTTGCCTAGCTTATTTTGAGTTAAGCCCTGTGGTGTAAACGCATCCTTAGTGCAGATTTCTCCAAAGCACACAGCTCCCCTTTAGGGCAACATTTTCAAAAGAGCTGGATCCCTAGGAATTATTTCAGCAAAGGCGTGAGACCCGGCTGACATAGGAGGCCTCATGAGATGATCGCAAGGATCCCTTCTGGTTGTGGAATCTCTGTGCCTGAAATGCACTAAACTGAGCTCCTCTGGGTCTCCCGTATACAGCCGGTATTCTCCTTCCTACCTACAAACTTGCCTGCACTTGGGAGATTGGAAGAGTTGTGCAAACAATGGAACAACTCCAATACGTCGTCATAAAACCGTAGCGCTCGACCGGTGCGCGAACCGGGGAAGGGACTCGGCAGAAAGGCAAAGCATTTCCGTTAGTGGGTGCTGACGTATAAGATCTACAGCGGTGGTGGACCCGGCACGGTTCCACGTGGGGCCCACGAGCTATTTTGTTGGCTTTTGCCCATGCACAGGGTTGACAGATTCCACTAGTTTCTGTCCGTATCGTTGTTTTCCCACCGGTGTTACTAACGGGACCCGCCCGTAAAGCAAAGGCTTGCAAAGGGAGGTGCACACTGATTGCACACAGCACTGACTGGGAGAGCCAGGCGCTCCCTCTGCAGCCAATCACAGCACTGCGATAGTTCAGTCTTCCTCTCCCCCCCGCACATTGTAGGGACGCGAGCATCGTGAGCAAAACTGCCCTGCTCCAGGAGACCGTCTTGGGGACGAGAATCTTGCAGCCCATGGAGAGGAAGGAGGTGGCTCGTGCGGCCCACTCACTCGCCTGCAGTGCCCCTCGCTGATCTAGGCTGGGGGTTTTCAAGTGACAGGCGTGACCCAGGACGGGGTGGTGGAATGTCGCTGGGTAGGGATGTTCAAGGTCGATGAATTGGCTAATCGAATAGTCGATGCCATTTGCGAAAAGTCGATAAAGGCGCCTCCTCCTTGGAAGTGTAGCAGCAGCCCCAGGGCCGTGGCTACACTTCGAAGGTGAAAGCGCTGAGGGGAGCACGGGGCCAGCGGGGGACTCAAGCAGACCCCCCCGGCCCCATGCTCCCTGCGGCATTTCAAAGCGACAGTGCCACATGGAGCCTGGGGTCAGCTGCAGACTCTGAGTCCCCAGCTGGCCCCGGGCTCCACGCGGCGCTGCCACTTTGAAGTACCCCCTTCTCCTAGTCGACTCATCCGTCACATCCCTAGCGCTGGGGCTCCTTGCTGCAGGGGGATCAGGTGAGCAGCGGGGGGGCTAAGGTAGGGACCTGCCTCTCCTGGCACCATGGACTGTGCTGTGCCCCAGAAGTGGCTGGCAGCAGGCCCGGCCCCTGGTGGGGGCTGTGCCCAGGGCTCCGGGCACTGCCCCAGCACCAAGCACTAGCGCCGCACTCCCATTGGCTGGGAACCTGCTGCCGGCTGCTTCTGGGGCGCAGCATGGTCTGCAGGGCCAGGAGAGGCAGGAAGCTGCCTTAGGCCTCCCCCTCCCCTCGCTGCACCGCTGCCCAGGAGCTGCTCGAGGTCAGCCCCTCTTGCCCCCGTCCTGACTCCACCAAAGCCGGAGCCCCCTCCTGCCCTCCAAAGCTCCTACCCTCAGCCCCCTCCAAAGCCCCCACTCCAGTCACATATCATCAGGTTGCGGCATCAACGATTTGCTTCCACTAGGTCATGAGAAAAAAAGTTGGAAACCCCCCAGGCTAGAGCTTCCAGGCTCCGCTCCTGTTGTTCACCCACTTGGGGGCGGCTGCACATTTATAACCCGGATCATCTCCCAGGTGGGGGAAATAGCCCAGGCCCTGCCCTGCAGGTCAAACCAGTCTGGGACACAGCACGGAAGCGGGCCCTCCACGGGGCAGTTATTCATAAAAGGCAGCGCGCACAAGAGGGATTCTTATTTAGCTGCCTTGCCACGGCACCTCGGCGCCGGGGGAACGGTGAACAAATGGTACGGCCTCGCCACGCGCCACACGTGACCCAGCCACTCAGAGAGGCCCTTTCAGGCCGGGGCCCGGGGCTAGCCGGCAGGAGAGATGAACTCTGGGCCTCTTCGTCCCAAGTGAAATTCCACCCGCCCAGCGGCTCTGTGAGGGGCCTGGTCTTCCCCTTTCCTTTCCCGTTTCAGGGCAAACGTTTCACACGGCGCTCCTGGCGAGCGGGAAAGGCAGGGATGAGCTGAATCCGTGCGTTTCCAGAGCCTGGCTCTGTAGCCCCCCCATTTGCAAACGGAGAAACGTCCCCCTCGTCAGGGAATTAAGCCGCACACTGGGAGAGGGGTGTCCAAGCCATGGGCGCCTGCTGTCCATGGGCAAAACTCCCCCGCAACCACAAAAGGCGCACGCAGCAGGCACGAGGCTGGAGTTCACCTCTCGCAGAAAATGCTGCCGGGACCGCCCGAGCCGGAGGGACTCGTTGGCTCTGTAGCACCGGTTGCTCCTCTACAGACTGGACTGCTGCGGTCGGGCAGCATCTGCCGTCCGGCCACCCCGCCGCTGCGCCTGGGCTGGAGCATGGATGCCCTCTGCAGCACTGCCAAGAGCTCCCTGGTGACGCTCACACTCAGGGAGGGAGGGGCGGGAGCAGAGATGGGGATGCTCAAGAGAAGAAGCAGGGCAGCTGCAGGGCCCAATGGCTGGTGGCCTGGAGCATGGTCTGGTGGCTAGCGGGAGGGGCCAGGAGCAAAGCCTGGCAGCCAGTGGGAGGGGCCGGGGCACAGCCTGGCAGCCAGTGGGAGGGGCCGGGGCACAGCCTGGCAGCCAGTGGGAGGGGCCGGGGCACAGCTGACAGCCAGAGGGGCCAGCATTGACCTCCCCTGGTTCAGCAAATCCCCTGGTCCAGGACCCGTTGGGTGCCGAGTTACCGGATCAGGGAGACCCAACAGCTGACGTGCAGCGTTCCGGCTCTGCAGTGTGTGTGTGTGGGGGGGGGGGGGGGGGGGCGTGGGGGCGGAGCCTGAATCGGCGGATTCCTGCTGCTCCAGAAGTGCTGGGCGGGAGGGGAAGGAGCAGGTCGTGTGGGGCTGCGATGCCCCAGGGGAGGGGGCACACGAGGTGTTCCTGGGCTGCAGGTGGAGCCCCAGTGGGCCAGGGCCCATGGGTGGCAGGTTGCCCACCACTGGTCTGGGCCCCCCCCCAAGTCTCAGAGCCTGGGTCAAGGGGCTGAAAAACAGCCCCTAAGGTCCCCCCTCCCCAGCAGGGTTCAGAACCCACCAGGGGTCACGGGCCTGTTGCTGGCGTGGGCAGGTAGGAGGGCCAGGCCAGTCAGACCCAGTGACCATCCTCACGAGTCCAGCCTGTAAGTCTCGGCGCCGGGGGCTGCGCCCTGCGAGGCTGAGCTGAGAGCCGGGGGGGGGGGGGGGTTGGTTGCAGCGCAGACGAGGTGACCATCCGACGGCGAAACCCCAACAAGAACTAGGGGCCCGATCCTGGTGCAGCAGCCCGGGGCCGACCGGAGCTGGGCCGGCGCCTCCCCGCTCGGTCTATCATGGCTGGGCTCTAGCGGCTTTGTTCTGTCTCAAGGACATTTCCTGCCCCGCCCCCACCCCTCCGATCTTGTGTCCAAACCCTCCGGGGTAACGAGCGAGGTTTGGAGACCAGACACACGCTCCCCAGCGCCTGGAGGGGCCCTTATCCCTCCTGCCCCGGGGCATCCCGCCTTTTGGCTGTCCCCGCCCGACCCCGGGGGAGGCGGGACTTGAACCCACGACCGAGCAGGCGTGTGCAGGCCGGGAGGAGTCCACGTGGCGTCTTTCAAACCAGCCAGCAGCATCCGTGGTGGCGGGGAAGGGGAGGTGGCCCCTTTTCCCTGCTGCAACGCTGTCAATATCCCGCCACAGCGCGCCCTGCCCCGCACCTGCCAGCAAGAGCAGCCCATCCATCTGCGTCCCTTTCGACGGCGCTCCCGTGTGACTCCCCGGGGGCTAATGAGGGATCACCGCCAGGCGCCCTCCAGCCAGGGACGGAGGGAAGAAGGGCCGTGGGAGAACAGGCCCCCAGAACGCCCCTGACGTGCTCACGCGAGCCCTGTCCCACCCGGGCTGATGGATTGGGGTCGGAGGCTCCGGCGTGCCGCTGCGAGCGAGCGCTGGCCGTGAACGGCCCGCGGCGCCGCCTGACTCCTTGCTCCGGTGATGAATGGCCCCTGTCACGTCTGCCGTCTCTTTGCTATTGATTTTTTTTCAGGCCTCTAATGAGCACTCCGGTGCGCTGGCATGCCACCGCCGCCCCCTCCCCCGCCGCATCCAGGCATCACCCCGGGGCCACGGAGATGCCCACCCCTGTGTCAACCGAGGCAGGAGGGGAGTGGCAAAGGACCTTAGAGCAGCCTGCAATGGGGGCGAGGTGTAAACCAGGCCCGGATGGCTGGGATACATGGCCCTTTCCTGCCTGGCGATCTCCCCATTGGAAGCAGCGTGGGACCGCAGGGCGGGTCATGAGGGACCCAAATTGCTCCTCCGTCCCGGCCTCTGCTGGAGGGTGGGGCTGGTCAGCGTCGGCTTTTCTTGGCCACGGTGAGCTTTGCACCTGGAGCAGAGAACCCTGGCCCTGCTGGCCGCCCCTTCCTCCAAGGAGTTTCGCTGCTTTGGCTCCTTCAGCCTCCCGCACGGCATGCATGGCCCTCATTTTACAGTCATGGGGAAACTGAGTCACGGAGCAGTGGCATTAGTCCCATAAGCTACAGAGCTGGGAACCCAGGTGGCGCGTTCAATGGGCTCTGAGTGCTGTTTATATGACAGTAGAGGTGCCGCCGAATGGGATGCGGCGCACACACCCTCAGAGACAGTCCTGGCTCCAAAGAGCAAACTGTCTATAAGAGACATGTTAGGTAACAGGGGCTAGGACCCAGCGCTGCAACATCACACTGCTGGCTGAACCTCTGGACCACTCTGCAAACCGGCTAGAGGCCTTTAGGAAGAAACCCCACTGCCCAATCAACGTTTCCTCTAATCTTTTCTACACATGTGCGGAATAAATTTATTGTGTGCACCGAGGCATATGCGAATGTGCACCACCCATAGAAACACAGAACCTAGCAGCGGGCACTCTGCTAATCAGCTGGGCAGCAGTGGACTCTCTCGTGAGTGACCGCACAAGTGCCCAGCTTACTGGGACCACTGCCCCCAATCCTCTCCATGCTCCATCAGGAGTCACTGGAGGAGTCGCAAGAGGCACCAGCTTAAGAGCTGCTCCATGGTGCTGTCTTTAATGATTCCTCTCGCTTCTTCCACTTCCCTTTGGTTCCCCCTCCTTGGGCCACTTTCTGTCACTTCATTGGCTACTGCCGAGTGACTTTTCCGGCCCCCACCCCTGCAGCAGCTGGTTCTCTGCCAGACGCACGGAGAGTTATGTGACCAATAAATGGGATTATGCGTGTAACTCCCTGCCCATTACAAGGAAATGGATCCATTAGTGCCTCCCCATGCCGCCTGCCTTCAGCCAGGCCTGGCACAGCAGGCGAACTGCAGAGGACAGCGAAAGACATGACGCTCTCCCCATGGCAGTCCAAAGAGTCCCAGCCCCACTGCACTCCGCTAACCGCTTTCCCATCGGCCAGGCACACCAGGGGTGCGTGGGGATGAATTAGGTGTCTCCGATGACCAGTGTTCCCTCTGATTTGTTTGCATCCATGTGCAGAATAAATTTTGTTACCTGCACCACAGCACGTGCAGATGGGCACCCCCCAGTAGAACCCCAGGCTGCCCACAGGGGGCGCTCTGCTAATCTGCTGGGCTGCCTTTGAATTTCTCCTGGGTGGCCGCCCAAGCGCTCAGTTTAGAGGGAACGCTGTGGAGGACCCTTGGCTGGGGTTAGGTGCCTTTGTGATGGCACCCAAACACCCAGAGGAATACAGCTGCCGTGGCTTTGATGGAGGGGGTCTAATTCTGTTCCAAAATAGCTCAGGATCTGAACCCCCCTCCCCCGCCCAGATCCAACGGGGGAAGCTGATGGGGTGATCGGTGCAAAACTTTCCCAGAGAGCAGCCAGGCCGTCTACTTCCTGCATCAGTTCCAAAGAGGGCCAGGCTGGCAGGGTGCCAAGGCCGCCTCTCTTCCTTGCGGGACTTTTCTGGGGTTCCCATCCCCAGATTTTAACAAAGGCTTTGTGCAAACATGTGGGCTGAAAGGGCAAGACGCCAGCTCGCTGGGGACAGAATGGGGAGCTCCGGGGTCCTAACCGCTTCCCAAACAGTTGTCCTTGGTGCGAGGGGAGGGGCCACTTGGATTGTCCGCCCCCTTCCCGTCTTGTTTCCGCCCAGGAGATTAACTCCTTCCCCGCCAGGATGGAGCAGGGCCTTGGCGCTTCGCACGTTGGCTGAGAAATTCCTTCCAGCGCTGAGGTTCAAGCTCTCTGGGAACCCAGCTCCGCGAGGATTCCACAGGTTGGAAAAAGCCGTAGCCTCCCACGGCCCGCTCCGCCACTAGCTCCTCTCTATCAAACCCATTGCCCGTTCTTCACCCGCGTCTCGCTTCCATGTCCGCCCAGGAGAGCTTGTTCCACCTTTGGTATTAAAAACACCTCTGCTCCAGGCCAGCGTATCTCCCGCCGCCTCTTTGTCGTCTCCTTGCACGAGAAGTTTCACCCACCCCTCGGGGCAGGGATAAGCCCAATGCCCCAAGTCGGCGCAGACTCCGGATTCTTCGCTGCCCCCCTCGCCAAGTTTTTGTTTGTTTCTTTAATGCCACGCTGCAATTGTCACTTAGCTCCAGGCTCTGGCTGCAACGCAACTGACTCGCTTTAAGGGAGATGTTTGTCGGAGCCAAATGCAATCCACAGCGCAGCTGTTTAAGTGCCATAAATTATGTCTGGGTTACCTGCTGAATGCCTAATCGAAAGAGCATACTTCATCCGAGGGGATGGCAGGTTCCCGCTCCACTGTTAGTAGCTCTTTTTCCAGCCTCTTTTACGCCGCTACGGAGCCAATATCTCCGGCTGCCTCCACTGCCATAAAAATAAAAAATGGGGTAATTGTAGTAAAAGTTTGTTGCGCAGAGAAACAACACATACACACACACGTATTCCAAACCCAGCAGACACCGGTATGCAGATTTCTTGCACGGCTAGACCCTGCGGAATGAATCGATTCATTCCCGGAGCCGGGATCTTGCATTTATAAATGTTTCCTTTGACATTTCCAATCTTCTGAACACGGCAGCAATCTCGGAAGATGGCAGCAAGTTTTGAATATTACAAGATTTCGGTGTGTGGAGGGGGGAATCGCTGTATATAACCGAGGGTGAGAAAATAAATACAAATTGTATTTTCTTGGGGGTCCCTGGGGAATGTGGGAATGAGACACTTTGGGTCTGGGATGAAAGGAGTGAGGTTTAGTGTTTTACAGTCAGCTGCATTGATGGGTCTCAAGATACCCGCCCTCCAAGTACTCCAGACTGACGTTCATAATATGCTCTCACCTGAAATGACAGCGGGCACGTGTGCAGGTTATAAAAGAGGAAAAAAGGGAGCTTTCGATTTTGCTCCCCCTGCACACCCCCCCCCCAAATCTGCCACCTCTGTGACTGACCAGCCCTGGGAATGCAAAGGGAGGAAGAGGGCAAGGGCAGTTCAAACTAGCCAGCAAGAATTTTAAGGCTGAAACCTGCACCCCTGGATGATTTGATCCACAAACTCCCCCATGCAGAATCCCCCCGGGGAGTGCAGCTGGCTCTCCTAGGGGCCGGTCTGCTTCCACCTTCTTTTCACTTTTCAGGCAATTTAATTGAAGTAGCCCGCCGGGTCTGCACACGCCCCCGGGTCAGTGTCGGCCATGAGAACCTTACCCCGCCCTGACACGCCTCTCAACCGCAAGAGGGGATCTTCGGCAAGCAAAGCTCCCAGGCTCTGGGGGTGCTGGGCGCTGGGGGGCCTGGAATGGGAGGTGCTGGGTTGACACAAGAACGCCCAGTGATGGCAGATCGGCAGCCCCAAGAGAGCGGGGCAGTTCTGATAGGCACCCAAAGCTCTCTTGGGGGTCTGATCCCCTGCTGGCGAGGGGCGGGTTTCTTCCATGATCCTCATTGGTTTGTTTGCATTGTGGTTTCCCATGGGGACAAGGGGCCCTTTTTATTGATGACTAGGGTGGGGGGTATGGGACTAGAGAGAGACAGAGAGAGTTTTGGGGGCATGTGAGGAGGGCAGGTATGGGACTAGAGAGAGGGGGGAGGGAAGTGTGACTAGATAGATAGATAGACAGACAGAGGATGGACGGACAGCCAGACAGGTCAGGTGTGTGAGGAGATGGAGGGGTATGGGACTAGAGAAAGAGGAGGGAGGGAAGAAGGAAGGGTGGGAAAGAGAGAGGTGTAGATAGATAGATAGATAGATAGATAGATAGATAGATAGATAGATAGATAGATAGATAGATAGATAGATAGATAGATAGATAGAGGGGGTGTGTGGGGATAGATAGATAGATAGATAGATAGATAGATAGATAGATAGATAGATAGATAGATAGATAGATAGATAGATAGATAGATAGATAGATAGATGTGTGAGAGGGTGGACGGACGGATGGACAGACAGACAAGTCAGGTGGATGAGGAGACGGGGGGAGGGGCTGACTGAAGGCCCATGTCTCAGACTGTAAACAAGCTGGCTAGCTAAATCCATCTCTCTCGCCCCCTCTGTCTCCTAGGTGCCCATCCCCCCTGCATCTAGGCACTGCTGTTGTAGCCCAGGATGCGAGTAGCCCAGGAGCCTGGGGCCGGGACTTGGGGCGGGTTTAGCTGCTGCCTCAGTTGTACAGCGGGTCACCCCTGCAGCTGGGAGAGCACCAGGGCGGCCAAGAGAGCAAAGGGCGACGGAGAATGACTCCGTGAGGAGGTAGGCAGGCGGTAAAGCCCTCCCCTGCTGCCCAGGGCGTGGGCGAGACGGCGCAATCCAGGGCTGAGCAGGCTCGGTGCCCCGGAGCCTGTGGCATGGCAGAAGGGATGAGCGTGGCCCATTCTGGCGTACGTACGGGGTGGCCGCGCTACCGTCCGCAGTGACGCTGGGTGCAGAGGCTGGGCGCTGTCGGTCCCAATTCAGGAAAGCACTTACCAAATAACAACCCCCAGCACATTTCAGCCATGGCTCTCAAAGGGCCCGATACAGGAAGAGCTGTATCATTATCCCCCTTTTACAGCTAGGGAAACTGAGGCACCAACCAGGGCCACGACTTACCCAAGGTTCCTTACCAGGCCAAAGCCAGGAACAGACTCCCCGCCTCCTCAGCCCCCATGCAGTTCTCTGCCCCCCACACCTCACCACTAACACGCGCTTGAGTGGTGTCTAGACCACGCTCTGGAAGCCAGCCAGAGAGCCGGGGTCCTGGATCAGTCACTAGACAGCGACACAGGAGAGGGGCTTCATAGCTCTACCCCGAGCCCCCGGAGTGGCCTGGAGCAAGCGCCTCAGCCTTCACCATGGGGCTCACCCTTCGTCTATATCGATTGCAAGGGTCCCGGGGCAGGGATGGTCTCTTCCCCCGTGCTGGCCCAGCACCCGCCCAATGGGCCCTGATCTTCGAGCGCTCCTGCCATGACGGCAGGGCGTGGCATGTCTCCGTCCCCGCCCCCCCACAAAGATGGGTAGGACTCATTGGCTTTTTTCCCCCTTCTTGGGGGGGAAACCAAAGCTTAGAAAGAGGCGGTGGCTCACATGTCTTGATGTAAAGACAGAAAACCCCCTAGCTGTGACAAACTCTACAAGGCTCTCGTGCCCTCACGGCTCTGGCAGGTTCATCCCGGGTCAGATGAATCCCTGTCAAGAAAGCCCGGAAGAGCCAAACACCGCAGGGAAAACCAGTCCAGTGCCCCCGGGAGCACATCAAAGGGCAACCAAGGCTGAGAATGCGTTTTCTCGCGCAGGCCCTGCTTCTGCAAAGCACACGGTGCCCGCTGATTCCCGCCCCTGCCCATAGTGACACCTGCCGATCCATGGTCTGCCAGCGGGTCGGGCAGAGCACATCCCTTGTTAGGTGTGTGGAGAGCAGCCCGCTCTCCCCTCCGGTGCCCTGCAGCTAAGAGGAGCCATTCCAGGGAAGGTCCGGCCCCAGCCACACACTCCGAGCAGACATCCTGGGTGAAGATGTTTGATGCCAGCGTCCATCAAAGCTCTGCTGAGCAAGTAGAGACGCAACGGACCCTGAGAACACTCCCCTGCCGCAAAGCCAGGAACCGAGGAATCCCATAAACTCTGGAAATGCGGCCTCACCGCCATGCGGGTGTCCACGCGCAGCAATCAGGCGCACGCCGGGGGAGCGATTTCTAACGCGCGCTCGCGGGGGGCGGAGGATGGACTTGGTCTGCATACGCCCTGCGGGGGACGCACTCTGCTGCCCTAGCGCGCTTGCACGGGGCTCGGGTAAAAGAGGCGTGCCAGCAAGCACCCCAGGAACGTGGCAAAGAGATTGGGCTAATGTCACGAGCCAGGTCACTCCGACAGAGCAGTACAGAGAGAAACCCTGGGGGGGAACCAAACTCAACACTGCTCAAAATACCCCCTCCCCCAGAAATGAATCTCCCCCAAAGTACAAATTCATTAGAAAGCATCAGGCAGCCTGACCCAAAGCTCACCACCAGCCCCACGTGTGACAGCCGCAGTCACATCTGGCAGCATTTTGCCAAGCACCCCCGCCCATCCCGATGCTGTCGCATCTGCGCTACCGCGGGGGAGGTGGCTACGGATCCCCCCTCCCACCGGAGCAGCATCGGGGCCCTGACACGCTAGTTCCACTCTGGGCCATTCTCGCCGGATTCTGCAACGTTGGCAGGCGGCTACACTCCCAAAACGATTTTTAACAGGCACGTTGGAACACCCCCCCACTCAGCCTGTGAGCCGGGCCTGTTCCCGTCCCTGATAGCCCCCCACCAGCTATTTCCGCGCGGTGCTGCTCTGCCGCTGAGATAACCACCAGCCAGCGAGACGTCTGCTTGTTCTGCCTAATGCATCGTCGCCCGCGGTGCCTGCTAAATCCCGATGCCCGGCTCTTCGTTGGCAGCAACGCTGGAGGCGTCCGACATAACCCAGTGCAGCTTTGCAGGCAGCAGGGTGGCGGCGAGAGGAATCCGGTCCTGATCCGTAAACACGACAGCGTTATGTGGGCGCCACGGCTGGGAGATGGAGAGAACCCCATCACGTTCTTGGCCAGCGGGGAGTGTAGGCAAGGGAAGGCCCTGCCGCCCCGAAAACTGCCCAGGCGCCCCAGGTGCCAGGGAACGCTGGGGCCGCAGCACAGCCGCCCTGGCTCTCCAGTGGGCAGGAAGGATTGGTGGGCGGGGCTTGGCTCTAGGGGCGGGGCCTCAGGCAGAAGGGGTGTGGCTGGGGCTTGCCTTCCCCAGCTGGGCCTTCCCCCGCGGCCCATGGTCGCATTTCCCAACTATCGCTGCACATTCAAGGAGACTGAAAATCATGAGCCAAGAAATCAATAAAGAGCCGCCGTTACCCATCGCTAATCGAAGCAGCAAGCAGTCTGCCTCGTCCAGCCGTTGCTTTCTCAGGCCCTCGCCCCATCCAGGTATCTAGGCTCAGACGTAAACTCTTCCCCACAGGGGTGCTTGGAGCCAGAGATCAGAGGGTGTAAATCACGGACCTCACTGGAGCGAGGCGGCTTTTCACCAGCTGGAAGTTTTGGCCCGGAGATAGACCATTGGGGGCGGAGATGTAGCCAGGGAGAAGGAATCCAAAGGCTTGGGGGCTGCTCCGGTTCCAGAAGAAGGATGGTCCAAGGCTTAAAATGCTGTCTGGGGCACTTGGGCAACTGACCTTTAATTCCCTGCTGTGCCACAGATGTCCTGTGTGACCCTGGGCACATCATTGCATCACCCCGTGCCTCAGTTTCCTCTCTGTACCATGGGCATGGCGGCACTCCCTTACCTCTCCCGGGTGTTGAGAGGGTAAATACATCAAGGCCCAGGAGGTACTCTGATCCTGTGTAATAGCAGCCATAAAAGCACTTCAGGTAGATAAAAGCCTAGCGCCTTTATTTATTCCGCAGTCCACGCCGAGGGGCTGAATAACAGCGATTCATCATGATAACGTATGTTTCCTGTAATGCCTGCTCGTGCCGTTTCGGCGCATTCCGAGCACTCTGTGGACTGTCGCGAAAGCTGCGCGGCGGGGTCCGACCAGCAGAACGTACTAGGAAGCATTGTCCTTCGCCCGCTGGGGTTTCTGTAATGTGCCGGCTCATCCAGCACACGGGGATGTGATATAAACTGCCCGGGCGCTGGCTCACAGGAGGACTGGAGAGCACTACACACTGGCCATACTGCAGACTCCCTTGCAGCCCATATGCCACCTTGCTGGGGGGGCCAGGGGAAGAAAAGCTCTGTGCTGCAGTGCGGAGGGTGCCTGGTGGAGCACCATGCGTGCGTAACGCCGACAGGAGACCTGGGCTCAAATCCTGGCTCTGCCACCGATTTCCCCGAATGCCCTTGGGCCAGTCACTTAGGCCATGTCTACATGTGAGCTGGGAGGTGCCGTTCCCAGCTCAAGGAGACATACCCTAGGACCTCTGGAGCTTCATGCACGAGCCTCTATAGCTTGAGCTACAAGCCAGCGGGCTCTCAGCTACAGCTGTAGAGCAGACTCCTCTCTGTCTATACGTGGTCTCAGTGCCACAGCAGGTGTGGAGGTTACACAGGACCGGGGCTCTCGGCTGTCTGCGGGCTGGGACGGGGCAGGGCAAGCTTCCTGCAGTCCCATAAAGTTTGTTTACAGCCACCAGTGCTAGCTCCCAGTGTCCTGTGCTGTTATTTAGCTCTAATTTACCCCTAAATGTCTCCTAAGAGCCCAGTAAGTGGTGGAAGTGCTGCTAGACAATAGTTGACCACTTGTGGTCTAGCAAACTCTCTGGTTCAACACCGGTCAGGTCCTGAGGGTGCCGAACTGGAGAGATTCAACCTGTATTTTAAAGGACTTTTCTGCCTGCTCTCTCCTCCACTCCAGCCTTTCTTTCTCCAGCCCAACCTCCTATTTCACCTCCTTCCCCGGATCTTTTTCCCTCTGCATCCTGCCCCTTGTTCCTTACCCTGCTGCATTCAAGTCGAGTGGTCTTTCTCCTCCACACGCTCTGGATTCAAACCAGGGCAGCCTTGAGAGCACAGGAGAGGAAGTCTCTCTGCTCTCATGTTTGGGGCACCACAGTGGACCCTGAGTGAAGGGGGGAGCCACCCTAGGGACTCTCCTACTCAACCCCTGTAGTCCCAGGACAGAGACTGCTCAGTGTAGACAGAATCTTTGATGACTAACGTGACCACATTCTGCCCCCTTTTTGATTTTTGAGAAACACTCATGCTCCCCCACAAAAAGCAGCAAAACTTGTAGAGAAAAAAAAAAGGAACTGACTGGGGCCCGAAAAACAGTCACAGCCCCTTTAATTCCCGGGACCAATGTAAAAAAAGGTATCCGTACCCCAGGGGAAAAGTTGTTGACCAAAAAAAAAAAAAAGGTTGCCCTTTTAAGAGCAGAACAGGCTTTGCCCTTTAAGACGGCCATTTTGAAGTTTGCCCGGGACACTCCATCGTCTCCCTGCCCCAGCCAGCCCGAGCTGCGCATGTTCCGGCGGACGCCCGAGCCAGGAAAAACAGAACATACCAGACATTTCAAATGGGATTTTCTGAATTTTTTTTACCAGACGGACCAGGCTCTTTCTTGGGAAGGGGATTGATGGGGGGGGCGGGTCACCTCGTACCTCCCCTGGAATTTCTTCATGCCCCCCAGGGGGTGCGCCTCCCCAATTTGGGAGTCTATGTTTAACAAGACTCTACTAAGCTTGTGCTCTCTACCATCTTCCCAAGTCTCAGAACTTGGCTACATTTGGGCAGCTCTTTATATACGCACGTCCCTGACACCACATGACCGCCCCGCCTTCCAAAACAATTGTCAAGGCCTTCTCCAGAGCACAGAGGTGCAAGGGATTCTCAGTCAAGCGGCTGGACGAATATGTTTAATATGGGGCCAAACTAGGTGTTTTTCCCTGCGTTCGTTCTCACAAACGCCCAAGTCGTTTGTTTTAATGAAAACACACAAATGGAGGCAGAGAGCCAAGATGGAAAAGGTAAGACCAGTGTGGCCATTACAAGCACCTGGAAACAGGCCTTATAATGGAAAATACCAAGCAACCTTACCTACATGGGACGTTTGCCGCATCACCTGTCATAAAAGAATTTTTTCACTGTCGCTATGTTCCCATTAGATATATAAATATCCAGTGTTCCTTTAGGCTAGAACTCATACAGGAGGCACAGGGAGTTGCTTTCTCTTCTTAAGTTCTCTTGAGAAGCACAACCTTACATTCTAAATGCCAGCTTATCTCTTGGGGCAACGACTTTCACAGGTTAATCAGCCGCTTTTGTTAGCTTGCTGCCTTTTAATTCCACGGCTTGTCCTTTTGTTCTTTTATTATACGAAAATGCAAACAACACCTGCCTTACAGCTTCTCCTGTTCAGCAGTTTGTGGGTGGCAGGGTGGAGGTGTATCTTTTTAGTATCAGTCTCTAACATTTTTTCTTGATAGTATCGTTGAAAATACACGATACAGGAATTTAACATATGACAAGTATTCTTGTTGTTGTTATGCGAAGAAGCCCCGCTCAAGACCAGGGCCCCATTGTGCTACACATTATACACACATAGAAGAAAAAGATTGCCTCTTTCTGAAAAAGCGTCGCGTCTAAGACAGGGTGCCTCCTCACATCTTGGGGGGCCGTGGTCGAGCACTACCAAATCACCGCCACCACGTTCCAGTTTCCTACGTCTGATCAATGCGTGTGTGTCGCGTATTGTAGCCGTGGTTTCTCGTCCGAAGGAAATGTTGGTTTTGCTCGGGTGCGGTGTAACCGTTGTGATGCTAGAAATAATCAAAGTGCTATGCTCCTGTATTTCACAGGAGGCTTTGATAATGAAAGAGGCCTAGAAAGGCACCAAGCATACACAATGCCGAGCCCTGTGTTTTCAAGTGCTGCTCCGGAGATAAGGTGTACTGCTAATTAAACTACAATTGAATACAGCTACACTGCAATTAAAAGACAATTATGTGTGCAAATTGGCACTTAATTTAGGAGCAATAAATAAATGCACTTTGTCATAGAGGAAGCAAAAAATGGTTCTTTCTCTCCCTAGCAATTCCTACTAATTGACAAACACCTTCTGTCTCTGCATGTCCTATTTAACAGGAGACCAGAGGCATATTCTTCTGCCAATCAACGTCAATTTCAATGAGTCCATGCATAATTTTGGGTCCTTCTTTTTTTAGATGCAGAACAACAAGAGCGGCTCAGACCCATGGTCCATCTCGCTCAGTGTCTGACACTGGCAGGCTCATCAACGCGGGGAAGGGGCGAGAAAAGGGGGCTACTGCCCTGGTGCCCAGATATTCAGAAGGACCCAGAGCTCCCCTCTGCTACTGCTGCTACCGTAGTAACAGCAGTGGCCAGAGCCCCGAGCCCTTTAAATTGTCACCGGAGCCCTGGGCAATGCAATCCAGATAGTGGTGAAGGGCTGGCAGGAGGAGGCTAGCCCAAGCCCCGCCCCTTCCATGTGAGGCCCCGCCCCCTCCCCCACTCACACACCTAGCTCAGGGGCCTGGCAATTCTGTCAGCCACCCTGGACCGTGGCCAGTTCAGATGTCTCAGAGGAATGTAGCGGAACCCCACACTGGCCAGACATGGGATCCTCTGTCTACCACATTGGTCTCAACCTGATCTCTAATGCTTAGAGATTGTTCTAAGCTCTGGTGTACAAGGCTTAGTTAGTGCCCCTTCCAAAGTTGTCACTGAGACCTGAAAAAGGACTGATTTTCAGAGTCTGGGGGCTCATTGTAGCAGGTTAAAAAAAAGGGGAAACATTTGCAACTTTTCATTTGTTTTCATTTTGCTCGGTTTGAAATGGACCCTTTCCTCACCACATTTTCTGTGACTCTATGACTTTCTCCTGACCTTGTTAATTAAAAATTTGCGTCAAGCTTTCGATTTTCTAAAACCGTTGGTGCCAGTACAAAAGCGTGGTCAACAGGAAAATGCCAATAGCAATGTCTCGCCTTTTAGCAAAAAGATCATAGAACATTTCCCTCAAAAGCCCTAGACGGTTTCCAACAAAAATTCTGTCAAAGTTTCCTTTTTTTAATTTTGGAAAAAGGCCATTTCTCTACTCTCGCAAAATAAAATGTAAAAAGCCTATTTGCACAAAATACACGTGTGCCCAGCTCACTTTCTGAAAATCACCGCCTTTAAGGTGTCTCAGTTTTGTCACCCCAAAACTGAATAACCCGCAATGACTAATCACATAGGAAAATCATGGACAACAATAATATTTTGTCATGTTTCGCACACCTTCCAAGAAAGGCCTTCGAAAGACTGATGAATTCAGCCTCACAATACACACGAGGAGGGAAGAATTATTATTAACCCTACTTTACAGGTGGAGAAATTGAGGCACGAAAGCACATGACCTGTCTAGAAGCAGCATGCCTGGACCAGCATGAGGCACAGAACCCAGGGTTACTCAGTTTCTCTATTCGGTCTTTTCACCCACAGATCTCTAATCATTTCCCCAGGGAAGTTACCTATGAGACCCATTTTACAGATGAGGAACTGAAGCAAAGAGAAGGAAGCGACACAACCCAAGGTTACCCGTAACGCTGGTGGGGAGTAGAACGCTCAAGGCTGGATTTCCAAGAACTCAGTGAGGTTGAAAATCCAGGCTCTCGTCTAGGAGCAGATCTTTTATTAACCTCTGGCTTTGATGGTAGGTGCAGCACCTATGAAAATCTAGCCCCGAGTCTCCTAACCCCTTAGCTCTTTATCCGCAAGACTCTCCGCCCTAGGAAGGTTGCAATGCAGAGGTAGCTGTCAGGAGTGCGTGTTTGGGGCCTTTTTCCTGGCTTCCACTTGCGTGCAGCTGCTATATTTATCCATCTGATGCAACAGAAGAATTCCTGGGCATAAAAATCAATTGTCTCTCTTTTTTTTCCCCTTTACAATGTGTCAGCCACTTCCCGCTGGCCTTGGTGCTGAACTCTCTAGTGCCTCTCTGTGCACGCAAGCCGGCGGCGCCCACGGCCATCAAAGTCCTAATGGACCGCTCCTCTCCTGCAAAGAGGCCGGCAATCATAAAAGCAAGGACAACGTGGGCTTCACACAGCTGGCAGCCCGTGACGGTGGCGAAGAGCCCCCCAGCGTGCAACCTAATCAGCCTAGCAGCTGCACTGATGAGACATCCCAGCTCTTCCATCCCTAGCAGGGTCTCCGCTCCCTCTCTATGAGCTGGGAACTGCGCTCGTGGTTAGAACGGCACCATCTCAGAACAAAGGCTACGGCGTTCCCAAGGGTGGGTTTCCATGGGAGGAGCATTGTAGCTTGGGTCATGTGGATCTGCTCCAATGCCCGTTCCCATCTGTGGATGGGCAACCCTTGACTTGAAGGCGTAGTTGACATGGTACTGCAACAAAAGCAAACATGATTCTAGGCTGCATGAAAAGGTGTGTTGTGAGCAAGACACGAGAGGTCTTTCTTCCACTCTACTCCGCGCTGATTAGGCCTCAGTTGGAGAATTGTGTCAAGTTCTGGGCCTCACGTGTCAAGAAAGATGTGGAGAAATTGGAGAGGGTCCAGAGAAGAGCAACAAGAATGATGAAAGGTCTAGAGAACATGAGCTAGGAGGGAAGGCTGAAAGAATTGGGCTTGTTTAGTTTAGAAAAGAGAAGACTGAGAAGGGACATGATGGCGGTTTTCAAGTACTTAAAAGGGTGTTACAAGGAGGAGGGAAAAAAATTGTTCTCCTTGGCCTCTGAGGATAGGACAAGAAGCAATGGGCTTAAACTGCAGTGAGGGAGGTTTAGGTTGGACATTAGAAAAAACTTCCTCACTGTCAGGGTGGTGAAACACTGGAATAAATTGAGATTTAAGAACAGATTAGATAGACACCTGTCAGGGATGGTCTAGATCAGTAGTCCCCAATGTGGTGCCCGTGGGCGCCATGGCACCTGCCGGGCCATTTATGTGCACCCGCTGAACAATCTGGGCTGGCCCCGCCCCCAGGCATGTGGCACATACATGGTGCCGGCCCTGGGTGCAAGACGCATGGGCGGCCTCTGCCCGGGGGTCATGGCACATGCTGGTGCTGGCCCCGGGCACGCAGCACATACACAGCCCCGCCCCCGGGCACCCGGCAGCCCCAAAAGCTTGGGGACCACTGGTCTAGATGGTGCTTGGTCCTGCCGTGAGGGCAGGGGACTGGACTCGATGACCAGGTCCCTTGCAGTTCTGTGATTCTATGAAACTGAGACAGACTAAGCTGTACAGGTTGCTTTCAGGAGCCACGTGCTTTGTGTCATGCCCACAGACCCCAGTCGTCAGGAGGAGGAATCAAACCTGGGATTCTGGAGCTTAGAACATGAGCCTCTAGCCTGAGTGAAAAAACCTGTTGGCTGGTAGCAAGGTTGGACAGCAGACTCTCCTCTCAGTAAAGTGGTCAGAGGGCAGGTCTATACCACACACCTGGAAGGTGGCCATAAGGTACACAGTTCTAGGTATGTAAATAACCCAGCTGGAATTGACACACCATCTATGCAGCAGGAGATCAATGGAACTGGCAGGAGGTCATGAATCGAGGAGTATCAGCATCGACCAGGGGCACCCTCGGGATTTGATTTAGCAGGTCCTTGCTAGACCCACTAAGTCGAGCACCAGAAGATCGATCTCTAGGGGTACGTCTACACTACAGCGCTAGTTCGAACTAACTTAGTTCGAATTAGTTAATTCGAACTAAGCTAGTTCGAACTAACGCATCTAGAACTAAAAACTAGTTCGAACTAGCGTTTTGCTAGTTCGAACTAGTAAGTCCACATTGAGTGGACTCTGAACAGGGCTTAAGGATGGCCGGAAGCAGTGCCGGCAGGGCATAAAAGGAGGACTTAGAGCATGGAGATACTGTCTCAGGCTAGCCGAGGGCTGCGCTTAAAGGGTCCCGACCCCCACCCCGGACACACAGTTCTAAGGGGTGCCCCGCTTGCAAAGAAGTTCTGGCTTGGAGTGCCCTGAGTGCCCACACTGGGCACATCACACCACTCGGCCATCAGCCCGGCTGCACTTGCCGCAGGCTGCCATCTGGGGAGAGGGGGCAATCGGGGGGCTGCAGGAGAGCTTCCACCCCCAGAAGCCCGCAGAGCCAGCCCAGTCCTCCCCATCGGGGGCTCGTACCCCATTCCTCCCTCACCTCCTTCCACTTGCCCTTCCCTAGCCCCCCTTCTTCTTGATGTACAAAATAAAGATAACGTTTCTTCCAACATTGACTCTGTCTTTATTGAAAAAAACTGGGGGAGACTGGGAAAAGGAGGTGGGAGAGGGGAAGAGAAAGGCTGGGAGAGGGGAGGGCAACTAACATGATCAGGGGTTGGGAACAGGTCCCAGATGAAGAGAGGCTACAGAGACTGGGACTGTTCAGCTTAGAAAAGAGGAGACGGAGGGGGGACAGGATAGAGGTCTGTAAAAGCAGGGGTTGGGTGGAGAGGGTGCATTCAGAAAAGTTCTTCATGAGTTCCCATAAAGAAGGACTAGAGGACACCAAAGGAAAGGACTGGGTAGCAGGCTTGAAACTAGTAAGAGAAAGTTGTTCTTGACAAAGCAAATAGTTAACCTGTGGAACTCCTTGCTGCAGGAGGCTGTGAAGGCTAGAACTAGAACAGAGTTTAAAGGGAAGTGAGATCAAGTCATGGACGTTGGGTCCATGGAGTCCTATTAGCCAGAGGGTAGGAGTGGTGTCCCTGCCCAAAGTTTGTGGAAGGCTGGAGAGGGATGGCACGAGACAAATGGCTTGGTCATTGTCTTCGGTCCATCCCCTCCAGGGTCCCTAGGGTTGGCCGCTGTGGGCAGACAGGCTACTGGGCTAGATGGACCTTTGGTCTGACCCAGGACGGCCATTGTAAGCTCAGGGCTCAGTGTCGGGGGTCTCAGTGGACCCCCTTGATTTTCATGCACACCTGGTCCTGGGTGGCCAGGCTGGCAGCTCTCCTGCCCTAGACGGCCACTTTCCTGTGCCTAGTGCGGAGATCGTGGACGAGGTCCACGATGTCCGCACTAGCCCAGGAAGGTGCCCGCCTCTTGCGGTCCAGGGCAAGCTCCCGGGAGCCGCCAGCCTGGTCCCGGCAAGAGGGGGTGGGCTGGGGGGCATCGGGTGGGTGGCTCTGTGCCGTGCCAGGTGCAGGGTCTGCTAGCTGGGTGCTGGCAGGCTTGCACCTGGCACGGGCACCGTAGCCAGCCCGTGCCCCTTTAAGGGGTCCGAGGCCGGGAGGGGGGCATAGAGTTTCCCTGGTGTTGGCCAGAGTGGCCACCAGGGAAACCTGGGGAGGGCTAGCCTCCCACTAGTTCGAACTAAAGGGCTACACAGCCCTTAGTTCGAACTAGCTAGTTCGAACTAGGCGTTAGTCCTCGTAAAATGAGGTTTACCTAGTTCGAACTAAGCGCTCCGCTAGTTCGATTCAAATTCGAACTAGCGGAGCGCTAGTGTAGCGCATAGGAAAGTTAGTTCGAACTAACGTCCGTTAGTTCGAACTAACTTTCTAGTGTAGACATACCCTAGTACAGTAAGTACAGACATAGCCTCCATGCCACTCAAGGGGGCAGTGCACTAAACCCAGCGGGTGTCTGGGTTATGTACATTGCATAACAAGGCACGAGGGAAACCAGCAGGTGCTCAGAAGAGGCGGCCAGTGTTTAGAAACAAGGCCAGAAACCCGACCTCCACCATCTGTTCCTGCTTCTGCCATCCTGTTGCCATGTGATGATAGGCAAGTTGTGTCTTCTCTGCCACAGCTCCCCCACGTTTGTCTGGAGTGAGAGCTCTTCAGGGCAGGGACAGGCTTGCTCTATGCTTTTGAACAGGGCCTAGCGCATCAGTAGATCTCCAAGTGCTTTTCAAAGGGTCACTCTCCCCATTTTACGAAGGAGGAAACTGAGGCACCGAGCTGTGACTTGCCCATAGTCACCCAGCAAGCCAGTGGCAGAGCCACGAACAGATCCCAGATCTCTTGAGTCCCACGCTAATGCTGCGTCCACTCAGCCACGCTGCATTCCCGTGGCTTTCAGCGTGTTGTGGTGGGATTCCCTGCTGTTCCCCTATGCCCCCTGCCTCGATACCCCAACCTTTGGGGCCTACATCCGCCATGTAGTGACTCCAGCCACAAGGCTGCTCTGCCGCGTGAGAAGGGTGTCTATTAGTGACTCCAGCCACTAGGCCGCTCTGCCCCTGTGAGAGGGGCACTTATTAGTGACTCTGGCCACTAGGCCGTACTGCCCCAGTGAGAAGCGTGTTCATTAGTGACTCCAGCTGCTATGCCACATTGCCCCAGTGAGAAGGGCATTTATTAGTGACTCCGACCACTAGGCCGCATGGCCCCAGTAAGAGGACCAAGGGTTTAGGCCTGGAGAGAAATTGCTGGACACATGGGGTTGGGGCATAATTTCAAGAGCCCTTAGGACTTGACTACTCCCCCTGGGTGGGGGGGGGGGTGAGTGGACGACCCCGCGACACTGCCCAACACTCGTGTCAGTACGGAGTTTGTTGATTTTCCCCTCCTAGTTTCTAAACTCCAAGCAAGTGTATTATGGCTCCGATCCTACCCGGTTACATCACGCAGGTCTGTTCACTGCATCCCCTGCCAAATAAAGGCACGAGGCAAAATCTTGGGCAGAAAGGAAGGCAAAGGGGGGAGGAGAGGACCGGGGGGGGGGGGGGTTAACCCCGGCGGGAACTCCCAGCTCTAATGAGAGGGGCCAATACATCCAGACGAGGAGCAGGAAAGTGATTGCGGGCGGGGGAGTAAACGCTGAAGGCATGGACACCGCCGTGGAGCTCCGCCAAGCTCAGTCAGCAGTGGCGAGGCCGCGATCAGGGCGTCTTTCCTGAGCTCGATCCTCCAGTGAGCTGCCCACAGGTGCTGCCTTTCCCTCCGGACCCCCACCCGGCCCGGCGCCCTTTTGCCGGCAGCGTGTCCTATGCAGGCAAAGGACGACAGGTGGGTGTCTGGCTGCGGGGCCAGGCGATGCCCCGGCGAGGCCTTTGCCATCTGCCTGGGCGTTTCCACGGGGACGGCGGGCAGGGAGATGTGTAGCGACATGACAGGAAAGGAGAGGCAGCCCGGGGCACTGGCGACCTTTGGTTCGCTGGCTGGCATCCGGAGAAGCCCAGAGCAGACGGCGGGGCAAGCGGGCTCCTGGCCAAGTGCCAGGGAGACGGGCGGCGGCGGGGCCTTGTAGCACGGCAGAGGCTGGTCCCCGCAGACTGGGGCAGCAACAGACGAGGGTCCGTATGAAACTGCTCCCACCCCGGCGGCCTTGCGAGTGTCCGTGGGGAAGGCTGCAGTCTGGGCTGCCAAATCGGGGGGTGCCCACTCAGTCCGCCCCGGGTAGATTCTCCACGGGGAAGTCACCGGAGACAATTCTGAGGGAGGGGCTCACAAGGGGCCTCCCTGCTGCTCGGAGCTCCCCGGGGGGGGTCTGTCCGTCCCTCTCCTCCCCGCTGCCTCTCACTCAGCTGGGCTCCGCCTTTCGACAGGCTCCTCCTGCCCCGGGTGCAGCAGGGCGGCGCCGTCTGAGCCCCCGGCGGCTCTTTCACCCTTTCTGGCTGGAGCAGGGTGAAGGGAAGCCCCCGCGACAGCCAGGCAGCTTGCAGGGGGGGCGAATTTGACTCCCAGCTCCCTGAACGAAAGCCAGCCCCAAGGAGAGCGGCTCGCCGTGCTCCAGCCCAGCGTCCGTCACCGCGGCGCCGAGCTCCCTGAATCCAGCCGGTGTCCCTGGGAGCCACAGGTGCTGCCGTCAGCACCACCCCAGAGAGACCCTCTGCGGCGAGGGGAGGCAGGAATTGCTCCCACAAACCTCTGAGCTCTTCAGGCAGCCTGGGCCCAGCCGGCCGGGGGTGGGTGGCTACCACGGAGCCAGGCGGAGCCTTCGGGCCTCCGTCGCCTGGGCCGGGAGGTGGCCGCGTGTGACTCTTCGCCGCGGGACGGGCGCACGTCTCACGCTGGGAAATCCACTGGCCCGTCCACCGGGGCACGCGCCGCTTTGTGTGGGGGGGCTGCCAAGCGCCACCTGCTGTGGGGTTTGGGGAGCTCTTGGAAGCCCCCCCACTAAATATCGAGGTGCTGACCCCACGTACACCGATGTCCCTTCACGCAGATGGCCTGACGTGGGCAGGACTGTCCTCGAGGTCCCCTTTCCCCACCCCAGCTCGGGCCAGGAGGACAAATCTTGCAGACGGAGGCTCTCTGGGGCGGGGGTCCCAGCTGGCCCCAGACGATGCGGATGTCAATGGAGTGGTGCTGATGGGCAGAGGAGCCGCCTGGCTGCTTCCCTCCCCAGGCCCCTGCGCGTGACATGCTGAGAGCTGCCAAAACGCCTCACCCCGACCCCACCCGCCCGGCAACGCTTGGCCTGATCAGAAACCCAGATTTCCCACTGTTCTCTCGGGGTCTGTCCCCGCCGGCGTAAAGCAGCACAGCCGGAGCGGCTGTCACACCGTGGTGCCGGTGTGCGCCAGCCCAGGATCTGCCCTGTGTCGTTCATCCTGTGATGGCAGCGCGGTGGGGTGGCTGGTGGATGTCAGCTTCCGAGTCGATTTCAAGTGCATGCAGAAGACAATCTGCTCCAAGCCCCAAGGGGCGGCTCTGGACAAGGCCCAGCTAGAGCCCAGCTGTTCAGCTCGGCTGCCGCTCTGCTTTCTCCGGGCCTTTGATTTGCTTTTCTGTTGCTTTCTCCCGCACCCTGCGCCTCGGGGAGAGAGGGGATGAGGGAGGACGGTTCTCAGGTCTGGTCGCATTGCATCCCGGACAGAGAGATGCATCTTCCTTCCCAAACTGTTGGGACTCTCCTGCAGCAAAGCCGGCTCCATAGGGAACATGGCAGGGGGCTGGCGGAACCCGGGACATAAAAGCAGCTGTGATGGGAGACACAGGTCTGGCCCTGCTCAGAACAACCAGCAGCGGGTTGTGGAATTCAGCCTCCCGCCCTCGGGACCATGGACCTGCAGAACACGCAGCTGCGGACGGGGACCCGATTCTCAGCTGGCGCCAATGGAGGTCAATGGAGCGGCGCTGATTTACACCAGCCGAGGGCCAGCCGGGTGTGTGCGGGGGGTGTCTCGGGATGCCATGACTCTCCTCAGGCATTCTCAGGTATGCAACGAGTTTCGCCGGCCTCAGGGGAGAGACCGAAGCTGGTAAAAGTTGTGACGACGGACTCCGAGGAAAGGGGGCGGGGCACGGGAATGCCACAGGAAGCCCTCAGCTGCCCGCCTGTCGCTGACGCCAAACCAAAAGCAGGGGGCGGAGGACGCTGCCCACAGGTCATAGATACAATTCCCAGGTGCCAGTCCTGTGTGCGGTTTGTATTTCCCAGGGGAGGGGCATGTCGGCCACACGTTATTCCCAGGGGAGGGGCATGCTGATAATATGCACGTCATGAGGAATATGGAGGGTCCGTGTGTGCATGAGCCACAGATCGAAACACTAGAACTGGAAGGGACCTCAAGAGATCAAATCCGGTCCCCCCCTCCCGGCAGGACCAAGCCCTGCCTAGATCATCCCTCACAGATGTTTCTCTAACCTGCTCTTAAATTCTCCCCCTGCATCTGTCGTGATCCCCCCAGTGTGCGTCTTGGCCTCGTTAAGGCTGACAAAGCTGACCCTCTCCCGCACTCTCTTCTTTTAAAAGAAATCTCACCCCAAACCGGCGCTTTCCCTGCCTCACTCGTACCTCCTAAAACCCCTCTCCCTCTGGTTCCAGGCCTCATGACTGAGCGTTTGGATTTATGCCTCAACCACGTGCCGCCCCTCTGCTACGCCTCAGCCACGTACCGCCCCGCCGCTATGCCTCAGTGCCACCCTGCCACTGTGCCTTAGCCACGTACCACCCTGCCACTGCCCCTCGGTCACATACCGCCCCACCGCTATGCCTCAGTCACGTACCGCCCCTTCGCTATGCCTCAGCCACGTACCACCCTTCTGCTATGCCTCAGCCACGTGCCACCCTGCCACTATGCCTCAGCCACATGCCACCCTGCCACTGCACCTCAGTCACATACCGCCCCACCGCTGCGCCTCAGCCACAAGCCAATCCACCGCTACGCCTCAGCCACATACAGCCCCTCTGCTATGCCTCAGTCACGTGCCACCCTGCCACTGTGCCTCAGCCACATACCATCCCGCTGCTGCTCCTCAGCCACGTGCCGCCCCACCACTGTGCCTCAGCCACGTACCATCCCGCCACTGTGCCTCAGCCACGTACCATCCTGCAGCTGCACCTAAATCACATATCGCCTCGCCACTACGCCTCAGCCACATACCACCTTGCTGCTACACCTCAGCCACGTACCATCCCGCCACTGTGCCTCAGCCACGTACCATCCCGCTGCTGTGCCTTAGCACCTGCATTTTTAATATAGTGATCTCCTAAGAGCCCTAATTCAATGTGGTTTGTTATGGTTACATCTCCCAGCCCCACGGAAGCTGGGCGCTCAGGCATCGTCAGGGTGAGCATGCCGGGGGCACTGTGTGGTGCATCCCCTAGGGAGCAGAGGCCCTGCCCTAGGCCAGGCAGTTCCCCTCTGACCTTAAAATCTCTACAATGAAGCAGAGAAGGCAGAAAGAGGCCAGAAAGCGCCTGTCCGAGTGAAAATAGAAGCTGCCTTTTTTAAAAACCAGCCCATCCTCTGGGCAAGGGCTGCAGGGCGCCTGAGTTCTAGTCCAGCTATGGCAGAGTGCCTGCGTGACCCTGAGCAAGTCGCTTCCCTGCTCAGTGCCTCAGTTTCCCCCCCTCCCGTGAACCAAGAGTAGCACTACAATCTCACCATAGCAACACCACAGTGAGAGCTCTGCAACCGGTTTCCAACACGTCTCCCTTTCAAAAATCTGCCTGCCTAGTCACTGCCCATCCGGAGCTCATATCTGTGGGGTCCGCCTGCCTATTTCCACCCCAGCGGCTGCACTGCAAACTCCCTAGGCCAGGAGTTCTTAACCTTTTTACCTTCACACCTCCCCTGAAAGTGAACTTCATGTTCACCCCGCCCCTCCCAGGAGCCATTTTATGCACAGCCTAGCCCCGCCCCCTCACCTGACAGGAAGCTAAGGGGCGTGGCTAGGACTATAAGAACTCTGCCAGGGAGCTCAGTTGGGGTTCAGCCTCCGTGGGAGACAGAGGCCTGCCCAGAGCTCCTGGCTGACGAGGCTGAGACCTGGCCCGGGCCTCCCACAGCCGCCTTCCCTCAGGCCAACGAAGGCTTCCCTGCCTGGGCCGCCGAGGCCTGGCCAAGCCGGCTAGCAGGGCTACCCTCTGACCTAGAGGAACCCAAGGCTCTACTGGTGCCTGGCGATTCGGAGGACCGGCCTGAGCTGAAGGCTTGGCTCAAACCCCGAGGCCTGCCTGAACCCTGGGACCTGGCAAACCCGCTGGACGCAGCCGTCCGAGCTAATTCCCAAGTCTGACGGCTGGTGGCGCTGTGGGGTGAGTGAACCCCGTTACGATGCCTAACTGAACAACATGAGCTTTTTCCTTTGAACCTGTTCCTAACCAATTTACGTAAGCCGTGAAGATGAAAGTCGGCGATACTCGCGTACTGTTATTGTGGTGTGTCATCACATAGGCCTGATTGCTTCGCACTGCTATGGTAGTGTGCCGATCTCTAGACGTTAATAAGAAATTAATGTTTATCATTTGAATTCATAATATTAATTATGAAGAAATCTAAACTTTAGAATTGTATCCAGTGAGGAGGCAATTGCGATATGTTTTCTGGGAGGCACCTCACACCTCCCCTGAATCCTCTTCACACCTCTCCTGGGGAGGCGCACCAGGAGGGACTGTGAGGGACTCCAAGAAGATCTCACCAAACTGAGTGATTGGGCAACAAAATGGCAAATGAAATTTAATGTGGATAAATGTAAAGTAATGCACATCGGAAAAATAACCCCAACTATACGTATAGTGTGATGGGGCCTAATTTGGCTACGACAAATCAGGAAAGATCTTGGCGTTATCGTGGACAGTTCTCTGAAAACTTCCATGCTGTGTGCATTGGCGGTCAAAAAGGCAAATAGGATGCTAGGAATTATTAGGAAAGGGATAGAAAATAAGACCCAGAATATCTTACTGCACCTGTATAAAACTATGGTACGCCCACATCTTGAATACTGTGTACAGATGTGGTCTCCTCACCTCAAAAAAGATATTTTGGCCTTGGAAAGGGTTCAGAAAAGGGCAACTAAAATGATTAGAGGTTTGGAACAGGTCCCATATGAAAAGAGGTTAAAGTGACTGGAACTTTTCAATTTAGAAAAGAGGAGACTGAGGGGGGATATGATAGAGGTCTATAAAATCATGAGTGGTGTGGAGAGGGCGAATAAAGAAAAGTTATTTATTAGTTCCCTAAATAGAAGAACTAGAGGACACCAAATGAAATTAATGGGTAGCAGGTTTAAAACTAATAAAAGAAAGTTCTTCTTCACACAGCGTGTAGTCAACCTGTGGAACTCCTTGCCAGAGGAGGCTGTGAAGGCTAGGGCTATATAGAGTTTAAAGAGAAGCTAGATAATTTCCTGGAGGTTAGGTCCATAAAAGGCTATTAGCCAGGGGATAAAATGGTGTCCTTGGCCTCTGTTTGTCAGAGGCTGGAGAGAGATGGCAGGAGACAAATCGCTTGATCATTGTCTTCGGTCCACCCTCTCTGGGGCACCTGGTGCCGGCCACTGTCGGCAGACAGGATACTGGGCTAGAAGGATCTTTGGTCTGACCCTGTACGGCCGTTCTTATGTTCTCATGGTAAGAACCCCTCCCCTAGGCTCTGCAGAGGCTGCCTGGGATGCTGAACTCCGAAACCCCAATTTTCAAAGCCTTGGATTTAGGGCTCCCTCCTGCGAAGGAGCAGTCCGCCCAGGGTCCATGCAGACGCTCCCAGGAGCAAAGCGACCCGCGGTGCAAGAGTTTGCAGGGTTGGGATCCGGACTTCAAAAGCTGAACTTCAAAACCCTGAGTGTCCGCACACACCCCCCCCCCCAGATTTCAGCACCTCTGAAGAATCGGATGACAGGGTCCGTCTCCTCCCCGTTCCTGTAGGTTGCACCCCGTGGCAGCGAGAGGCGGCTTTGTGGAGAAACACACAAGGTGGAATGAAATCAAAATGAATTCTCGGCAGGCTGCAGGGAGGTTTAATATCCAGCAGCCGGGGCCAGGCAATCTCCTTTTATCTTGAGGGAAATAAAGGGACCCGCCGCGAGGTTCGGCGGAGAGGATTGATAGTGTCGCGGCCTATTGTCCGGGACAAAGAGAAAGCCACGGAGCTCTCTGGCAACCAGCGATAGCAGGAGTCAAGTCGGGCTCCAGACCTCTGGGGAGCGGGGGGAGGGCAGGGGAGGCCATTTTGGAAGGTCACTTACTCCAGGGACGAAGGTCTGAGAACGGAGGGCAGGCCAGATGTGAAAAGGGACAGCCCGGAGGAGAGAGCCGGTGTCCCTGCCCCGTGGGGGCAAGCCGTCCCTGTGCAGAGGAGCTCCTGACGGATTTCGGCGCTGCCTACACGGGTGGTTTTCAAACTTTTTCCTCACAACCCAGTTGAAGGACACGATTGATGCCCATGGGACCCAGCATAATTTGACCGGAGTGTGGGCTCCGGGGTGAGGCCGGGAATCAGGGGTTTGGGGTGCGGCCGGGACTTAGGGGGTGCCAGGTGGGGCAGGGGCTCCCTCCAGCGAATCTCAGTCAGCAGAGCAGCGGGGCTTCTAAGGCAGCTTCCCGCCAGTCCTGGCACCTCAGGTCTGAGGTGGGCAGCGGGGCGCACATGGCTCACTCGCAGGCACCGTCCTCGCCAGCTCCCCTTGGCCGGGAACCAGCCAATGAGAACACGGCGCTGATGCGCAGGGGGCGGGCAGTGCGTGGAGCGCCGTGGCCTCCCACCTAGGAGCCGGGCCTGCTACCGGCTGCTTCTGGGGTGCAGCACAGTCTGTGGTGCCAGGCCATGCAGCTCGCTGCCTTATTCCCCCCCACTGCTCACCTGATCCCCCTGCGGCCACAAGCCCCAGCGCCCGACATCCCAAAATTGGGGCATGACCTGTGCTATGAAAACCACTGGCCTAGACCTTGAGTTGACACAATGGCTGGCGTGAGTAGGACAGTCACGGCCGTTGTCCTCTGCGGTGGCTCTACCCCGGCAGTGTGGGCATGGGAACGGGGGTGGGGAGCAGTAGGGGTGAGATGGAGATGCCCACGCCACCGTCGGGGTATGAACACAGCTTGTGAAGACCCAGGCAGGATGCTGCGGCGGCCCAGCCCGCCGTCTGAATATGCACGAGGCTGCCTGGCAGACTCTTATTCCGGCGACTATCCCAGGCTGCCGCCATGGCTGCGCTGCTCGTGGTACCCGCGCTGGCTAGGTTAACGCTCGCTTGGGTACAGCCACGCACGAGCTCCGTGCCCTGCGAGGAGCGGGTAGGACGGCGCACGGGCTGACAAGTGTCAAGGGCTGGACTACGTGTTCTGCAGCTCAGAAAATGCGTTGAGCTCCCCCCTTCCCGCCCTCCGCCATGGCAACCCAGCAACGGTAAAAAGAACCAACCGAAGCAGCCAGTGAGCCAACCCCCTGATGCCGAATTTGGCACCCCCAGAAGCTGGTGCCCATGGTGACCACCCTGAACACCCACCATTATGACCACAGCCATCCTTAGGATGCAGGAGGCCCGAAACTGTTGCCCCTATGCCCCACGGCAGCCCGGGTGAGGGAGGATGTTTCAGAGACGTGTTTTTATATTCATGGCCATGCGAATGGCTTTCACAGGTTCTACCAATCGCTCCGGCAGGCTGTGTCCCTTGTACAGTGACTAGAGGAAACTGAGCCACAGAAGAGAGGAGGAGGAGGACGGGCGGACATTATGAACCACGGGTGTCCCAAATTTTTGGGTGCCCTACGCAGCTGCCTATTCGGCGTCCAATTTGTTCTTCAAAACCTGCAATGGAGGCTCCCTACCCTCCGTTGGGAGTTTGCTCCGATGCTTCACCACCCTGACAGGAAGTTTTTCCTAATGTCTATCCGAAAGCTCCCTTGATGCAATTTAAGCCTCTTGCTTCTTGTCCTGCCTTCAGCAGGTGGAGAGGGCAATCTATCAGCCTCCTCTTTCTAACAGCCCTTTATGGATTTGAAGAGTTTTATCATGTTATCATGACACCTGTTTTCAAGCCCCTAAAAGGGCCTTATAAGGCAAAGGGAGAAAAATTGCTCTCCTGAAACTCTAGGCCAGGACAAGAAGCAATGGGCCTAAATTGCAGCAAGGGAGGGTTAGGCTGGACGTTGGGAAACACTGGAATAAATTGCCTGGGGAGGTTGTAGAATCTCTGTCACTGCCGATTTTTAAGAGCTGTTTAGACAAACTCCTGTCCGGGATGCTCTAGATAGGGCTTGGTCCTGCTGCAAGGGCAGGGGGCCAGACTAGATGACCTCTCAGGGTCCCTTCCAGCTCTATTATTCTATGCCCCCCCTTAGGGTTTGCTAATGCATCCACCCTACACCATTCAGTCCTTCTGATGCAGGCCTGCAGCATGAGTGGTCCCCACTGTACACCAGGCCAGGGCTCGGATCCGAATCACAGCGGGACTCCGGCTCAGCCCCTATCCCAGTCAGACGGATTTGTGGGTAGATGGGAGGAGGATGCTGGCTGAGCTTAGGCTGACACGGCAGCGTGGACATACAGAGCGTCTGTGTCTCTTCTCGGGCTGCCTCGCCCTGGGGTCACGGCTCCCCACAGGAACTCGCTTCACCCCCAGGACCTGCCAGCCTGCTGGATGGAAGGATCTTGCTCTGGCTTCTCGCTGATCCCACCCCTCCTCCCCCCAATCTGAGAGACCCGAGTGACCCAGCAGCAGGACCCTCCTCCCAGCAGGTTCCCATTTGCCATTCCTGTAATGCCGGGTTAGGAACTAGAAATGTGCATCCCGCCAGAAAAGGGAGGCCCCCTTCTCCGGGGAGAGGCAGCAGGGCTCGGCGACAGAGCCACGCCCGTAAGACACTGGCCCTTGGGAAAGCAAAGCCGCTCGCTTCCATCGCGGTGTCCTTGACAAAGGCCGAGCAGACCTGGACTCGCCCTCAACATGTGGTTGTGGCATCAAATGCAAAGGAAACTCTTGGCAAAGGGAGAATTCCTAGAGACCCGAGACCCCACAATGATAGATAGATAGATAGATAGATAGATAGATAGATAGATAGATAGATAGATAGATAGATAGATAGATAGATAGATAGATAGATAGATAGATAGATAGATAGATAGATAGATAGATAGAGAAAGGGGGATGTTGACCGATAGATGGATGGATGTTCAGAAGTTGATTTGGACCACTCTCCCTTTTAGTGCCAGGAAAGTAACTCACAAGCCCTGACTCCCCGCAAAAATAAAGGCCCCCTAAAAACACCTCCCATCTCAAAGGTATAGGACCTAGGAGTCGTGGCTCACAGTCCTACACTCTGGCTACTAGACTGCATCAGCTCCAACAGCAATGGATGGATCTCCAGCATTTTGATTCTCAGCCCCCCTAGACAGCCAACAGACCCTGCCCCCGTCCCTTCCCGGCCATTTGCTCGGCGCACTACTGGCTCTTCCCAAGTCTCCGTCTTCTGCCTTCTCTCCCCCTCCTCTCTGTGTTTGCACAGGGTGGGCAACGCCTCCCCAGATTCACTCCCCTTTTCCTCCAAAGCCCCTGCTTCCGCATGCCCGCCAGCACCGCTAGGGATCTGCCAGGGAGGCTCTGAGCTCAGACGCCAGGGAGACCTCACACCAGTGGCTGGAGGTTGCAACTGGGAAAACACATTCCCTGGGCCAGGAATGACTGAGCACTGAGAGCCAAGGAGCAGCGATGGTCCTGGCTTTCCTCCCATACATAAACCACTGGCCAGAGACCCTCAGGCTGCAAACTCCCAGCCCTTCCTTACGCGGGTGCCTGAGGGGTTCAGACACCACGGCAGACGTGAAATAGAAGCCAGAACAGCAGAGGATTGCATCGACATCTCTCCAGATGCTCCGGACGTTATTACACATCCCCATCATGGAAGCCTGGCTCTTCTGGGACACGCTGTCTATTTTCCCCATCCCTCCCCTTTTCCCTCCCCAAATAGATGGCGTTACAAAGAGCCGGCAGCATTACCGATTGCTCCAGGTCCCTCCAATTGGTAGGCTCGAGTCTATCAAACCTATGGCGATACAGCACACCCGATCGGCGTGGGAAGGGGCGGGACTGGAGGGGAGCACTTCAGCGAGAGGCCTGGAGACTTATATTTATGCCACCCCAGCAGGGAAATAAAAGGCATCAATAAATTATATGATTTCTCCAGCCGTCCCAATCACACGAGCCAGACGGTCGCCGCTGACAGCAGGAGCCTCGGAAATGCCAAACTGAATGACAAACTTCATTTCCAAGTGCAGTTTGCTGCCTTGCTGCAGCTGGAAAGTGCCTCTTGCGGGATGGGTGAGGAGGGCGGCTTGGAACGCTGTGCGGAGCCAATTTGCCTTCCTGCCTCAGCCTCCGCCCCCCGGTACGGCCGCCTCAATTCTTCCTCCTCCTGGAGTTTCTCTTCCCTAGACACATCATCTCTCCAGCCGGCCAGCTCCCTTCCCAACTGCCCGGCTCCTCATGCGCAAAGCTCTGCATATCTCCGCTCCCCACGCCGAGCCCCCGATCGCTCCTTTCTGCTGATATAATTGATTAATTACTGTTATCGTACGGCAGTACAGGCGGAAACTCCCTAGTCCGGCACCTGACCAATTCTGAACCAGAGAATTTTCCAGACGACAGAAGGTCGATATTGTCTAGCAGCATTAGCACTGCTTCCGCCACTTCCTGGGCTCTGAGAAGACATTTAGGAGTAAATTAGAGCTAAATAACAGCACAGCACACTGCGAGCTAGGACCAGTGGCTGTAAACACACTTTATGGGACCACAGAAAACGTGGCCACATCCATGAAGAGTGGATATCTGGCTAACTAAAATCATGCCGGACCACGGAGGTTGCCAGACCAGAGAGTTCTGGACTAGGGAGGTTCAACCTGTAGCACCTCCTCCTGGATCCTATTGCGCTAGGCGCTGTACGGACCCCGAACAAATCAACACCTCAAAGAGTCGACAACTTCAGGAGAAGACAAGAAACAAGCGACGGACTCAGGCCGGGTCCGTAGGGTGGTCTCCGTGCACCAGCAGCCTGCTGTCCAAGGTGTTGCAGACAACTTGACCCTAGTTTCCAGAGCACCCTCCGCTCCTCTGGCCAGGCAATGGAATTTTGGGTGCTCGGCTCTTCCAAACACCAGGTTCTGCGGCCCCTGCATGGAGCACCCACAATGCAGGTCCCCCGCTTTAGCAGGGACCACTGAATACATTGATGCCAGTCACAGACGCCCCATGGCGGTCTCAAAACCTCGAGCGCCCCCACCCGCAGGAGCAAAATGATTCCTGGATCTGGCAGGGACGGAGAGTGGAGCCGTCTCAAAGGAATCAGCCTGGAGACCCCCCAGATCCTCTCTACCCTCCCCACCCAGCCACGGTTTTCAGGAGAAAAAGCCCAACAACCGTAAAGCCAACCATCCCGCAGAGAATTCGACAGCCTGGTTAATTACCTGGTGTGGGCTGGTGCTGAGTCAGCCGGGCCTTCTTCGTCCTGCTTTCGTGCACCTGGCATGGGGAGGAGAGGGGGAGGACCGAAACAGGAGGCTGTGTTCTGCCCCGCAGCTCTGCAGCATATGGCACCGCTGAGCAAGAAATGCAGCGATTACTTCAGCAGGAAAAAAGGGAACTCCTTTGCAACTGGCGTTTTTCTGGAGAAGGGCAGTTGGAAGCAAGAGCCCTGGCCTGATGAGCATTTACACAGTGGTTCTTCACTCCAGATTAGGAGCCAGCAAGAGGTATGGGGCTTGGATGTGATCCGAGCATCGCTCCAACGGAGCTCCATGGTAACCCACCCTGCAGGTGTTACTCGGCTGCGAGGAGATGCTTTGCCTGCCTAAGGATTGCAGTTCTGGTGAACGCTTCCTCCCATTTCAAGGCTGCTGCGTGTGTCTTTCACTGTTGGGAGTCCTGGGGCAAGGTTTCAGAACACTGCATGCCCACGAATGCGTGCACACTGCACACCCACAAATGCGTGCAAATTGCACGCCCACGAATGCAGGCACACTGCATGTCCACGAATGCGTGCACACCTCACGCACATGAATGCGTGCACACCTCTGCACACGAATACGTGCACACTTCTGCACACAAAATACGTGCCCGCTGCATGCCCATGAATGTGTGCACAGTGCATGCCCATGAATGTGTGCACAGTGCATGCCCATGAATGCATGCGCGCCGCACGTCCACAAATGCATGCATGCCTCACACACATGAATACGTGCATGCTGGACACCCACAAATGCGTGCAAATTGCATGCCCACGAATGCGTGCACACTGCATGTCCACGAATGCGAGCACACCTCTGCATACGAATACGTGCACACTTCTGCACACAAATACGTGCCCGCTGCATGACCACAAATGTGTGTACAGTGCACACCCATGAATATGTGCACAGTGCATGCTCATGAATGCGTGCGCACTGCACACCCATGAATGCATGCATGCCCCACACACATGAATACGTGCATGCTGGACACCCACAAATGCGTGCACACCACATGCCCACAGATGCATGCGTGCCGCACATCCATGAATGCATGCACGACTCCTCACACACACAAATGCATGCACACTGCATGCCCATGAATGCGTGCACACTTGCCCACCGGACTTGTCCGCACAATCCTTCCACCTGTGTGAGCTGTCACAGAGAGGCACAAGCAGATTGCCCCTCACTGGAGATGCGCACACTCCATTACACCTGTTGCATGCAGGACTGAGAGCAGCTCTGTGCATGCCCCTCCACTTTGGAGGCATGGCATTCCTACAGCACCTTGCATCCAGACGCAGCCCAGCATGCTTTGCAAGCTACCTTCTCTACCTATTAGAACTGCCTGGCTGCGGGAATGCAGCCACCTCTGGGGTGGGGCAAGCAGCAATCAGTTGGACAAATAACACCCACCCTGCCATGCACAACTTGGCCCCAGAGCTGTTTTTACGGCAGCAGCAGTGGGATCTTTCATGCCTCCCCCAAGAAGGCAGGACACAGATGAAAACGGTGGGTTTCAAACTTTTTTTCTCATGACCCAACACAATGATGTCTTTTGACTGGCGTGCCGGCTCCAAGGTGGAGCCGGGGATGAGAGGTTTGGACCGCAGGAGGGGGCTCTGGGCGGGGGAAGGATCAGGGCAGAAGACTGGCTGCAGGCTTACCTGCAGCACTGGTTAGGAGCACAGCGGGGGTGCTAACTCAGGCTGTGTGCCTGTCCTGGCACTGTGGACCATGATGCACCCCAGAAGCAGCGAGCAACAGGTCTGGCTTCTAGATCGAGGCACACAAGTGGTTCCGCCTGCTGCTCTTATCTGCAGGCTCCGCCCCCAGTTCCCATTGGCCAGGACAGGCGGGAGGCCAGCCCAAACACCGCTGCTGGTCACCTGGTTACCATACAGCAAGGTGACCCAAGAACAGGGTTCCCTGTAAGCTGCGCACTTGGGTGGCCACCCAGAGAGTCAAATGCCGCCCGGCTGATTAGCAGAGCACCCACAGCCGGCAGCCTGTATGTCTCCTGGTGGTGCACGCCCACACATGCTGCAGTGCACTGAACAAAATTTATTCTGCACATGGATGGAAAAAATCAGAGGGAACACTGCCCAGGACCTGCCACTCCAGAACCCAATTCTTAGCCGTGACCTGTCTTTTGAAAACCACCGGGGTACAAGAGCAGCACACAACACCCTGCAGGGAGTGCTGTTTGTCTGTCCAGGGCGGGGCTGTGATCGCCCTTCTGGGCGTCACAGCTTTGCCATCCCAGTGTGCACCCCCATCGCTCTTCACATACAGGCGGAGGGGGGCAGCTCGGACTGGCACCAGGTGTTGTACAGCACAGCCAGAAAGAATAACGAGCATCAAGCCTTGACCAAGCATTGGCCGAGCCCGGCTCCCGCCACGAGCCCGAGGGAGGGAAGGATCCCAAGGCTGGCTTGCGGGGTCCTGTGATTGATGGGAGGAATAAAGACAAAGGTCCCCGGGTCATCTCTTCCCAGTGGAGATGAGTCTCGTGGAGTTTATTTACGGCGCCGTTCTTTGCACACCAGAAGCTGTTACCTAAAGGCACAATCAGTGCAGGCCAGTTTAACAGTCTGATAAATCAGCTGCTTCCAAGAGTGACACGTTACAGACAGCTGGGACCGACCATCTTCCTCTCCCCTCCGACTGGGAACACACGCCGCACACGCTGAGCAGCGCAGCACACACAACATACAAATCACTCACTTAACCACAATAGGTCTGCCAGAGACACACAAGCATGTGTCCTCTCCTGGCTCTCTCTCACACACACACACACACACCACACAAATCACTCACCTAACCACACTAGGTCTGCCAGAGACACACAAGCATGTGTCCTCTCCTGGCTCACACACACACACACAACACACACATCACTCACCTAACCACACTAGGTCTGCCAGAGATACACAAGCATGTGTCCTCTCCCTGCACACACACATACAGACACAACACACACACATCACTCACATAAACATAGTAGATCTGTCAGACACACAAGCATGCATCCTCTCCCTACTCTCTCTCTCTCTCTCTCTCTCACACACACACACACACACACACACACACATCACTCATCTAAACACAGTAGGTCTGCCAGAGACACACAAGCATGCGTTTTCTCCCCGCGCACACACACAACACACACACATCACTCACCTAAACACACTGGCTGCGTCTACACTGGCATGATTTTGCGCAAATACTTTTAATGGAAAAGTTTTTCCGTTAAAAGTATTTGCGCAAGTAAGCGTCTACACTGGCACGTGCTTTTGCGCAAAAGCATCCGTGCCAGTGTAGATGCTTTCTTGTGCAAGAAATTAACGTTGCTGTCTACACTGGCCTCTTGCGCAAGAATACTTGTGCAAGAGGGCTTATTCCCAGAGTATTTGCGCAAGAACCACTGATTTTGTACATTACAACGTCAGTGTTCTTGCACAAATACTCGCGGCCAGTGTAGACAGGCAGCCGCTTTTGTGCAAAATCTTGCCAGTGTTGACGCAGCACTAGGTCTGCCAGAGACACACAAGCATGCGTCCTCTCCCCGCACACACAACACACACACATCACTCACCTAAACACACTAGGTCTGCCAGAGACACACAAGCATGCGTCCTCTCCCCGCACACACAACGCACACACATCACTCACCTAAACACACTAGGTCTGCCAGAGACACACAAGCATGCGTCCTCTCCCCGCTCCCACTCACACACACATCACTCACCTAAACACACTAGGTCTGCCAGAGACACACAAGCATGCGTCCTCTCCCCGCACACACAACGCACACACATCACTCACCTAAACACACTAGGTCTGCCAGAGACACACAAGCATGCGTCCTCTCCCCGCTCCCACTCACACACATACAGACACAACCCACACACATCACTCACCTAAACACACTAGGTCTGCCACAAGCATGCCACACAAGCATGCAGTTCCCAGACTACTGCACTAAGCAACGCAGTATAGGGAAGAGGTGGGCAGCCCTCGGTGGAGAAAGAACAGGTTAAGAACTATTTAGAAAAGCTACACACACACAAATCCATGGGGCCAGATTTAATGCATCCGAAGGTACTGAGGGAGTTGGCAGATGTCATTGCCGAGCCTTTGGCCATTATCTTTGAAAACTCATGGAGATCGGGAGAGGTCTTGGATGACTGCAAAAAGGCAAATGTAGGGCCCATCTTTAAAAATGGGAAGGAGGGCAATCAGGGGAATTACAGACCAGTCAGCCTCACCTCAGTCCCCGGAAAAATCATGGAGGGGATCCTCAAGGCAAGAGATCAATTAGGACCAGTCGGGTTGATGGTTTGATCCCTCATTATGATGCAGAACAATTACATAATAATGAATCGGCTATGCAGTGCCTGGTGCCAAATGAATGCCATAGTCAGTCAAAGGAGATGACAGATAACTAGAGGGCATATATGTAAATGAGATGGCTGATGGAGAGCACCAGTAATTAATAGTATTATTATTCTACAGGTTGAACCTCTCTAGTTCAGCACCCTCTGGTCTGGAAACCTCCTCGGTCTGGATGGTTTTAGTAGCCAGAGGTCCGCTTACCATAGGTATGGCCGTTTCTTGCGGTCTCAGAAAGTCTGTGTACAGCCCCCAGTCCTGACTCATGGTGTTCGGTGCTGTGATTTAGCTCGGATTGACCCCTCAGTGTCTTCTAAGAACCCAGCCAGCAGTGGAAGTGTGGGTAACGTTGCTAGACAATATCGACCTCCCATGGTCCGGCAAATTCTCTGGTTTGACACCGGTCAGGTCCCAAGGGTGCCGGATTAGAGAGGTTCCACCTGTCTGATTATTTCTCAAACTCTGGTTGTGAACAGGCCCGGCCGGGTGTCACAGAACAAACGGAAACGCTTCTCCATGCAGCGCCCAGCTCACCTGTGACGCTCGTCGCCATGGGACGTGGGGAGGGCCGACAGTACGGAACTGGGTGAGTTCATGGAGGCGAGATGCAGTGAGATCTCTGGGCCTGTGGTGCCCGAGCACCAAGAATATTCCTGACCCGGGGCTCCCCCAAAGTCCGCCTGCTGCCCTCGAGCGATTTCAAACAGCCCAGGGCACCCCGACGCCCCCCCGGCAGTGCAGCGGGGGTAGAGCAGCTTCCGGCTGCTTGCCTTGTGTGGCTGCGGACGTGTGCATCCCCGCAGCTGGTGGGGGGGTGTCTGTGTGCTGCCTCTGTCCCAAACACTGTGGAGGTGCTGCCTGTGGGCAACAGTGTGGGAAGAGCCCCACACACCTAAGAGCCGCTGCCAGCGTGGGTGCCCCCAGCAAGCGCCGTACCCCCAAGGCCTCCCACACCCTACTTCCTCCCAGAGCCTACATCCCCCCTCACCCCAAAACTCCCTCCTGCACCCCCTTTCCCTGCACCCTCTTCAGTTCCCAAACTCCTCCCACAGCCTGCACCCCTCATCCCCTCCTACACCCCCACCCTCTGCCCCAGCCCAGAACCTGCACCCCCCACACCCAAACCCCCTCCCACAGCCTGCACCCCTCGCCCCCTCCTACATCCCGCTCTTTGCCCCAGCCAAGAGCCTGCACCTCAACCTTCTCCCACACCTGCATTCCCTTCCAGAGCCCAACCCCTTGCCTCCTCCTGCACCCACATTCCTTCCCAGAGCCTGCACCCCCTCCTACACCCCAATCCTGTCCCAGCCCAGAGCCTGCACCCAAACTCCCTCCCAGAGTCTGAACCCCTCCCCCAACCAGCCTCACTCCCAAAGCCTCTGGGGACTTTGGGTGGGGGCAGAGGGGCAGTTTTCTGCAAACCTTCTGACCCCTCGGATGGCCCAGGGCAGGCGTGGAAGACAGGGGTGAATTGCTCCACAGCTGCCGTGTTCCGCGTGGGTCTCTGACGCCCTGCTACACACCTGTCGGACACAGGCCGCTGGGGAAAAACCCACAGAGGCTACCCAGCTCGCCCTAGCACGTCCTCTTCCTCCCCCGCCTGCGACCAATTGCCAAGGCCTGCTTTGCTGCGCCAGGCCGAGGAGGCAGGGAGGAGGCATCCAATAGCCACGTGTATGTAACAGTCTTAGCAGCGGGTTGATTTGGTAGGATACGGCTACGCACTGCCTGGGCCTGGCTCCCGGCACGTCTCCCCGGCAGCCGGCAAGCAGAGTCGGTGACTGTCTCGTGCAGATCTCTGAGAACCCCTTGGTGCCGGAAGGAAAGACCCAGCGGTGAAAGTAACTTTCCATTTCGGACAGTCCTGTCCTCCTGCAGCCCGGGTCCCTGCCGGCTCCTTCACTAGCTCCCCGCTGGCTTTTGCCAGAGGTCAGCCGGCTCTTGCCGGAGCCATGCCCCCCGGCGCCCCTGCTTCCTTCCCCCTCTGCAAAGAACCCACCAAAGCCCCGGGGTCGCCTGCTAACTGGGGTCAGTGACCACGAGGGAACAACGCCCAGGGGCCAGGTATCAAGGCAGGAATTCCTCTGCTCAGAGGGTCCTGGAGATCTGGCCAGCTGGCTCACAAGTGAAACGAGTTTGAGCGCCTCGGCCTAATCCCCAGGAGCGGTTTGGTTTGTCTGTGTCGTGTGACGGGCGGCCTTTCTGAGGACTAGATGAGCAGGGGGGCTGCAGGTGGGGGGGGGGGGGTATGAGCAGAGCATTGTGCTGAGGAACCCCAAAAGGCGCTGGGGGTGAGGATCCAGGACTGGAACAGCAGGGGGGGCTGCAGAGCGCCCCCGTACCCCACCCCTCCGGTGGAGCTGCGTTGCAGAAGCTGGCAGGGCTTTGACTTGCCCAAAGCCTCTGTCCCTTTTCTCATCATGCGGCCCCTCTACTGCTCCCCCTTCCCCCCGCGGCCCCCATGCACGTCGGCAGCCCTCATCTGTCTGCTGTTACTCACGAGGACCCCTGAGCCGGATCAGGCTCTCTGGTGTCAGGCGCTTCTCCCCTCCCCTCGGCCATCTCGTCCCCCACCCCAGACTTGCAGCCGCAGGCAGGCACCCGGAGAATCCATCCGCAGCCCGTTCCTTGCCTCGCCCCAGGAGCAGGCCGGCTGGGACGCGCTCGGCCCAGGGCAGGAGTCGGCGGAGGTTTTATTTTTTATTATTTTGGCAGCGCGGGTGTCAAGTAGCTCAATTAAGCAGTAACTGCCTCTCTGGAGCCGCCCACACAGACCTTAGTAAATAATTAAATGCTGGAATAATACAGCAGATGGAAAGCAGCACGGAGCGGCAGCCACAGGACCAAAAGGAAACCAAATTAATCCTTCCAAGACAGCTCTGAGCAGCTGCCTTCGGCTCCACCGCTCTGCCTGGAGAAACTCGCGTGTCTGAAGCAAATTTCCTTTGATAGGTATTTACCCCGCCTCGGATCCCTTCCCAGCTGGCAGGAGCCCAAACACACGGGATGGAGACGGGTTGGCTTCTGCTGGAAACGGAAGGATCATTGTCTAGCGGTGCTTAGACAGACAGACAGACAGACGGACAGATAGATATGCTCTGTGCAGGCTTCCTGGTGGGCAGGCCAAAGGAGGAATTTACCCCAGGGCCCAGGCAATACGAAAGGGCCCGGAGTTCCCAGCTGCCCACCCTTTCGACCACTGCTGCAGTGCTGTGTGCTCCAGGCACACCCCCCCTCGACTGCCCTGCCACAGGCTCCCCCCCCCCACCCAACATCTGGGTCCTCCCCCTCAGGACACCTCCACTCCCCTACGCCCCCCCTGCCTCAGTGACCCGCTGCCAGTCACCAGCGAGCCCCGTCTCAGGCTGCAGTCTGACATGGCCACTCATGTGGGGACCTTCTCCCGCCCCAGCTCTCTCCCTGCAGCCCTTGTCTCAGTCCCTGCAGCCTGGGAGCCGCGTCAGTCCTGAGCTCCCCAACTCTGCCTCCCTTTCCCCAGCTCTGCTCTGTCTCAGGTCCCCTCTGGAGCATCCCAGGCAGCCAGGTCGCTCCTGCTCCAGCGAGTCTGTTTCCCTCCTCCCCAGGGGCCCTGTTTACACAGCCCCACCAGTGGCTACCAACCACTCAGCCCCCCATACTGGCTTTAACCCTTGTAGGGCCAGAACGGGACAAAGGCCCCGTCCCCTCGACCAAGCCACCAGACGAAGCCAAGGCAGGCGAGAATTTCGCGTGATCTTGAGGCAAAGCGCACCCCCAGGTGCCTTTGTGGCAACAAGCGAAGTATCTACGCACCCGGATCATCTGCATTTATCTACTTCAGCTGAGTGCAGCAGCGGCATGGAAACGCCAGTGATATCTACACGCCGGTGATAGATCAATGTTAGTGCCACAGCCCTGGGAAGAAAAATATGACGTGGTATTGGAGGGAACTGGCAGGAGACGCGGTGTGCGCCGGGGCGAGCCAGAAGATTTAAGGGAAGGCCGTTCTTGTTAGAAGGGTGAAGGGCGAGAAATACACCAGAAATAAGCGTATTAACTGGGACGAGGTGTACGGTAATTGGTTAAAGAGGCAGCCAACGGAACAAAGCAGATTACTAAGAACATAAGCATATGCTTATCGGGTAGAGTCACTACTCGACTAGCCACTTTCCCCTCCCTGCTCGCTGCCTCTATTGGAGAGAGGCAGCAAGGCGGGGAAGCAGGAGCCGGTGCTGGGGGGAGCCAGCTTAAAAGCCGGGTCCGCGAGGAGGCTGATTCCTGGCTCACACTCAGTCCTAGACACTGCACCTCTGCTTTTTAAATGTAATAAACGCCTCTGACGGCTCTCAATACATTTAAAAGGCAGAGCCACAGCGGGGTTAGGTCCCGGGGCCCCAGCTAACCCTGTTGCGGCTCTGCAGTTCCCCCCTTACCGACGAATCGAGTAGTCGATGGAATTTCCACGGACTGCTCCATTAGTTGATTAAATGCAATTTAACATCCCTCCCCCCACCACCTTCCGTTGCAGGCCTTTTGCTTCCAGGTGTTTGCAGGTCTCCCTTTGGGGTGGGGAGGCAGAGGTGAAGCAGCCTGAAGACCCCTCCTTGTTTTCCTCCCCTGTCCGTGTGATCTCCCCACTCAACGTGGAACAGTTCAGCAGCCCACGGAGTTGGTTAGTATCAGGTGACCAGGTCACCTGACTCCGTCGCAGGATTACAGAACATCCCCAGGAAGGCCAAATCTATTCACAGTCCATTATCCTTGCTGATGGGTCATTAAGCCCTCGCTGGCTTTTCCTCTGAGGTCCCTGAAGTGACCCAAAGCAGCAAATATGAAATACAGGAAGCACTGGAAGACTCAAGAGCACCGACTGGCTGCAACAAATGGGTACAGGGTGTCGGCGTTTCTAGCCCCCAAGGAGGAGGTGATGGGAGCCCCGGGGCATTGTGGGAAGTGCTGGCTGCTTACCCTTGTGGGCAGAGCCTGAGAGGTGCTGACTGGCTCCCACATTTGCATATATTTGCATGTCTATGCAACCACACTTAAGTTGTGGCCCTCAGCATGTGCTGTGAGTATCATTGTGGGCCCCAGCGGATTCCACAGTTGAGTAGCCCTGCCTTGCATGAACCAGCTCAGTTAGATCACATCCATAGCTGGGAATTTACTGGAGTCTGGTATGAACATGCAAAATATTGTTGCAACCACCATTCCATGCTCGCACCAAATCTTGGGCCAAGTGGGCCAAGTGAGAGGTCTACAGAAAGTTTATGATTCGCTGATTCTGTTTATACTATTCAGATACAGGTAGGATTTTTGTACTTGAAGTTATGAGCAAGCCCGGCCTTAGGGCAATGCGACCAAGGCGGTTGCCTTGGGCCCCACGCCTTCAGTGCCCCACACCCGCCCACTCACCCTGGCGGCCTGGCTCAGCTGGCAGGCTGGCACTCATGTGCATAGCCCCGCCTCCTGCTCCGCCCCTCGCTCGGCCCATCACCCCTTGCACCGATAGGGAACTGAGTCACAGGGAGGCTAACGGACAGAGTAGGGAACTGAATGCAGATCTGTCAGGTCCTCGGCCAATCCTCTAATCGCGTGCTCACCCAGATCCTGCTACTCTTACTCACGATGGACAGCACCTTACCCGCCAGCCTCCGCCAGCCTAAGGTGCCCTCCAACGGGAGGCAAAAGAGCACAAAGTGAACCTAAACGAGAGTGTGACAATAATTCCCTGGCCACCCACTAGCCCGGTTTGGCTTCGGGAGCAAGAGCCATTGCCCCGGTTCCTCAGGCCAGCCAATCTCTTTCCCTCCTGGTAGCAAGACCCGTAGCACAGGGGGGGCACAATGCCCCATCGTGATTCCAGTGACTCTAATGGCAAATGGCTCCCAGTCGATAATTAACAACCGCCCGCCAGGGGCCATGGGGGAGGGAGCGTGGCCCGATGATTCATTGACAATCACAATCCAAACCATCATTCCGAGGAAGAAGTCTGTCCAAGCTGTCGGAGGAACTTCCCCCCCCCCCCCTCGGTTCATTAAAAAATGACTTTGTAGGAGTGACAAATGGGCTTCTGGTTAGGCAGCCGACCCGTGATGAGGGGCTGGGACCGGAGAACTCCCAGCACAGTCTGGATGGGAGAAAAATCACACACATAATTACTCCGCTCCAGAAATGATTTAGAGCATGGAGCCATCCCCCCCGCCCCTCGGATGTTCCAGGCTCGGCGTCGGACGCCCCTCTCGGCCTAGTGAAGCTATTCCAGGGCATGCAACCAGGCTGTGCGAGGCCTCTGCTGTGCCCTGAGAAAGGGGCTCTCTATACACACACCCTCTCCGCACCTGCTTCCTCTTGTGTGGAAGGAAAACAACCTGCCAGAGCCCCAACCCCTCCGTGATCCTGTCAGGACTCTAATGAGCCTTGAAAGCCGTTCCTGCCACCTCGATAGCATTTATGCAACTAGCCGGATCTGGGTCAGCAGCCAGGGACTGTTGTTTTATGAAGATCTCCATGGGCACCGGCGTTAGGCGGGAGGAGAAGCAGGCGAGGCCTCGTTTCCATAGCCTCATTTCTAGCACATCCTGCTCAACCGACTTCCAGAAGGGACTGGCTCCAAACACCAGCCCTTTGCATGGCCCTGTCTTAGGGCTACTCCGGTCTGATCTTAGTCGTTGGTGAAACACCCAGACCGTGGGGTCAAACCCGCCGACCTCACAAGCAGAGGATGGAAAATGCTGTGAGGGGATGCGGCTGATTGGCTCCTTTTAGCCTGAGAGAGGACATGATGGCACTTCTCAAGGACCTAAAAGGGGGTTACAAGGAGGGGGGCAATTGTTCTCCTTGGCCTCTGAGGACAGGACAAGAAGCAATGGGCTTAAATAGCAGCAAGGGAAGTTGAGGTTGGACATTAGGAAAAACTTCCTGCCTGTTGGGGTAGTGAAACACGGGAATAAATTGCTTAGGGAGGTTGTGGAATCTCCAACACAGGAGATATTGAAGAGCAGGTTGGACAGACACCTGTCAGGGATGGTCTAGATGGTGCTTGGTCCTGCCGTGAGGGCAGGGGACTGGACTTGATGACCTCTCAAGGTCCCTTCCAGGTCTAATGTTCTGTGATTCTATGACTCCGCAGCACCCTTCCCAGCCAACAAACTGGGTGTAACTCCGTTGATCAGTTCCCTGCCACTGCAGTGGCTGCAGGCTTTGGTGCATCTCGGTCCTTGCTAGTCTCTGCTGGTGGCTCAGAAAAGCTGAGTCTCCGGAGGGCTGATATGCTTTGATCCTGACGCCGGTTGATGGGTTCAGTGCGCAGGTAGCTAGGCATTCTTGGTGGCCTGTGCTATGCTGGAGGTGAGGAGAGCTGGTCTGTGCTTCTGGCCTCACACTCTATGGCTTTGGAAGAAGACAGCATTCACTCCCCACAAGGCCCCTCCACTCGGCCCATCCGGTTACTCATGATGTGAGCAGAGCTCCCTGCGTTTACACAGAGTAACAGGGTGGAGTCCGGCCCTCGGCTTGCTTCACAATGAGTTTCCTGGCTAACCCGAATCCTACAACAACTGGACACGCTTGTCTACATGGGTTTAACCAGTGTGCAGCAGCCCAGCCACTGGCTACGACCAGCCTGCAGGCTTCTTTCGGAAGAAGCTTTCCCGGAAAAGATCTGCCGGAAAAACTTCTTCCGAAAGAGAGCGTCTGCACAGCAAAAACGCAATCTGCTTTTTCGAAAGAGAGCATCCACAGTGAATGGACGCTCTCTCGCATTTCAGCTGTGATTACTATGGACGGAGTGGCCTCCAGAGCACCTGTCTTTTTTCCTCTTTCCTCTTCTTGCAAAACTCCCTCTTCCCCGTCCACACACGCCTTTTTCCAAAAGAGCTCTTTCGAAAAAAGGCTTCTTCCTTGTAGAAAGAGACCTACCATGGAGGTTAGGTCCATAAAAGGCTATTAGCCAGGGGATAAAATGGTGTCCCTGGCCTCTGTTTATCAGAGGCTGGAGAGGGATGTCAGGAGACAAATCGCTTGATCATTGTCTTCGGTCCACCCCTTCTGGGGCACCTGGTGCTGGCCACTGTCGGCAGACAGGATACTGGGCTAGATGGACCTTTGGTCTGACCCAGTCTGGCCGTTCTTATGTTCTTATGTACCAATGTAGGAAAAACCCCTCTGTTCTTTCAATTCTCTGTCGGAAGAACATGACTGCAGTGTGGACAGAAGTGAAGGATTTTTTTTTGGAAAAACGGCCATTTTTTTGGAAAAAAAAACTCTGTTGTATAGACATACCCCCAAAGAAATAATTCAGAGAGAAAAACTTTCCTGCTGATACTGATCGTTTTCTGAAAAGAACTGCACCCCAGCGGACAACAGGCATTTCTCCAAGACATAAGTGCCTATCTGGTCAGATGATAACCAGGATTTGGTAAACACAGCACGAGCATCTCTCACCGTTGTTCCAAATCCTCAAGCAATTTCCTCTTAACTCCCCGGACAATTTTCACCCTAACCCCTGGGTAACCATAGTTTTATTTCCAAACAATTCTCATTGTTACCACTCGAACCTTAACCCACAGGCCAATCCCAACCCTAACTCCAGGGCTAGCCCAACATGGAAGATTTTTAAGACTAAACGAAGAGAGACGATTTAAAGAACAATGTTTGCTGCAATAATGGGGGATGTTCCTGACGCGGGGGGGGGGGGGGGAAGGGGCTGTACACTCTTGTGGCCCTGAGTCCACTCTGGTTGGGCAGTCACTAGTTGCTGTGTTGGGCTGTGGGTGACCCCTGCTGGCCAGTGTGGGGGTGGTCCCTGGGGGCAGTGCACGTAGACCATGACAAGCAACTTCACACCTGGCTAGGGGAAGGGGGTGGCTACCTGAGGGGATGAGTGCTCTGTGGTTTTGAGAAGGGGCAGGCTGAGTGTGGGGAAGCATGGAGGAAACAGACTAAAACCAGTATGGGGGGTCAGGGGGTCTGTGAACCCCTTCCCCCCAAGGGAACTAGGGCTGTCGGCCTATCCTCTTATGCCTACATTGAGCCTATGCTGGGCTGTATCTTGGAGAAGCAATAAACCCATTTTTACACAACTGGCTGATGGAGAGTCACATCTGGCTGCGGCAGGGGGTGCAGGGTGGGGGGCCCCCGACACGCCATCACAGTTCTCAAACAGGATTCTCCCAAAAGAGTGACTGACAGGCCCAATTCCACGGAAGCGGCGCAGGGCAAGGAGCAACCCAGCCCCTCTGGGTGCTGAAAATGGGTATTGTGCGCACTAGCCCTACATACTCCGTCCAGGGACCAGCCGCATGTTTAGCACCGCAGGCAGGGACGAGGTGCCCCCTCCGGATCAGTATACAAAAAATCCACTGCGGCTCTGTGCAGCACTCCGCCACCAGACACAAGCTCGGCCACCTCAATGACCCCCATGTGATCTGCGCTCCTTTCTGTTGAATTGCCCCCTCTCCCCGGCCCGGCCCCGCCTCTCCCCGGCCCGGCCCCGCCTCTCCCCAGCCCCGCCCCACTGTTGGGAAACAGACAAAATACCCAGGCTGACAAAGTGAACGGAGGGCGAACCTGATGGCAGTGGCGCAGGTGGATCCTCTCCCCCGCGGCGGCATGCCAGCTGACAAGGGAAACAGCTGTGACCATTGGGCTTTCTTGCTGGCCTCCCCTTAGCGACCCAACAAGAGACAGCGAGGAAGTTCTGTGCGCCCTCCTCACCTCCTTGTTCGGCGTGCACAGGGGCCCTGCCCGACACACTGCATTGACATGCACATATACAGAGAACACTAGAGCTGGGAGGGACCTTGCCAGGCCATTGAGTCCAGTCCGCTGCCCTCACGGCAGGACCAAGCACCATCTAGAGCATCCCTGACAGGTGTCTGCCCAACCTGCTCTTAACTATCTCCAGGGATGGAGATTCCACAACCTCCCTAGGCAAGTTATTCCAGTGTTTAACCACCCCGACAGGTAGGAAGTTTTTCCTCCTAACGTCCAACCTACACCTCATCATACTACCATCCACACGTATGTGCCGCAGGTACCCCCCCCCTACACGCTGTGCCGCACACGTGCAGGGACACGCACATGCCCTGCCACACGTGCACTGACATTGTCGGGGGGGAGTGGGAGCCGGGCGTGGGTCTTTGCGGCGTGGCGGCGGCAGGCGGCAGGATGCGACAGGGTGTTAGGAGACATCGCTCCCAGCGCTTTGTTGGGGCGCGTTTCCCCCTGGAAGCGGCTGAATAATTTACATTCGCCGAGATGCAATTTCTGTGCCGTGTTTGTCACAGTCAATCTGCGGCTCGCTGCCCCCGGGGACTCTAACGCGATAGTGATATAAGCCTTAATGGCATGCGCTGCTACTCCAGCCTTCCGAACACACTGGGCGTGCTCTGCCCCTCTGGCTGCCTGGTCCCCAGACGGATGGCCCCTCCAACCCTGAGCAAACGGGGCAGTCAGCCATCAGGCCGAAGGCCTGCTCCAGGGTGCGGCTGCTGCATTAATTAGCCACGGGTGTAATGAATTAGCCCGCTCTTCCAGGGCTCGCTTTTGATCCCAGTTCTGGATCTCACATCTTTAGGAGATGCTGTGGAGCTTTGAATCCCCAGAATCGGGATCAGGGCCACTAAGGGGGTGTCTACGCTGCACCCGCAGCTCGAAATAGGGCACGCCAACAGCATGGCTTATTTCGAGTCAATTTCAAAAGAGCTTATTTCATCACTGGGCACGGTCTACACAGCGCCAACTTTTGAAATCATCCGCTCGTCCGAAGCGCCCCCGATGCCTCGTGGAATGATGTTTACAGGGACGTCGGAATTGCACACCCATTACATTTCGGAAAAACGGGCTTGCTGCTAAGATGCAGGATAGTGATTTTTGGATACCTCCGGCATCCCGAAATAGCGCTGCAGTGTAGACATAGCCTAAGAGGACTCTGGAGATGCAGGGTTCCTCTACCCTGGACCACTGGGTTCCACCAAATCCTCATGCAGAGCACAGCTGAAAAACCCAGGCCGACTGAGAAGAGCCGAGGGCCTGTAACACCGGCTGGAGGTGGCAACCTCGGCAAGCGCTAAGCGACTTGTCAGATCAGGCCCTGCAGTCTGCAGGCGGCATCTCAAACCCGAACGCAGCAGGCTGGGATGGGGTGGTCACAAGGGGCATGAGGCTACAGGGCTCTGGGGTAGAACAAAGGGGCTGTTTTTAGAACAGAGGGGCACTGGCAGAGCTCGTCAGGGATGTGGAGTGCAATCGGACTGTGATTTAACAGAGCTTGGCGGGGGGGTGGGGGGGAGATGTTGGAACAGCATCAGCCTGGACAATTTTGACCTTGTTCGAGTTGTCCACCTCCCTTTTGGGCCTAGCCCAGTTCCATTACTGAAATCTGGTCCGTGGGCCAGGGTGAGCAGTCAGAACTCCTTAGTCCACAACCACGGCCGTGGTGTCAACGTAACTCACAGGCTCACGGATCACAGCTAGAATGTGGTTGGCGTGTATCAATTAAGCTTCCAGGTATCATCCTACTTAATTGTTAAGACCCTGTGAGTACAGGCTATGGGACTACCGGCTCCTCTTTAAGACCACTGCTATTTCTCCCGTGTTTCACTTTCTTCCTCGTCTGCCTCCCTGCATTTCTCTTCCCCCTTGTTTCTGTGGCTGCTGCTTTCCTTCTGCATTTCCCTTCCAACTCCATCTCCTTATTACTCCTTCCCCAGAACACAAGAACTAGGGAGTCAGCAACTGAAATGAACAAGCAGAAGGTTTAAAACAAACAAGAGGTGTTTCTTCACACAACGCACAACCTGTGGAACTCCTTGCCAGAGGATGTTGTGAAGGCCAAAATTATAACAAGGTTCAAAAATAAATTCACAGTGAATACCTCTCATCGGTAGCTATTAACCAGGCTGGGCAGGGATGGTGTCCATACCCTCTGTTTGCCAGAAGTTGGGAATGGGCAACAAAGGGATGGATCCCCGATGATGCCACAGCACAACTGGTGGCTGAGCTCTGTGACTTTATCCTCACACACAACTATTTCAGATTTGGTGACGATATATACCTCCAGACCGGTGGCACCGTTATGGGCACCCGCATGGCCCCACAATATGCCAACATTTTTATGGCTGACCTGGAACAACGCTTCCTCAGCTCTCGTCCACTTACGCCCCTTCTCTACCTACACTACATCGATGACATCATCATCATCTGGACGCATGGGAAGGAGACTCTGGAAGAATTTCACCACGATTTCAACAGCTTCCACCCCACCATCAACCTCAGCATGGACCAATCTACACAGGAGGTCCATTTCCTGGACACCACGGTGCAAATAAGTGATGGTCACATAAACACCACCCTATACCGAAAGCCTACCGACCGCTATGCTTACCTGCATGCCTCCAGCTTCCATCCCAGACACACCACACGATCCATTGTTTACAGCCAAGCACTGAGGTACAACCGCATTTGCTCCAACCCCTCAGACAGAGACCTACACCTACAAGATCTTCAACAAGCATTCTGTACACTACGATACCCACAGGAGGAAGTGAGGAGACAGATTGACAGAGCCAGACGTGTACCCAGAAGCCTCCTGCTACGGGACAAGCCCAAGAAAGAAACCAACAGAACACCAGTGGCCATCACCTACAGTCCTCAGCTAAAACCTCTCCAACGCATCATTAGTGATCTACAACCCATCCTGGACAATGATCCCTCGCTTTCACAGGCCTTGGGAGGCAGGCCAGTCCTTGCCCACAGACAACCCGCCAACCTGAAGCATATTCTCACCAGCAACTATACACCGCACCATAATAACTCGAACTCAGGAACCAATCCTTGCAACAAACCTCGGTGCCAACTCTGCCCACATATATACACCAGCAACACCATCACAGGACCTAACCAGATCCGCCATACCATCACTGGTTCATTCTCCTGCACATCTACCAACGTAATATATGTCATCATGTGCTGCTATATACATCGGCCAAACTGGACAGTCCCTACGTAAAAGAATAATGGACACAAATCAGATATTAGGAATGGCAACATACAAAAACGTGTAGGGGAACACTTCAATCTCCCTGGACACACAATTGCAGATCTAAAGGTAGCCATCCTGCAGGAAAAAAACTTCAGGACCAGACTTCAAAGAGAAACTGCTGAGCTACAGTTCATCTTCAAGTTTGACACAATCAACTCAGGATTAAACAAAGACTGTGAATGGCTTGCTAACTACAAAAGCAGCTTCTGCTCTCTTGGAATTCACACCTCCAGATCAGCCACTAGAAGTGGGCCTCATCCTCCCTGATTGGATCCACCTCGTCATCTCTAGCCTGATTCTGGCCTGCATATTTATACCTGCCTCTGGAAATTTCCATTACATATATCTGATGAAGTGGGTCTTTGCCCACGAAAGCTTATGCTCCAACACTTTGGTTAGTCTATAAGGTGTCACAGGACTCCTCACCGCTTTTGACAATAACAATTGTGTTAATTGCCTTTGGGGCATCTGGCACTGGCCACTGAGGGAAGACAGGGACTAGGTTAGACCGACCGTTGGTCTGAACAATATGGCCGTTCTTATGTTCTGGTAGAATGCTCTTCGGCCAGTAGATGACACTGTATGCTGTGCAGCAACTCAGACAACTCGTGGTAAACAAGGGAGACAATGTTGGATTGAGAGCTGTGTGGAAGCCTGTTTGTTCTCCAGCGTGGAAATGTTTTGTTTAACAATCCCAGTTAAAGGATGGCCGTGATTCCATAATTCCACACATCCCCCCTCATGCTGCCACACATCAAGGAGGCTGGGAATGGGGGAGGGGCTGATATCTCTGCTTTCATCAAAGCCATGAGTAGCCTTCTATTCTCAGAGCCACCATGCCAGTAACAAGCAAGCAAGCAAAAATCCCTCCCATCAATCCACCAGGGCTGTGTATGGTAGAATGATGATTAGGACTTGATCATCCTCATGAATGAGAATGAGCCTGGACATTTGCATCCCTCGACTCGATGGACCTTGTCTGCACACCCCTTCCTGGGCCGGTTTGGGAGCGGGATTGAGATGCCACCAGCAGGGGGTGCTGCTCCCATTTCAAACTCCAATTCAACAGCCCAGCCCAGGAGGAGAGAAAAACCAAGGGGAGCATTTAATAAAATGTGAAAATGACCAAGCGTGTGTAGGGGGGAAGGGAGGTTCAGTCGATGGGAGAGAGCAGAGCAGACACTGATGGGCCTGCAAGGGACGGGGAAAGAAGGGCGATGGCCGGAGCGAAGAAACCGGGGAGAGAAGAGGTCAAAGACAAAGGACCAGGGAAGGGAGTATCAACACTGGAAAAAAGGAAGAGATTGGGCCTGGGAGAATCTCCTCTGCCCAGCAACCTTTTGGCAGCATGTGCCTGGAGGAAAGGGGGCTGTGCTATTAGAAGCAATATTACCTAGTGGTCCCATCTGAGACCAGGGCCTCGCCAGACTAGACACTGCCCAGACCAAGGCTGGGCAAGATACAGCCTGGGGGCCAGATGCAGCCCCTCTAACATCTTGACCCGGCCTGCAGACTGCATCTGGCTGCTTACTATTTACGTCCTACTGCCTGTTGACAGGACTCGCGTCTCCTGGTCGTGATGCTCCACCAGCAGCAGCCGGAGCCGGGAGCCTTTTAAGTAGCAGCCGCAGCCCTGGGTTGCATGGCACAGCCAGGCAATGTGGGAGCAGCAGGTCTGCGAGCCGCAAGCCCTTTAAAGAGGGTCTGCCTGGAAGCCACCTCTTAAAAATGTTGACAGCACCGGCAGCCGGACATAAAGAGGATGCAGCCTGCGGCAGATCTGGCCCAGCCCTGCAATGAAGGGGGATGTAATTTCATGAAGAAGAAATGTGTGGCCTTTCTTTGAAAAAACTTCCCCTGCGTCTACACTGCTGCCACGTTCTTTTGAAAGTAAATCGAAAGAACACAGCAGTTTTTTCGACTGCAGAAAACCTCGTTTTACGAGGAAGAACGCCTCTTTTCAAACGTGCTCTTTTGAAAAAAGGCTCTACGTAATGCAAACGGTGCTTTTCGGCAAGAGAGTATCCAGACTGCCTGGGTGCTCTCTTTCAAAAGAGCAGCTCGCTTTTTTGTAAGTTCTGGTTTTAGTCTAGATGCTCTTTTCCGAAAGAGGCTTGTAGTCTAGACGTAGCCAGAGAGAGAGAGAGAGACGCCCTTGCCCCAAAGACAGGCCTTTGCCCACGTGTGGCTGTGCCCACCAGGCAGATGCAACACTAATGTTCTCGAGACCTTATTAGTCCAGCTGAGCAGAGGGAGAACTGAGGCAGAGCAAGGCCCCGCGACAAGTCTCGTTGGGTACAGTAAAACCCACCTGGCTGGCCTGTGGCTGCCAGCTCAGGCTGACGAGGCTACAAAGCACCAGAGTAGTTCTCATGGCTCACGGACCTTCCCCTTCCCAAAGCCCAACCTCCCGGCCATGCCCGAACATCTGCACTGCAGCTTTAAAGCCATCGATGGGTGTTTTACGGCAGCACAGACATACCCGAGAGCCAGGAATCCAACCTGCAACTCAGGAGACTGAAGTCAGTACCTTAATAACAAACCATCCTTCCTCCCCACCTCTTACCGCACCAGATGTCTCCACTGACTCACACTGAGGATTCCCTCTGCTCAGGAGCATGTGCCTCTAAGTCAGCCAGAAACCCTGCCCAGAGCATTTTCTCCAGTGACTGCATCACCTGCTCCATTGACTGAGTCGATTCTGCTCCGTTCGTTACGGTTTCGTTTTGTGCCGGGTCCTCGGCCCCAGGCGCTGGGGTGGGCGCGGAGAGAGATGCTAGCACTGTGACCTGTCCGGCCTGGGCCAAGCTCACTTTGCAAAAGGACAGGAAACATAATGAGGATGACAAATGAATCGCAATTCGCCGCAGCCAGTGAGTCCAAGGGAGCCAAGCGTATGGGGCACTCGGGTACCAAAGGGAAGCGGTTTCCTAGGCAACAGGAACCTCAGGAAAGAGCTTTCCTTAGCACCCTTTTCTTCTTTCTAGTAGTCTGGAGATTGCCCCTCTTGCTCTAGAGCTGGGGGTGGGCAATCATTTTTGCAGGGGGGCCATTTCACCAATTTTGGTAGTGGCCACGGGCTGGCTCCAGCTGCCCAGAAAGGGTGGGGCCTAGAAAGGAAGGGGCAGGGCCTATGATGGCGGGGGTGGGGCTTAGAATAGAAGGGGCCGTTCCAGCGAAGTGCCATGTACCCCTGGCAGGGGGAGGAGACTTTGTGTGCTCTCCTGCCCCCGGGCCAATCAGGGTGGGGGAGCGTGTGAAGTCTCTTGCCCTCCGCATCTGCCCTGCCAGGGGTGCACAGCACCTAGAGGGAACTGCCAGCCACTTTGAACAGCGAATGACATTGCACATTCCCCTGGGTCTCTACTGGTCTGGGGGCAGGAGTGCAGAGCCGGATCAAATGGCCTGGTGGGCTGCATCCGGCCCACGGGCCGTACCTTGCTCACCCCTGCCCGAGAGTCAGCTTGAGGGGCTCCGGTGAAGGGAAGCAGACCACACACCCTGCAGTATGTGTAGCCCTAAGCAGCCAGGCCTTCCTGCAAGCGCCAGAGGTAAAGCGCATCTTGAAAGGGGGCTTGGTAAATGAGGACAGAGCAGTTGCCGTCCTCTCTTCTCTGTGCACCAAACCGAAGGACGTTTCGCAGGCCAGCCCTCTGGCGTGCAATTGGATCAGGTTTCAACGGCGCTTAGGTTGGAAGCGCCACGGGGGAGAAAATGAAAGACATCCCTTCCTGCTTCGGCCCTGCTCCCTTACCGCCGGTTCAACGGGGCCCCGAATCGGAGGCCGGCACATCTAGGAACGTAAATAATTCCCAGCAGTTGACACCCACCTGCATCCCAGACTTTGGCCTGGGACATAGCAGTACATATGGTGAGACCTGGCTGTGCTGGGTGCTGTACAGAGCCATAGTAAGAGACTGGCCCTGCCCCCTTGCTCCCGAGCTACACAGGCAAAGGGCTCCATTCATCTGAAGAACTGGGCTGTGCTCATGGATGCTCATGGTCCTGTCGACATGTTTTGTTCGTCTCCAGGGCCGGATGAAGCGGGGGGCTAGCTGGGCAGCAGCCCGGGGAGCCAACCTATGGGGGGCGCCTGATGGCAACTAAGGGGCACCGTGCGCCCGGGGCCGCGCTGCACCCCTTAGAGCAGCCATCAGGCGCTGTGCACCCAGGGCCGGGGGCCGCGCATGCGTTGTGCTCCCACTGCCCGGGGTGCAGGAATGGCTTGAACCGGCCTTGTTCGTCTCTAAGGTGCTGTGAAGCTGTTCACTAGTTTTTCAGTTTTTCCAGACCAAGGGCCGGTTTGCTGCAATATTCATTTTGCTCACCAGTAAATGAGCGACAACAAGATTAAGGGACTTGCTCCAGGTCACACGGGGAGCCAGTAGCAGAGCCCTAAATTAAACCCAGATCTCCCCAGTCCCTGTCCCGGGCTTGAACTCCAAAAGCATCCAGAGAGCACGTTCGAGTCACACAGCAGGGCTGAGGAAGGGAGGAGGAAGCCGCCACTTACTCCATCCATTTTCCCTGCCTTGGGAACCGGATGGAAATAAAAAGATTGTGACAGATGTTCGCCCTATGCACTGCTGGGAGGCAGGCTGACATCACAGGGGGACGGGGGGTACAGGAGCCCACGCAGACTACAACAGAGTAATCCTAGGAGTGGCTTTCGGGGTTCTTTTTTTTTTAACCATATAAATGGGCACCAAGGTAGGAAACACACTGTCCCCCAGTGGAAATGTCAGAGCTGAGTCTCCGCTGACTCATCCTTGCTTCCCTCCCACCCGGATCCACCCTGCGGCGGAGTGACTCCCCATTTACACCAGCACCAGCGGGATGAGAATTGCTCCCACAAATGCCAGGAGAGCAAAGCGCTCCAGGCCCCTAGACAAATATCCGGTTGACGCGCGCTGAAAATAGTGAAGAAGTCAAGTGTTAAGCACAGTAATTATAATGTATTATGATGTATGCCCTGCAGGACAAGACCACAATGGGGGTTTAATTAGGTCTGCACGAATGGATTGGTTAAAGGAAAAGTCCCGGCTTCTGTTCCCCGTCACGGCAGCGTAAATCTTTTCCAGCTCTGCCGAGTGCGAGAGAGTCACGCTGGCTTTACACACGCGTGAGACCCCGACCTGGCCCTGGGCTTCCAGGCCTGCTCCCATCTCAAGTCAATGGGAGCTGGGGCCCTAAATAATCTGGGGCACAGATACCAAGGTGCTAGGGCCATAGAGACAGACTCGTGTCACTTGGGGCTGGCCGGGGGGGGGGGGTGTGAGTCAATGGGGGCGGGGCTTGCACACGCAAGGGCCCGATCCTGAAAGGCGCTGACCATGCACAAGCCTCAGGGAAGTGAACCGATCTCATAAGAACATAAGAGCGGCCAGACGGGGTCCGACCAAAGGCCCATCTAGCCCAGTGTCCTGTCTGCCCACAGTGGCCGAGGCCAGGTGCCCAGAGGGAGGGATCACAACAGGTAATCCTCATGTGATCCCTCCCCTGTCGCCCATCTCCAGACAAACGGAGGCCAGGGACAGGGTCCTGCTTTGGGGGCTGGCTGGTTAACACCGGCAGGAAAAGCTTCGCAGCCTGGTGCTTCCATGGTCCACAATCCAACCCTTTCATTTTCCAGCCGTTAAACCAGGGGTGGGCAATAATTTTTGCCCGAGGGACACTTCAAAAATGTTTGAAGTTGCCCCGGCCACCCCGGAAGGGGCGGGGCCTAACAGGAAGGGGGTGGAGCCTAAATGGGAAAGGGCAGGGCTACCCCACCCTCAGACCATGATTGGTCTGGGAGTAGAGGAGCCCTTTTGCTCCCCCTTCCCACTAGGCACCCACGCCCTGGAAGAGACTTGGCACGCTCTCCTAATCAGGGCTTGGGGGCGGGGAGCGCAGGAAGCACGTGCTGCTTTGAAGTGCCACGGGCTCCTTGCAGGGCCGGGGCAGGGAGAAGGAAGCTTCATGTGGCTCCCCCTCCCCCAGTCCCACCCCCAAAGGCTCCTCCCCTCTTCCCTCCCCGCCCTGTGAGGAGCATGCCACGCTTCAAAGTGCCACATGCTCCTGGCAAGGTGGGAGGAGGCTTCACGTGCTCCCCCGCCCCCAGGCCCTAATTGTCCTGGGAGCGGGGGAGCAGCAGGGCCGGATCCACCCCAGATCTGGCCTGCAGGGGCCCTTTTGTCCACCCGTTTTAAACCCTCCAGCCCTTTAAACTTTCCAACCTCGTGTCTGCTCCTAAGTTCCCCAGGCCCACAGCCCCTCTCCAACGGAAGTCCTGGCTCGGAGAGCGAGCTGGCACAGTCCCCTTCTCCTCTCTCTCCGGGCCCATCACCCCAGGGAAGCTGGGGCCCAGGGGGAGCGTGCCTATGAAAGCCGGCGCCCCAAGAGGCCGTGTCCGACAGCGACAGCGGCGCGCGGGTGAGATTAGCCCAGGAACTCGCACTGTGGCGCGGCCCAAGGGAAGCCGCAGCAGCAAAGCAGCTAGGGAAGAGACTCGGAGCTCACCGCAGAGCCAGCTGTGCTGCTAGCACGGCCGGGCCAAAAGCAAAAGCATCCGTCTGAACTCCCTGAGTCTCGTGGCTGGCGGGTGGGGGCTGAGCCAGGGGAAAGGTCTGGTCAGATCCGGGCTCCACGGCTGGTCCCTCTCGCGCTCACACATCCATCAGTGAGCACCGCTACGCCGGGGGGAGCGCGAGGGGATTCCCAAGCCGATCCCCGGCTACGTCCGCCTTTGACAAAGAGCCTCTCTCGTCAGCAGGGGCCCAGCCGAGACCTGGGCTCTCCGGGCTGCTGAGTCCCCGTTCTCGTTCGGAGAGATCCGACCTCGGCTCCGTGCTGGCAGCGTGTAGTGTTTCAGAGAAGCGACGCCACCTGCCTCTGCTCGCAGTGCGGGCCCTGGGTGGCCCCCGGCTGGCACAGGTGTCACAACGGGCACGGTGCATGGCCAGGGGCGCACATTTAGCACCGCACTGCTGCGCCAACGCCTTTCCCCCGGCTCCTTTCCCGGCACGGCGAGGGGAAGCACGAGGTCTCGTCTGCCCGCCGGAGCCAGCCAGGTCACCCGGAGATGAGGGGCAAGTTGGAGCCCCGGACACGGGGCCTGATTCTGTAGGTGCTTACGCTGGGGTTCATCCAGCATGGACCCCGGAAAGCAGTGGTGTGAGGAAGAGACACGTCCTGCCCTGTACGACTGGGGACAGGGGGAGTGGGGTAGAGACAGGGCAGTATCCCTTTAAAGTGCTTGGGGGCCTGCAATGCCGCTCACCATGCGCTATGGATTAGAAGCTGCCTGAGCCCAACCACAGTGTGTGTGTGTGTGTGTGCGTGTGTGTTCCTTCCTATTGAGTGTGTCATGGGTGGGCCTGAATGGGCCGTGGCCCCCCACTTTGCATATAGGCCCACCCCCTGGGCTTACCCTGCTCCTCCCCAGCACTCCAGCCAGGGAGCTGGGCCAGCGCTTACCCCCTATATCCCTCCAGTCCCGCTCCACTCCCCCACCATTCTTGCCCACCCCACCCAACATCTGGGCCCACCCCCATTGGCCCTTCTGGCTACGCCACTGGTGGGTGTCGAGTCAGAAGCAAGAGACACCAGGGCCAAATCCGACGCCCTTTTTGCCGCCCTCCTCCTCACGTCCACTTCGCCCACAGCTCCTGTAAAACGGGCCTGAGAACCCAGCTGCTGCCCCGTCGGGTTGCGAGCCCGTTTCTCGCTGCCCGCCTGAGCTCTGAGGTCCCTCGCTCTAGCAGCGGGCACAGAGGGCTGACAGCTCGGGCTCTTTCCTCGGTCCTGCTGCCACGTGCTTGAGTGATTTGCCATGAGCCACCCTTTGTCAATTACTGGGAGAGCACTTGGCAGGTGAAGGCCTAGGGAAGCTGGGAAGAGATTCAGCCCGCTGGGGAATAGAGGTGCCTTTGAGATGGGGCTGCCCCCCCCAACCCAAGCCAGCTCCTGTGGCTGCACATGCCGGCGGCCGAAGTGATGGGGGCGAATCAGAACTGGAACTAATGGTTCCCGGGGAGCTGTGCGATGCAGAGTTGTTTGCTCAGCGGGAGCTGCACTTTCTGGAGTAATTCATTTCTATTGAACAAAGGCACTGGACCACACCGCCTGTTTGTTGGCATTTTGTCGCGCGGCTTCCTAACCACCCGAGAAATCAATCACAGGTCTCCGCCGAGACATCGGTAGGGGAATCTGCTACTCACCGACGAGGCGGCGAGGGCTCCCGGGCTCTGTGGACAGCCAGGGGCAGGCAAAGATCACAGCTGTTGAGTGAGTGTCCTCATCTCTCACGAGGCACCCCAGATGTGACCTGCGGCTCCCTGCTCCCCCAGACAGGGGCTCCCCACACTCACGGTCCTGCCCACGCACACCAGTCCCCTGAGAGTTCATTCCTGGACTCCCCTAGAGGAGTGTTTCTTAAAACCATCTACATGTTGTGTTAGTCTATAAAGCGCTATCAGACCATTTGTTGTTTTTTTCTGTATAGACTAACTTGGCTACCCCCTGAAGCTTCTTAACCAGCGGTACGAGGACCCTCAGCAGTACCCGAGAGACATCTGGGGGGTACATCAACACCACTGAAATTTAGAGAACACTGAATTTTTGTTTTAAGTTTTACTGCACTTTATTATTTTGTACTTTTCACACCCAAAAATTTCATCGCTTGCCCGGCTACGATTAAGTTGTTTAAACAAATATGTCGCAATGGTAGAAAAAAATTGTGTGTGTCTGAAAACTGTAGGGACTGGGGGTACGTAATAAAAAAAGGTTGAGAAACACTGCCCTCGACAGCCACCTTAATGCACTTGAGACACGACCTGCTAGCGCAGCCCTGGACCGCTCCTCAGTCAAGTCTCCCAATCGCCGACAGCTTTACGACATTCCTAAATGTCCACTCAAGGCCAGGCTGAGAGCACCCACGTCACTGGAGCTGTGGAGAGGAACCCAGCTTCTCTGCAGATGTATTTTCTATGGCTTCCCTTTGGGGATCCCGTTACCGCTCTGCCTAGTCCCAAAGGCCGTGGGTGGAGGGTAGAAGAGGCCGGGAAGGCATTGCCTTCCCAAACTGCCAAGCATGGCCCCGCCCACGCTCCGCCCCCTTCTTTAGCATGGCTCCCCAGGGCTCCAGCCATGCTAAGACTGGGCCTGCCTGCTCTCCCCATGCTTTGGGGCTGGGGAAGCTCACGCGCTCCTATAGTGGGGGTGGGGCTTGGCTCTGAAGGGGGCGGGGCCTTGGGTGGAAGAGGCGGAGCCAGGGGCTTACCAAAGGCTTTGATAATGAGTGTTCCAGCACCCACATGGGTGCACCAGCAGGACCCAAGTCCCCATCAAGAGCTGGATTTCCATTTGAGTCTAACCCTCTGCGTATTTTCTCCCTTGCCTACAAATTTCCACCAATCCGTGACGACTGGCCTGGAGCACACATCCCTCCCACGCTCGGCCCGGACATCCGACAGCAAAATTAACAAGCCATCCCCATCACCTCTTTGCACTGGGCATCCGGCCTCTCCCCCGCCCGTTAGGTAAGAGAAAACCAAGGCAGAATAGGGGCTTCATCCATAGAGGGGGCTCTCGGATTCCTATACCGTCTGGCCACCCCGCCCAACGGGGACAGTGCCGTGAGATAACAACTGCAGGCCAGATTCCTACAGCCCATTCGTGTTTTCATCACAGAGCCAGTCCCATCCTTTGATGGGCTCCCTCCTTTCGTCTTTCGCGAGTTACGCGTGCTTTAGAATGCAAGTGCTTCCTTTGTATTTTCACCCTCTTCCATTTCCCCTGCCCTCTCTCCTGCCCAGAGTAAATTACTGTGCATCTATCTCATGCATTGCAATGAATCAGTTGGAATCCAAACCCCCATTAGCCTTACATCAAAGGCCAGTTGATCGCTCCTTTGTTTTAAAGATTCAAAAAGTACATATTTCAAGGAGAGTCCCCCCTCCCCTTTTTTTGCTTTAAGTCTCACATATCTATACAGAGGTATAGAGGGGGCTATAGAGCGAGTGGCTAGGAGATAGAGCACTCTCTCTTTGCGATCATAAAACCATTAAATTAATTAGCCAAGGGAGGAAGGGGAAGCCGGATGGTCCCTGAAGAATGCACAATCATTTTACATTTATTTATACCAGAGGTAAAAATATGCCAGCCCCAGCAATTCTGCCAATTAATTTTGATTCCGAAGACTGCTGTTTCTGTACTTGGGTCATTAACCCAGCTATCTGCCCAGCGCAGCTCTCACGGGAATCTCCGAGTCAGCGTGCGTGGACAGGGGCTGTTAATAAGGCAACGCTGGCTTCTCAAAGGGGCTGATCCAGTGGGAGTCTTCCCGTTGGCTTCACTGTTTTGCAGGAGACCCTGCCAGTGTATTTACCACTACATGAGCCTGCTCACCCTAGTATCTCACAGTCCTTACCATGTTGATCCTTGCAAGGCAGGACAGTGCTAATCCCCATTGCATGGACGGAGAAAGGAGGCATAAAAATGCTAACGGACTTGCCCAAGAACACACAGAATCTGTAGCAGAACGGCAGATCAAACCCAGCTATCCCAGTGGCTAGCTTAGCTGCTGGACGACAGGATCAGCTCTCCCTGGGTCTTACCATCGCCCTCCTGTGCTTCCCTCTTCACATTAGGGATGTAAAATCCTGATTAATTAGTTAATCGGTTAAAAATTAAGTTAGCCTAATACTTAATCGGTTAACCTACTGTGATGGGTGGACTAGGTCCAACACCCCCTGTTGGAGGCTGGAGGCCTTGCCGCATCACACCCCACAGAAAAGAGCAGAAAAGAGGTCCTCCAAGCGGACTAGAGTGGCTGCTTCTCCGGCAGCCAATCAGGGCCCGGTAGGCTGATATAAAAGAAGCTGCTGGGCCAGGGCCTGGCAGTTCTTCACAGGCGCTCCGCCCAGTAAGGTCTAGGGACTGACTGGGAGGAGAGCAGCACTTCGGACAGCTCCGAGTGCGAGCGCGACTTCAGGCCCGGTTGAGACCCACGTCCAGCAGCTGAAGACCAGCCTTTAAGACCAGCCTTTAACAGACCGTAGCGCTTTACAGAACTCTGGACGGGGTGCGCTGAGAACCTGACTGCAAAGCCCTGAGCGAGAGGCCCGGGGAACAAGGTAGCAGCGGACAGCAGAGACAGTTAGCAGGCAGCTGCGACTTGCAGGGTCCCTAGACCAGGACCCAGAGGAGAATGGGCCTGAGTCCCCCCTCCCCAATCCCCAGCAGCCACAACAAGGGGGAAAGAAGAAACTTGGTCCCAGGCAACTGACCAGGAAGCCGTCGGGGACACCTCAGCTCTTGGAGACAGCCAGCCAGGTGGAGAAGTTGCAGACGCGCCCTCAGCCACAAGGGGGTGCTCACGAGAGGGCGAGCCCCTTCACACCAGGTGGGGGACCATTCCAGCCCGGCTGGAGCAGCCCCCAGCCCGCGTGGCTCCCTCTCCCAGCTCCACGTGACGATGGCTGCCAGCTCCCAACCCTGCCATACAGCATGAGCAGCCATGTGGCTGTTAACTGGTACCCACCTGGTAGGAATGATGCTTCTTGGGTAACCGGTTACCTATTTATAGCCTTTGTTCACATCCTATCGCCACTTTTCCTGGCGCTTTGAGATCCCCAGCCTTGCATCCACAGAACAGTTTAAACACCATCCACAAGGCTATCGGTTTACAGAGGGCGTCCCTGCCTGGCAATTAGTGCAAAACAAACCCAAAGATGACTTTCCAGCACCTCCGTGAGCCAGGCACTAAACTCCTGGGTGGGCACTGCCAGAAGTCCCAGACACCCCAAGGGAAGTTAGTGAGAGGGAAGCTCGTGCACTGCAGAGTCACGCCCTGGCTTGCCATGCACTAGTGTAACACCGCCAGGCAGACCCGAGCCTGAGACCACTGGAGCTTAGTGCATGAGCCTCTCCAGCTTGAGCTACAAGCCAGCTGGCTGGCAGCAAAGGCTGCAAAGCAAACTCATTCTCTCTCTGTAAGTGGACGACGTGCCACGCCAGGGGACAATGCACCCCACCCACTTGGTGTGTGGGTTACACTAGCCCACTCCAGTGAGAGGCGTTGGTACCAGGAGCAGGGGAGAGAAATTGATCACTTCAAACTAACAGTACATGGCCACACATTTTCAAAACCAGCCCCGGATTTTAGAAGACCCTAAGAGTGCTGCACTGGGCGCTCCGGCTCAGCCTGTTTTGAAGAGCCTGGTCTAGGGATCAAAATACAAATGACACCTGTGATCAGCCTTTGCCAAGAAAGGGGGCCCACGTCCAAATCCAGATCTAGCTCCCCGGTCAGGTCAGAACACCCTCCGCCTTGAACCTCTGACAGAGCTACATTTTCAACAGAATGTTCAGGAGAGCTCCGCTCCCCCTCTGGCTTGGATCCAGACCCAGAGTTTCCTCCAGACCTAGAGGATCTATTTTATCCAGCCTCATCGCCAAACGTTAATATTTGAACGTGCTTTTCACGCGTTGTGCTGTTTGCTTCCACCCCCACTTCACTCTGCTGGGACACGCTGATCAGTTTCACTTCTTCATTTAGTTTCACCTCTTTTTCCAATACATCAGCCTGATCATGCATTATTAATTATTATTATTATCAATTATGGATGTAACAGTAGCACCAGACATACCAGCCAGCATGGGGAATCCCACCCTGCTCCGTGCTATTCAAAATGCACACCGGTGTCGTAATCACTCAAATCAGTCTTCCCACAGTTCATGTGGGTTTTTTAAGTGCCTGCTCCTGGAGTCACAAGATTAAGTGAGACTTTAAAAAAAAAAAAAAAAGAAGGTACATTTCTAGCCCTTTTATTATTATTGCCCTGGCCTCTAGTAGCCCCAGTCATGGACTGGATCCATTGTGCTAGGCCCTGTACAAAACACAGAGCAAAAGGACGCTTTCTGCCCCAATGAGCATCCCATCTGAGTAATAAGTGACCAGAGAGCATCATAAAGGATTGTAAACCCAAACACAGTTAGAATGAACCCAACTGTTTTTGATCTCATGACTGTTGACACAGATCTCATAATTTTTCATCAATTGGCTCATGATTTTCTTCCTCCACTTTGAGGATTGACAATCCTGTTTCATTGGCAGAGACAGCACTTGCTCTGAAGAGCTTTGTCACAATGCACTTTCTAGACACAGGGGCTGTGTCTACACTGGGCCACTTATTCCGGAAAATCAGCCGCTTTTCTGGAATAAGCTGCGAGCTGTCTACACTGGCCCTTGAATTTCCGGAAAAGTAACGACGCTCTACTGTAAAAAATCAGCCGCTATTCCGGAAAAACTATTCTGCTCCCACTCGGGCATAAGTCCTTATTCCGGAACACTGTTCCGGAAAAGGGCCAGTGTAGACAGCCCAGTAGTCTTTTCCGGAAAAAAGCCCCGATCGCAAAAATGGCGATCGGGGCTCTTTTCCGGAAAAGCGCGTCTACATTGGCCACAGACGCTTTTCCGGGAAAAGGGTTTTTCCGGAAAAGCAGCCTGCCAATGTAGACACCCCTTTTCCAGAAAAACTGAAAACGGAATAGTATTCCGTTTTAAGCAGTTCCGGAAATTCATGCCAGTGTAGACACAGCCAGGGAGAAAACTTTTTTAAAAACTGCACCCTGGTCTACACTCGGGAGTTATTTCAAAATAATCAATGGAGTGTCCACACTACCAAGCCTGTTATTTCAAAATCTGTACTCCTGCTTTCCTCGGGAAATAAGACTATTTCTATTTTGTTATTTCAGGACTCGTTATTTCGAATTTAGTTATTTTGAAATAATTTCCTAGTGTAGACTAAGGTTGCCAGATGGTTGAAGCAAAAATACTAACCCCCCCCCCCCCGAAAAAGCACCCGGAAAAAATTCTGTTGAGGGGGGGAAAAAAAACGAGGAAGGGAAACCAAAGTTGTTAAGCAAAATTTTAAAAAAAGGACTCCAAGGACTTATTAAATTTAAAATAAAACAGCATTAAAACAGCATGTCCCCTTTAACTGCAGGGATAGGAACAGGGGAGAGGTTGAGACTAAGACCCAGGGGAAAGCATTGCTTTTCCTCGGTCCTTTGGCCGGCAGCCATTTTGTGCCGGCAGCCTTGGGGAACCAGGTAAGCATGGGGGCTGGGGTCAGGGAGACTGGGAGTGAGGGTGGGCGCTGAGTGTTTGTAGTGTTGCCAGGTGCCTGGCATTTTCACCTCCTGGCCGGGGAAAAATTCAGAAAATACCGGACATCTCAGGTGTCCAGTATTCTCTGAATTTTTTTTTACCGGACAGGAGCAGAAAATACCAGACTGTCCGGGTGAATACTGGATACCTGGCAACCCACTGTAAACATGCCCTACAGGTTTTTCCATTACCTTATAGGGGATCATTTATTTTATTTTGGGGGGGTTAGCTATTTGACAATGTCTGTTGAAGCACAGAATCATGGAAGTGAAGGACTGGAAGGAACCTAAAGAGATCATCTAACCCAGTCTCCTGCACTTAAAGCAGAACTAAGTATTAGCCAGAACACTCCTGACAGGTGTTTGTCTAATCGGATCTTAAAAATCATTTCCACAGCCTCCCTTGGCGATTTATTGCAGTGTTTAACCTCCCTGACAGTTAGGAAGTTTTTCCTAATGTCCAGCTCTAAACTACTCTTGCTGCGATATCAGCCCATTGCTTCTTGTCCTCGGACGTTAATAAGACCAATTTTTCTCCCTTCTCCTTGTGACAACCTTTTATGTGCTTGAAAACTTGTCATGTCACCTTCTTAACCTTTTCATCTCCAGGCTGAAAAACCCAATTTTCCCTCATAGGTCCTGTTTTCTAGATCTTTAATCTTTTGTTGCTTTTCTCTGGACTCTCTAGTTCATCCACCTCTTTCCCAAAATGTGGCAAGCAGACCTGGACACAATACTTCAGCTGAGGGCTAATAAGTGCCGAGTAGAGTGGAAGAATTACTTTCTGGGTCTTGTTTCATAAGTAGCTGTGTTAGTCGGTTTCAGCAAAAATTACAAGGAGTCTGGTAGCACCTGAAAAACTAACAATTGTATTACGGTGTGAGTTTTCGTGCGTAGCAACTTACTTGTATCAGATGCGTGAAGGGAAGGAAAGAAAGTAGGGATACAGAGATGGGAATGTCACATCAGAGCTAATTCGATCAGGGTGAATGTGGTGAAAATACCTAAAGTGGAAAATTACTTATTGTAATGAGTGACCCATTAGCTCTGATGTAACCCTCCCATCCCTGCACTCCTACTATCTGTTTCTTTTTCTTTCCCTTCATGCAGCTGGTGAAGTGGATCACAACTCCCAAAAGCTCATGCCATAATAAAATTGTCGGTCTTTAATCCACTGGACTCCTTGTTGTTTTTTTGTGCCTTGTTTGCAACACTCCTGCTAATACACCCCCCCCCCCCCCCCCCGTCCCGCAGAATGTTGTTTGCTTTGTTTTCCCAATAGCGTTGCACTGTTGACTTTTCTTTCACTTTTGATCCAAACCTTTTTCCACAGTACTCCTTCCTAGGTAGTCACGTCCCATTTTATATGTGAGCAGTTGATTGTTCCTTCCTCAGTGGAGTGCTTTGCGTTGGTCCTTATTGAATTTCATCCTATTTATTTCCGACCTTTTCTCTGTATCATATTGAATTATGTCCTTTAAATGCACTATCATTTCTCCAAAAACATTCATTCCACGTGCAGCGGCAGTCCAAAAAGCTAACCGAATGTTGGGAATCGTTAGGAAGGGTTCGATAATATGACAGAAAATATCACATTGCCTCTATATAAATTCATGGGATGCCCACATCTTGAATATTGCGTGCAGGGGCCTTGATGAAAATGAATTAGGATTAGACCCAATGGTATTGCCATGTTTTCTTAAGTCGAATAGAATATATACACACACTTAGCAGAAACAAGAAACTATGTGGCCCTGGACAGGGGTAATGCCCTCCATCCCCGGAGGGTGTCAGCATCGGGCTCAATCCCCTGCGCCCTAATACCTCTTATCTGCCCCGACACCCGTCCTCCCCGTGTCTTTCACCGGAGTCCTCTTCCCCCGAACCTCTGATCAGTCTTTAACTTGCCTGCATCACCCGCGGCAGTCAGCCGCAACTAGCGCCTCTCCTGGCAGGATGGAGGGGGCCTGGGGCCGCCCTCTCTCCAGGCTCCCAGCCCAGGACCCTAAGGATAGGACCCCTCGTTCCTGTCCAGTTGGTGGGTTGGTGGTCCCCTTAACTCACCAACCCACGGGCTCCGAATGCCCCGTCCTGGGCTTCTTCCTCCAGTCCGTCCGTCCCCTTTTTGGGTCTTTGGCTGCGCTGCTCTGCCATCCTTCCCCGTCCTCCCCGAAGTTTGGCGTCTTGCCCTTTGAAGTCCCGCGCTCCCCTTCCTCCGCCCCCAGTGCCTCCCTTCACGCCAGTGCATGTAGCCGTCGGTGCAGGCCGTGCGCATGTGCCACACCCGAGCAGGCTCCACATCGTCACGGCCCCAGGGCGGCTCTCTCGCTGGCGAGGGCTTCCGCTCCCTGGGGTTGAGTGCAAGAGCTGGCAAGCCCCAGTGGCAGGGGGTTCGCCGCCCCGTCACAGGGCCTTACGGGGAGAAATTTCCATATTGGATCAAGCCAGTGATGTGGCTAATCCAGTTACCTATGGAAGAAAAGAAAGTTCTCGGAGTCATTGTGGAGAGTTCTCTGAAAACATCCACACAACGTGCAGCGGCCGTCAAAAAAGACCCCAGAATATTGGGAATGATTAAGAAAGGGATAAATAATAAGAGAGAAAATATCGTGTTGCCTCTGTATTAATCCATGGTAGCCTCGCATCTTGAATAGCACATGCAGATGGGGTCACCACCGCATCTTCAAAAAAGATTTCTTGGAATGGGAGACGGTTTGGAAAAGGGCAACTGGGATATGGAACAGCTTCCATATGAGAAGAGAGGAACGAGACTGGGACTTTTCAGACTGAAAAAGAGACGACGGTGGGAGGACTCGCCAGAGGTTGATAAAATCATGACTGGGGTGGAAAAAGTAAATGAGGACGTGTTGTTTACTCCTTCTCGTATCGCATGAGCTAGGGGGTCACCAATGAATCAGAATCACAGAACACTAGAACTGGGAAGGACCTCGAGAGGTCATCACGTCCAGTCTCTGCCTTCGCATCAGGACCAAGCACCATCTAGATCACCCCTGACAGGTGTCTGTCCAACCTGCTCTTAAATATCTCCAGTGATGGAGATTCCACAACCTCCCTAGGCAATTTAGTCCAGTGTTTCACCACTGTGACAGTTAAAAAGCTTTTTCGAATGTCCAACCTAAACCTCCCTTGCTGCAATTTAAGCCCATTGCTGCTTGTCCTGTCCTCAGAGGTCCAGGGCCAGCCCACACCATTTTGGCACCTGAGGTGGGAAGTTCAAATGACGCCCCCATACCCCCTTGCTTGGGCCAGCAGCAGACAATTTTCTACACTCTGGGTCCTAGAGGCACTCCCCTCCCCACAGTTTGGCACCGTAGGCGGCTGCCTCAGTTCGCCTCACGGTAAGGCAAGCCCTGAGAAGAACAATTTCTCTCCTTCCTCTTTGTAACACCCTTTTAGATACTTGAAAACAGCTATCATGAAATGAATAGGTAGCAGGATTAAAATGAATGGAAAGCAGTACTTCTTCACACAACGCACAATCAACCTGTGGAACTCCTTGCCAGAGGATGTTGTGAAGGCCAAGACTATAGCAAGGTTCAAAAAAATAACTAGATAAGTCAGCGAGGGGGAACCTCAGTTAGGGAGTGGGTCGCATGAGTGGCCCTCCGTCATCCCAGCGGGCCGCAAGATTGTTGTAACCGATATGGTCTCCCAGGAGAGGGCTGTTTTGCTCACTGCACTTCCATACCTAGAATTTGCGGGCTGTGTCGACTGAACCACATTAGCAGTTTGATTGAATGCAGAGGGAGTGCATGGCTCTCACAATATAAGAACGGCCACACTCGGTCCAGCCAAAGGTCCATCTAGCCCAGTGTCCTGTCGGCCGACAGTAGCCAATGCCAAGTGCTCCAAAGTGAGTGAAAAGAACAGGGAACCATCCAGTGATTCCTCCCGTCGCCTCTTCCCGGCTTCTGACAAACGGAGGCTGAAGACACCATTCCTACCCATCCTGGTTTATAACCATGGATTGACCTATCCTCCATGAATTTATCCAGCTCTTTTTTGAACCCTGGTAATGTCCTGGCCTTCCCAACATCCTCTGGCAAGGAGTTCCACACTTAAATTTGCACAGCTGGAAAAAAAAAAGCATCGAAAATCTCTAGTCCCTTTTGAAAACATCCTCCCTGTACTCTGTCACCGAGAGCTGTTGCTAACATGCTGTGTCTGACCTTGCAAAAGCACATCCTCTTGGTATGCCTCAGTTTCTCCACCTGTAAATCACCCTATTCCCTGTCTTTGTTTTGGCCTTCCCTGGATGATCTTCCCACCTCTCTTTGTTTACACACTTGGCTTCAAGCACCTGGGTCTCTTGGCTCTCTGTGTATTTTGTGGTGTTGCTCCTGGTAGAAACGGCAGGCTCTGATAAGAGCAGCTTTCTGCTCTCCCATCTCTGCGCGTGATTGATCGGCTGTCTCCCTGCAATCCTCAGCTGTCAGTCTGGCTCTAATCCTCAGACCTGATGCATTCTCTTCTGTGACAAGAAACTGACACAGTTTTCATTGCACTTAATCAGCTGTTTATATTTAGCACCCCGACCAAGAGCACCCGCCGTAGCTGTGCGGTGCCTGCACGTTCGCCAGCTGCGCATCCCGCCGAGGTGACAGCAGAGCTGCGGGATGCTGAATGGCAGTGAAGACGACTCTAGCCTCTAGAAATCCTGGCACGGAGACTGATCCAAAGCCCACGGCAATCTCTGGGCATCTTCCCATTGACTTCAGAGGCCCTGGCACTGAGCCTGCTGGAGTCACATGCGCCCAGCTGGCTGAGAGAGCCCCACCCCCACAGCCCTTCTGGGCATGCTCCAACTGGAGACGGACTATAAAAGCCTCTGGCACGGCTCAGTCAGGACTGGCTGCTGAAGGGGAAGGAGGCGCGGAGGGAGCTCCTGGGGAGGAAGCGCCGCCGGACCACGGAGCCGAGCTAGCCATGGACCGAGAGCGAGCACACGGAGAGGACGCCTGCCAGGTCCCGGTAGGAAGGAGCCCAGGGCAGGGAATTGCTCCCCGACCCTCAGCATCTTGCAGCAGGATTCCCCGCGGAGCGAGCTGTGGACCAAGCCCCTGCCAACGGGGCCCTGGCTGGGACCCGGTGGAGGAGGAGGGCCCAGGTCCCCCTATCCCCTCCATACGTACCCCCACATGGGTGGGGGGAGCGTTACCAACGCTGCATTGACTAAGGCCGCCGGGCCGTAATGCCCTGATTAGGGGGACTGCTGTATGGACCTAGGCTGCAGGGCCGTAGTACCCTGACTGGAGGGGCTTCTACATGGACTGAGACTGCTGGGCCGTATTACCCTGAAGAGGGGGCACTTGTGTATGTGGACTGAGGCCGCTGGGCCGTATTACCCTAAAGAGGGAGCACGTGTGTATATGGACTAAGGCCTCTGGGCTGTATTACCCTGAAGAGAGGAGCACTAGTGTGTGTGTGGACTGAGGCCGTATTACCTCAGATACAGGGGCATGTACAATGACGGAGGCCATAAGGCCGTAATACCCTGAATACAGGGGCACATGTATTGACTGAGGCCATTGGGACGTGCTGTAAATAGACTCAGTGGGTGTGAGGTCACTCAACCAAAAAAAGGAGAGTGGGCCCCTCACTCGACAGGGCCCCTCACTCTTAAGCTGCAGTTCCCTCTCTGAGAACGAGCAGTTTAGGTGCGGGGATGGGCAAGTAAGGAACGAAGAGACAATTCTCTGCCTTTGCCCTCTTCCTCCCCGAATTCCCCAGCAGGCTTCCCACAATGCCCTGCAAACTTTTCCCATGGGGCTGCCAGCAGCGTGGGGGGCGGGGCATCGGCATATTGGCCCACGGCACATCCTGCTGTATTGCCAGAAGCCCTGGGCTCCGCCTGGTCTCCACTTGCTCCCGTTAAAAGTCTCCCCAGGCTGGCTTGGGAGACGTACGTCTGGCCTCGCCGTGTGCCGGTGCAAGGCAGCTCAGCATCGGACCGTGTGGGGCGCTGAGCATCCTCCAGCTCTGCCGGTGTCCCTGAACCGTTTGCTGGCCATCCTCGCCCTCCAGAATGTTTTGAGACTGAGCCACTGGCCTGCGACACTGCAGCTGGGCCACAGATGGGCCTGGCCTTGTAGCTCACGCCTGAGAAACAAGGGGACCTGCTGGGAGCAATCACCGACCGTGGAGTTGCTGCTTGTAGGGCTTGATTTCAAGCCCAGGCACCAGGTCGCCAACTGCAACTCCCTGCCGGGGCAAAGATGTGCACCATCTCCCTGCCAAAACCGGCACAGCAGCCGCCTTGCTCTCTGCTCCCAGGCTGGAGACTAACGAGGCAATGGGCTCGTCCGCACAGGAGCATTAAACCAGCAATACCAATATCGCCAGAGCCATATCGACGCCCTGCGTGGCTTCTCTTCATTCCCGAACAGCCGGGCAAATTCCCACCAGACATTATCCGGGAGGGACGAGCCCTTCACTGCAAACCCTGAGCTACAAAAAGGCACTGTTCTGGGGTCCCCCTCACCGATAGCCACCCATCTGCAGAGGGGCCGGTTCAAGGCATATGTGCCACTTAAATTCCATCAGGTGCCAAGGTTTTGCACTGGGCTCGGGCCCGGGGGCTGAAGGCCACCCAGCAAAATAGCAACAAGCTGCCCTTCTCAAGTATCTTCCATCCAAGGAGAGATCTACAAGCAGGCAAAAATCAGTAGCTGCCGCAGCGCCGCTCATATCAGACCTCTCAGTCTCGCAATCCCCATTTTACAGCTGGAGAAACTGAGGCCCAGGAACGGGCAGCCGGGGGGAGGGTGGACAGTTTCCCAGAGTCACCTTCCACCTTAGAAATAGGACTTGGGCATCCTCTTTGTGCATTGGCCACAAGCCAGGCCCTCTCCTCTCCTCTCAGGCGGTGTTGGTTTTACCACGACGTTCCCTGGCCGTTCTATTTCCCAACCGAATACGTGAAAAATCAGCAGGCCTGGATCCATGGGTCATGCAGCGGGTTGTTTTGCGAGAGGGGGGTGGCACAACTTGGCACACATGGCTGTTTCCCAGCACAGTGCCAGCCAGTTGACCACTGCAGACAGAAGATTTGAGAGAGGGCAGTGGGAGTAGGGCAAAGCTACCAGGGAAATGCTTTCGTAAATCAGGTGGCTTTGAAGCCACTTTTTAACAATACCCTGCACTGATTGTGCCCCTTCGAGCACCTCACGGCCCTCGTCAGCCACGGCAGATCCTCCAATGTTATGCATGTGGGGAAACTGAGGCACGGAAAGCTGCCTCTGGCGGAAAAGCAAGCGTCTGGCACGGCTGGGACCAGAACCCAGCAGCTCCTGGGTCTAAAGCTGCTGCTAATGAGCCCCCTTGCTTCTCTTCAGGCACCAGTCCTGGAGGTGCGAAGCGCCCATGGCTTTGGAGCCTCGTGTAGGGACTCGCTGCCACTGTAGTGCAGCCGCCTGGTAACCCCCTGTCATGAGCGCCAATTAATCCAGTCACGGCTCGCGCTGAAGGCCTGCGTCTGGCCCACCACAGGCTGGCCCTGCCTCTCCCACTGCTGTGTATCTCTGCTCGGCGATCCAGCTGTATCCCGGGGGACAGGGATGGGAGCAGCCTCTGCTCTCCGACAGCCTGCCCGCGCCCCCGAAACAGCGCAGCAGCGAAGCAGCCAAGGCAGGTCAGTTACTCAGTTAGCTGAGCCCCACAAGCCCCAAGTGGCTCGAGGAGCTAGGACCTGCTGACGCTGCGACACGCCAGCCAGACCCGCGTTCCCCGGGGATCCCTGCCCCACGTGCGCTGTGGTTTCCTGCCAGTGGTGCCCTCTCCGCCGCATCCTGGCAGGCCGCTCCCGTCACATCCCAGGCCAAGGCTCCGGGGAGGAAGCCGACTCGGGGGAAGCGGCATCATCTCGGGGAGAGACAAGACAGGCAGCAGCAGCAGGGCTGGGAGCCCAGCCCAATTATCTTTGGTTGGTTGCATGTGTCTCAGCTCCAGACAGCGGCCTAGGGGGTTCGGAGGGGGATGGGCTGCTACATGCCGATCTCGCCCTCCTGGGACTTGAGCGTCCGGCTTCCTCCAACGCCACGGGGCTGATTATACAGCGCTCCTGCTGGGGCTCGGGGAGAAACGCGCCACCGGCGCCACGCAAGAGTTGGCAAAAGTCCCTTTTGCTGGCTCCTCCGCACAGGGTTGATTTCACCCCCATGCAGCGTCCACGGGAAGCAGCAGGCGTGGGCTCGTCCAGGCCAGACAGGCTGGGTTAGGGCAGGAGCAAGCGCCCGGGGCAGTAGGAGAGGCCTGGGGGGGATGTGATGGAGGCACACGTGAGGCCCAGCTGATTGCTGGAGATAGGGCAGCTGCCTGGGATGAAACTCAAGAGCAGGAAGGAGAGAAACGGGCCAGCAGGGGGCAGCGAAGAGGCAACCAAGTATTCATCAGTTCGAGACGGGGCCCCCCGACTCTGAATTTGCCCCAGCTCCCAACGCCAGCAGGGGGGGCAGCGAAGCTGGGCCGGAGCCACCCCACTTAGATCCAGGCTCCAGGCCTTTTTCGAAGCCCCTGCCCCACAAGTCAGGTACATCGGCCTGTTGGGGGCGCCGCATTGGCTAATTACAGACACGCTAATGGCGAACTCCGGGCTTGGGTCCAGCTTCCGTGAGAGCGGAGAGGGGACGGGGTGGAACCCATAAGGGCCCCGTTGTGGTGGCTGCACGGGCAGACAGAGGCCCCTCGTGGGGACGGGACCCCTGCAGTTATAACCCCCTCCCCGGGCACAGGGCTCTGCTTGCCAGTCAATGCAGTTACCTCCCTGCACCTATTTCTCTCTCCCTGCTGGGGTGGTCAGTCCCGCCGCCGGGATGAGCAGCCCTGCCAAAATCGGCGACTGTGCCTGTGTAACCCACACACCTAGGCTATGTCTACACTGGCGGGTTGTTGCGCCAGAAGTATGCAAATGAAGCTAAGCGTGGAATATCGCCGAGCCTCATTTGCATACCTAATGAGCCGCCATCTTTGCGGAAGAGGCTCTTGCTCTAGAAGGAGCTGTCTACACCGCCCCTTCTTGCGCAAGAAAAGCCCTCTTGCGCAATGCCGCTACGCTGATTATTTTCAGGAATAAGGGCATTGCACAAGAGGGTTTTTCCTGTGCAAGAAGGGGCGGCATAGACAGCTCCTTCTAGTGCAAGAGCCTCTTCTGCCAAAATGGCGGCTCATTAGGTATGCAAATGAGGCTCGGCGATATTCCACGCTTAGCCTCATTTGCATACTTCTGGCGCAACAACTCGCCAGTGTAGACACAGCCCTAGTGTGGTTACTGCGCAATGCAAGTGGTACCAAGACCATAGCCACAGTTAAGACCAAGAGATCTCTACAGCATGGGCTGGGAGCCAGCTGGCTTTTAGCTCAGAGGGTGGAGCAGTGGTCACCAACCTGTTGATTGGGATCGACTGGTCGATCTTGGAGCGTCCGACAGGGGATCCTGACTGCTACCTAGCACAGCACTTCAGCTGCCCCTGCCCCACACTGCTGCTCATCTCCTGCCCTTTGCCTTGGAACTGGCCCTCCCGCTGGGGAGCCTCCTGCTTTCTGTGCGGGGGGGGCGGAGATGAGGGACCCTGATGTCAAGGTGCCCCCCCCACGCTGTATCCTGTCTCCACAGAGCAGAGAGGGGGCACAACAGGACTTAGGATGGAGTTTGCTGGCTGCTTTAGGGAGTGGTCCAGGGGTGAGCCTGCCTTACCTCCTAGGGTTGCCAGATTCACCAAAAATACCGGCCACACTTGACGTGATGTCACAATCGACATGACATCTTAGTTAGAAAACACCCGACACTGCTATTTTCTCAATTCGTTTCCCGAACTCAAAGCTCAAATACTGGACTGTCTGGTTCAAAACCGGCCACCCGGCCACCCTATTAGCTCCATTGCACCTTCACCCAGGAGCCACCGGATGTAACTAGGGCCCAGCTGGAGCCTGCTTCCCAAACGCCTACCCCCGTCATGAACTCCCTCCTGCACCCAAGCATCCCTGCATCCAAACGCCATCCCAGAGCCTGCACCTAGAACCCCCTTCTCCATCCCAGCGGCCTGCCCTAAGAGCAGTTTAGAGCCCTTCTCACACTCCAGACCCCTTAGCTCAAGACTAGAGCCTGCACCCCAACCCTCTGCCCCAGCCTGATGAAACTGAGTGAGGCTAGGCGAGAGAGGGAGGATGGAGCGAGCCTGGCGGGGCCTTGGAGAAGGGGTGGGAGGGCGGTTGGGCCAGGGTATTTATATTTGAGGTAGATCTTGGCTTGCACTTAAATTCAAAGAGTGATCTCGTGCTTCAAAAGGTTGGAGACTCCTGGGGTAGAGGCTCCTAGACTCAGCTGCAGAGGTCCCGGGTTCAAATCTGCTTAGTGGCAGTTACACCTGCAGGGGAAGGGAGTCCACGCGGGGGACCCCTTTGAGCAGTACAGATTTTGGTGGGGGAACACAGGCAGTGCCCCTCCCGAGGGCTCCCACGAGTCTCCTAACCCTGCTGGGATCTCACGCGCTGTGGTCCCCCCCCAACTCCAACCCACCCCCGGTCTGTACCTGGCCGCAGGCCCGATCCTGACCGTGGGCAGCTGCAGGATCCAAGCACCTGCTGAACAAAGCACCAGCAAACTTCTGGCTCATTCTGCCTCCCTGCTCCCCACACCGGCCCCCATCATTCCTTGCTTCAGAGACCAGGGGAATTAAGGGACCTTCCTTTGTCCTTTTATGCTAATGGAGGGAATGAGAATTCACCTTCCCCGGCACAGGAGAACAAAGGCCTCTATTGAGAGGAGAGGAGTGTGACCAGCGCTGCCGGCCGCGCTGCCAAGAACGGCGGAGACGGATAAAGAGCGTTCTGCCGTGGGACCCGAAGAGCGGAGCATCGGGGTAGCGAGCGCTCCAGCTCCCGGCACCCGGAAAGTCCCACATTAGCATGAGGATGGCTCGGGTTTTGCAAGTCCGGGGAATACCTGCCCAGCGAAGCAGCAAAAAAAAAAAACACACTCACCGCAGACCTCATGGGTGAAGGCCCAGCTGGGGACGGCAGCCAAAGCCCCGCCCCTTCTACTCAAAACCACACCCCTTCCCCGAGACCATGCCCCTTTGCAACCTTTCTCCCTACCCCCCAAGCCAAACCGTGCCCAACCCCAGCTGCCCCAGGCTTCCGCAGCCACCAGGAAGCCAGGCTGCCACGTGGCGTGGCCGTAGCCCCTCGGGGGCGGCTGGGCAAGGTAAAGTTTTGGAAAGGCAATGCCTTCCCTTGCCTGCATTACCCGCTGCCCACGACAGGCCTGATGTAAAGTCTGTTGAAAGTGCTGGCAAACCTCCCATCGGCTAGGCTGGGCCGTGGACTGGACCCCAGCTGGTCTGGAAAGAAGCCAACCCACGGACTTGTGAACTTGCACCCGAAGGCACGGCTACCCGCACATCCTATGCACGCAGATGGATGTGTGCAAAACACACGCCCTCCGGCTGGGTCCTCCGCGCCAGAACGTTGCTGGACGATGGCTGACCTGGGCCCCCACGTTCTGGAAGCGAGGGGGCGTGCGCAGGGAAACAGAGAAAGCCTCTCCAAATGGAGTCCGCCACGCTCCGTCTCTGTGCAGCACGGAGAAGAGAAAGCTCTGAAAATTCACTTGCCTTTCATGCTTAAGCATGCCCCCTACGTTCCTCCCAAATTTAGCCTCCCAGGTGTCGCGTTTCACCAGCCAGAGATAACTCCACATCAAAAAAAGGCTGGTAAACGGGGCTGCATTGTAACCATCCGCCTGCTCCGGGGGCCACGTGGCTTTTCCCAAGAGCCGCTGCGCACCCCACTGAGCAAGATGGAGCAGGGACAGGAGAAGAAAGAAAAAAAAAGCAAGCCAGCAGGAACAGCAGCGCAGGATGAAAGATAGCCTTCTGTGCCTCTGACAGGTGCAGTCACAGCCAGCAGGGAAGGAGGGGAAAATTGAAAGGCAGCGAGAGGTGAAAGCAAGGAGAGCAATTTCACCTTCTGCTTTCCAAACTGCCAAGGAAAACATTGACGTGCTGCCCAGCATGAGAAAGGCGCGTGGAGGGAAGGCGCCGCTCGTTTTCTTCGCACCTCCCCAGGTGCCGCTTGTCACAGGCGCTTGGAGACGTTGGAACCGAAATTAAAGAAAAAAAAAAAAGAGCGAGAGAAAACAAGAGAGACACAAGAGCATGAATGAGCCCATCTGAAGTAATACAGATCCCAGCCTTCCGGGAAGCCCTTGGCCTGTTAGAAGTACCTGTCATTAGTCACTTAGCACTTGGCATCGCTTTGATCCGCCTCCCATTTACAAACGACCAGGCTCGCTCGAGGAGCACAGGCCTGCCACGCGCAGCGCGAGTTAATTTATTCCAGCAGTGAGTTCGTTTTGGCTGGGGACTCTCCACCAATCCCGCACCACCATAGCGAAAAGTCCGTCTGCATTTGAAATATTAACTCCCGCTTCGTGGGCGTGGAAGGAGGGGGGGCAGCTTAGAACTCCCTCGTGCCAAGAAAACCCAGCCTGAAAGTCATTAACGTCTTGGCTTTTTGGAAACTAATCTTCCCGATTAGTTTGTTTCCAGGGACACATAAAAGAAAATGGTTTTCCTGGCCTCTCTCAAGTCCTTGGCTTTTACCTCTGCTCCGGCACGTGCGGGAGGAGGGAGGGGAAATGTTTCTAGCCATGAACATGCTGCCACCGTGTTTCTTTCTACTCCATAGAAGGAGGCCGTGTCACCTCCTTCCTTGATGCAGCAAGAGACAAGCCAGAAACCTGGGGTTTATTCCCAACCTCGCCACTGACTCACTGTGACCTTGGGAAATGCACTTCACCTCGGGGGGGGGGTTCTTTGGGTCTCAGGGCAGATCAACCATTACCCTCATGGGGTTCACAGTCGCTCCTCAAGGCTCCAGCTGAGATTATGGCCCTGCTGGGGCAGGTTCAGGCTTGCCCTGCATGATCTGTACAGCCAGGGTGCCTAGGTGTCTCCGTCATGGACTGGATGCTGACACCCCCGCCCCCCCCCCGAACAAAGAGCTGGCAGTTTAAACAGGCAGTGCCTCCTTCTCCTCACTGTCCAGAGTGAAATAGGCCCCAGCCGTCCGTCCGTCCGTCCGCTGCCCTCACCCGCCTGTCACCAGCATCAGCCTCTGCTTCCCAAAAAGAAAATCTCCCCTGGCAGCCATGGGGGGCAGGTGAAAGCCTAACAGAGGAAGGCAAGCCCCAGCCCCGCCCCTGGAGTCAAGCCCCGCCCCTGGAGTCAAGCCCCGCCCACGGAGTCAAGCCCCGCCCACTCCTGACAATCTTTCCTGGCCAGGTGGCGGGCCGGGCTGCAGCATAGCAGCCCCGGCCCCGGCTCCAACTCTCCCCAGTGGCCGGTGGAGCCGGGCTGCTGTGCCGTGGCCCCAGCCTTCCTGGGCATCCAGGGCACGTTGGCAATTCGGGAAGCGCACTGGCTGCCAGCCCCATCCCCAGGGACTATAGACTATTCGACTAACCAATAAGAATTCACGAGGTTACTCAGCTGGTCAATTAATTGATACTGAACATCCCTACTTCAGTGACACCGGCAGGGAACAACTACGGGGATGGAAACCAGCGGAATCAGGCAACCCGGTGCATGGGCAACGCTAATAAAATCCTCACGGGCCGCACATCAAGCCGCCGTGGCCCGCGGCCATCCTAGAGCCTTCTCCAGCTGCCGGAGGACACCCCATGCAGCTCAATGCCCGGCGTCCCGCCCTCCATCACCCAGCAGCATCAGAGAGCGTGGAGGTGGCAGTCCAGGGCTCCCCTGCTCCAAGGACGTCAGGTCTCAATCAGAGCCGCGCTTTCGAGCAGAGCCAAAGGGCTGATCCCCGTGCCCCTCTGCTCGTACCGCCCCTCGCAAACGTGGCGAGAACGGTCCCCCCCCCCCCTTCCCCTGGATCCGTTTGATCTCGTTATTCTCCCCTTTTCCCCCACCCGGAGGGGGTGACGCAGCAGCAAAGCCGTTCACACGGACAAAGCAGAGGATGGAATCAAACAGTCATCAACTTCCCTGGTTATCCCCCCCTCCCGCCCCCAACACACGCGGACACATCCAACCTTTCCAAGGAGTTTGGGAACATTCCCAGGGGCAGAGGGATTTTAAGAGCTGCCCCTCTAGAACCGACCGACGGCTTGTTTTCTCCCCCGATGCTAGAGGATGGGGTGTGATCCCCGAGGATGGGGGTGTGATCCCCGAGGATGGGGGTGTGATCCCCATCCTTCATCTCTTTGTGCAGTGACTCCTGCCCTGCACTGTAGGGATGCTACCCAGGGGGACAGCATGGCCAGAGCATCAGGTACTGGACCTAGTAGAGCTGGGTTTAGCTCCTGGCCTTACCATTCAGCTGCCGCGTTTTTGTGGGTACGTCACTTCCCCTCTCTGTGCAAGGGTCTCCCCTCCCACTCTTGTAAGCTGCGATTGAGGCCTCTATGGGCACGTGTTGGCCTTCGGGGTGTCTACAAGGTGGTGCACAAATGAACCCCAGCTCTCAGCAGAGGTGTGGGGGGACCCACCTGGCCCTGCACCCCATCTGCAGCCAGATGTGCCTCTCAGCCAGCAGGAGAGCAGGTTTATTAATCCATAGGGACACAGCACAGAACCCAGGAACAGCACAATCCATCTTGGGGAGAAGGGGACCCAGAGCCAAAGGCCCCGCCCCCCCATCTCTGCACCCTGAGACTCACTCACACATCCAGCAGCCCATCTCTGCCCCAGCCAGCCCCGCCGCCAGCCTTTGAACGTGTCCATGCTCAGCGCGGGGAGCCTCCTGCCCCAGCACGGCTTCGTGGACTGAAGCGCCCGAGTTCGGCTGGCCGTGTCGGCCCGTGATCACAAGGATTCAGCGGAGGCCATAAGTGAAGACGTTCATAAGTCAGCAGAGCATCGAGATTTTCACTCTAGTGTCCATTAGTGCAAAGAGTCACCCCGCACAGTGCACCAGTCACCCCACCCCCGCCTGCTGCAGGAAAAATTACAGCGACTCAATCAGGGGCCAGCCACACCCTGGCACAAGGCACCCCAGGGCTGAAATCCCGCCCCAAGCCTAGATCCCACTTACGCCACCAGCAGGGGCCTTACAGCTGGCTCCTTCACTCAGGGCTGAATTCAGTGACCTTCACCCCCAGGGATGGCGGCAGTAAGCAGCCTGTGTAATCCACACACCTGCTGAGTGTGGTGCACTGTCCCATTTAGACCACTTACTGGTGTGCCACGGAGAACAGCAGAAGAGAACAGCAGAATTCAAAATGGCCGCCCTTAAAGGGGCAGACGACTTCCCCCCCCCCCCCCCCAAATAAAAAATTCTTGGTGTTCCTCATAAAAAATAATTATTGTTTGGTGTTCCTCGATCTTAAAAAGTTTGAGAGAGAGAAGGAGGCTGCTCTATAGCCATAGCTGAGAGCCCTCTGGCTACCCAAGAGAGAATATTCCTGTAGGGGCGCTCTGGATGGGCGAGGCGTTCCTCACTTCTTGGCTAGATGCCGCCAACCGGCTGTCCTCTTGCTGCATCTGTGAGCTGCGTGGGAGGGAGGGAAAATCCGAGAGGGAGACGAGGCGGCTTGATTCGGCCTTTCCAGCCCCAGCTGTGTGCGGAGACCCATCTCTCTGGGGAGATGTGGGAGGAAAAGGCCACTTCCAATGGAATCTGACTTCTAAGTGGAACAACATTTGGATGCAGATTCCATTGGAAGTGGCCTTTTCCTCCCACATCTCCCCAGAGAGCTGGGTCTCCGCACACAGCTGGGGCTGGAAAGGCCGAATCAAGCCGCCTCGTCTCCCTCTCGGATTTTCCCTCCCTCCCACGCAGCTCACAGATGCAGCAAGACGACAGCCGGTTGGCGGCATCTAGCCAAGCGGTGAGGAACGCCTCGCCCATCCAGAGCGCCCCCTACAGGAATAGTCTCTCTTGGGTAGCCCCCTCTGCACATTAGCTCCTCCAATTCAGGTTGGGCGTTCACTGCCCAGCCGAACAGCGCACGGCTCTACCCAAACGGAACAGCAGCCGCAGTCCCCCTCTAGGTTGTACATTTTGGACAGCGCCTGGCGCAACAGGGCCCCGATCCTGACTGATCCATGCCCCAGAGGGCCAGAGAGAGAGCGCAAGCGGCAGAGAAAGACAAAGAGGCTGGGGGAGGAGCAGGCTTCTGTTGAAATCAGATATTAAACTGTCTCTTCCATGACTCACTCGCTCCCTGGGGCGCCTCTCCCTGGCTGTGCTCCGACAGGCAGCCCACCCCCTCCACGCTGGTACCTATTTTCGGGGCTGCCTTTCCAATACTCCCCTCCCCCACGAGATCCTCAAATTACAGCCTTGGGTTCTCTCACACCTGCATGGGGCGCCCCGTTTGGCAGCGCCTCGCATGGGGATGTACGCGCCGCCTGGTAATTAGCTACCGTTGCTAACGCGGCCTGACACCATTGCAGCTCCAAGCCTAATTACCGCCATGTTACACCATGGCAGGGTTAAATTAACCTCTTTGGGATTTTTTTTTTCCCTTCCCGCCTCTGTTCTCTGAATTATGCAGGGGGGATGTTTTCCCATCCTTGAGGTAACTGGTTATTACATGACACCAGCAGAGTAGCCCTGCATTTAGCACTCGGGGCTGCGTACGCTGCCATGTATATTTCATCAGCAATTTGCACATCAGAGATTTTAACTTGCCGCCTCCCAGCAAGGGCTTTTCGTTTGCAGTCGTCCTGGCGTGCGTGAAACTCACCAGGTTGCTGGCTAGCCCACTCCTGCCATGGCTGGGCAGGTGGGTCGGACCGTAAGCACACGCACACCTTGCCCAGACATGGCCCTTTTCCTCTAAGAGCACGGCAGTCCTTTGCAGAGGACTTTTTCCAGACAATCCTTGAACTTTCTGGTTAGTCCCTAAATTCTCGGGGTTACAGGCTCAGCCATTGAGCAAGCCGCACTGCAAAGTTCCCTCTAATTTTTCCCATCCGTGTGTGGAATAAATTTTGCCATGCGCACCAAGGCATGGCCGGATGGGCACCACTAGTACAAATACATGCTACCGGCTGTGGGCGCTCTGCTAATCCATTGGGCAGCACCTGAATCTCTCCTGGGTGGCCCTCCCAGCGCTTGGCTTCCTGGGAACACTGCTGCATGCTGGGAAACTGAGGCACGGAAGGGCTCAGGGACTTCCCGACAGTCACACAGAGAAGCAAAGGCAGCCCTGGAGAGAGAACCAGGCGGCCTGGCTCTCACTTTCCTTCTCCAACAAAAGGCCCCTGGCAGCTGGGTGGAGCCCACCTCATCTACAAGCACCTGGAGATTCACCCGGTGACGGGCGCTCTGGCCGGGCAGAGCCTCCCAGGCTTCCTCCCCATATTCCCAGCCCCCCACCCCATCCTCAGAGCCCCCGGCACACGGAGGGTCTCCTTCGGAGGGTCTGTCGGCAACACCCAGTTGAAGAGTCAGCTCCCCTCCTGCCGTGTCGCACGCTCCGCTCACCAGACGAGCCTGGCCCACAGCACGGCCATGGTCTCCTCTCCCCACCCGCCTTGCCTGGGCGCCTCCCTTCTGAGGCAGCGCAGAGTCCAACCCAGAATAGTTCAAAGTCCTTCCACCCCACGGCCCGACACCCTCAGCTCAGGGCTCTCCAGCGTCCCTAGACGTTTCACGCCACGGTCCCCGGCGGCCGTAGGGGATCCCGGCCCTCTTCTCCCTTAGGTTTCAGCGCTGGGTCTTGAATGAACAAGCAAGGCCTGGCTATTCCGCCCCCGCCCCCACCCCCAGACTCCTTCCCACAGCACCAGCATCCCCCTCCAGGTCCACTGCGCTCCAGGCTCGGGCCCACAGGATCCCCCTGGAGTCCTCCCAACAAACTCCAACGGGAAATACAAACGCACCCCGAGGTCCATCTTCCTCGGGCCCGACCTTTCATCCCTCAGCTTTCTCCCCCTCCGTTCTTCAGCCAAACACTTTCCAGGCTCCACTGCCCGGAAGGCCAGGGCCTGCTCCGATGCTGTTCCCTCCACCCTGGCTGTGTCACATCATTCCCTCCCCGCGGTCTCTGTTTAGGAGAGGACGCCGAGTTCTGCTCCCTCCTGTTGCCTGATCGAAGATTGCTTAGGACTGTCCAGTTACCACCATTAGGGTCGACAGGGTCAGGATCAGGCCCCGTATTCGACTATTTTACGGTTGGGAACCCGGATGCGCACAGAAGCAGCCCTCGCTCTATAGGAACTCTTGTGGTTTATTCATACACTTAGCACAGTCACAAACACCCCGATTTCAAATCCCGGGAATGTTTGTCTGCATTCCCATAGTGCGCACACACACCTGAACAACCCGAGGTGTTAGCCATCCTCTTCCTCGTCCCCTGCACCTTCCTCATCATCGCCAGGGGCCTCGTTCTGGCACCTCCTGGGGACGACATCCCTTCTTCCTCCCGCTCCTCGGCTGGGCTGCCACTTCTCCATCCCGCTGACCTTGTCATGTTGGATGCGTGTTCAGCAGGGGGTGTTTCCCTTTCTCCTTATTTGTATTTCCTCTCCTTACTAATCTGGAAGTGTCTTTTTCCAGTAGGTCAGTTTATCATTGAGCTGAACAAAAACGACGAGGGGTTTGGAACGGGTCCCATCTGAGGAGAGATTAAAAAGACTTGGACTTTTCAGCTTAGAAAAGAGGAGACTAAGGGGGGGATAGGATAGAGGTCTATAAAATCATGAGTGGTGTGGGAAAAGTGAATAAGGAAAAGTGATTTCCTTAGTCCCATAATATAAGAACTAGGGGGTCACCAAATGAAATGAATAGGCAGCAGGCTTAAAATAAACCAAAGGAAGTTTTTCTTCACTCAGCGCACAGTCAACCTGTGGAACTCCTTGCCAGAGGATGCGGTGAAGGCTAGAACTTTAACAGGGTTCAAAAAAGAGCTAGATAGAGTCACGGAGGTTAGGTCCATCAATGGCTATTAGCCAGGATGGGTAGGAATGGTGTCCCTAGCCTCTGTTTCTCTGCAAGTGGGAGACAGGAGGGATCACGTGATGATTACCTGTTGTGTTCCCTCCCTCTGGGCCATCTGGTATTGGCTGGATGGACCTTTGGTCTGACCCAGGACGGCCGTTCTTATGTTCTTATCATATGCATCAATTCGCTACCATTGGCTATTGGGGGTTGTCTCTCACATTTGTTATTTCTGTCCTGCCCGGTTATTCAATCGGGTCTCTACTGGTTATTTCGGGTGTTTCTAAGCAATGTTGTACCTGCTAAGTGTGCGGGTATTCTTGGGAGCGCCTGTACCGCAGAAAGTCCCTCTGCCTTACCACCATGTCTGGAGGTGAAAGGTCCCAAACAGATGTGAGCTAACTGTGCTGTCCGGGGGAAAGATCCCAGAGAAAAATACTAACTTTGCCTTAGTGCAGCATATAGGACATGGCCTGTAAGTCTCTTGTGTGACAGCCAAACTGCCAATATAAACCTGCCATAGCTTCTTATAATAAAGATATCATCAAAACCATAAGGGAAACAATACATTTAGATATTATTTAGCATCACCAGCAAGCAGGTTAGCCGTAGAGGCTACACTCCCCGACCTCTGCGTCAACCCCCACAGGTCTCGCTACTGCCCAAATTGGAGCTGCAACGTTCTTCCCGTCAGGCCCCCTTCCACGCTGGGCCTGCTCGCTATCAAGCCCCAATTAGCTCTTCCCCCCGCTGGGACTCATCTTTAGCTGGGCATGGCCTCCAGCTGCAACCAGGTGCCCTCCGTGAGCTTTCCAGCTCCATGCAACTCCTTCAAAACCAGCACGGGGTGGGGGGGGGGCACATCCCACACACACCCCCAACTACATTCTGCTCTGTGACAACTAATGTTTCCCTGCAAGCTGAGCCCTTGGGCAGCTACTCAGGAGAGATTCCAAGGCCGCTCCGCTGATTAGCAGAGCGCCCACAACTCCGTTCTTTGTTTCTGCTGGTGGTGCACATTCCTCTGTGCACATAAAAAACTTATTCCGCACACGGGTGGAAAAGATTAGCAGGAACATTGCTGACAACTGCCTTGCCACACGCCGCCTGGCCTTTTCTGAACGCACAGAGCTGCCTGCGTCCTTTAGCACAATGTCAGTTTCTTATCCTCAGAGTGAGGCAGCTCTGAAAGCTCGTGGGGGTTTCATTATCGGCCCAAGTTTAACCGGAGTGCAGCCGTTATCAATTAGGCAGCTTCTCCCGTCAGCTCTCACGCCAAGGCTGCTTTGGAAATGTCCCTCTTTCAACCTGTTTAATGAGCCTGGGGCTGAGGAAAGGAAAGGGGGAAAAACAGCTTCTGATCAAAGTGCAGTTACGTCTTCCATCCTTCACGGGGACGGTAAATTTAGGCAGAAGAAGCAGAGTGAATGTTTCTTTCTCTCTCTCCACACACACACACACACACACACACACACACACACACACACACGCTACGTCTAGACTGGCATAATTTTCCGGAAATGCTTTTAACGGAAAAGGTTTCCATTAAAAGCATTTTCAGAAAAGAGCGTCTAGATTGGCACGGATGCTTTTCCGCAAAAGCGCTTTTTGTGGAAAAGCGTCCGTGGCCAATCTAGACATGCTTTTGCGCAAAAAAGCCCCGATCGCCATTTTCGCAATCAGGGCTTTTTTGCGCAAAACAAATCTGAGCTGTCTACACTGGCCTTTTTGTGCAAAAGTTTTGCGCAAAAGGGACTTTTGCCCAAACGGAGCAGCATAGCATTTCCGCAAAAAGCACTGATTCCTTACAGTAGATCGTCAGTGTTCTTGCGGAAATTCAAGCGGCCAGTGTAGACAGCTGGCAAGTTTTTCCGGAAAAGCGGCTGATTTTCTGGAAAAACTGGCCAGTCTAGACACAGCCATGGTGTGTCTACACAGCAGGGCTTAACTCAAAATAAGCTACGCACACCGAGTTATGTCAATTGCAGAGCTGATTTTGAAATCGCTTATTTCGAAATGGGGAGCGTCGACACGGCACTTATTTCAAAACGGCGCACTCGTCCCCCGACTTCCCTTCCTCCTCGTCCAATGAGGGGTACAGGAGTCGGAGTCAAAAGTCCTCCAGTTTGACAAGATTTCGACATTCTTTCGAAATAACTGCCGGCTGTGTCGACGTGGACTGTGTTATTTTGAAATAATGTTGCTGTGTAGCCATCGCCTGAGAGAACGAGGAGGAGAGGAGAGGAATAGCTCAGGGCAGACGCGAGGAAGGGCAAGTCAACGTGCCAAAGCCCATGTCGGCTGGTGAATCTTCAGGTTTAGACGGGAGGGTGGAGAACCCGGACTGAACTGGAGCAGCCGCCACGCATGGCGGTTGTCACCAGCGGGTGGCAGGCGCGGATGGCTAATCACAGCAATTATTCATGCGCTGATCACAGGTAAATGCACAACAATGCCATTGAAGAGAGAGAGCGGTGAGGCTGGGGGAGGCCAGCCAGGGCTGCTGATGGATTGCCAAGGGGCACCCCTCTGAGGGACCCAGCGGAGAGTCTCGGAGGGGACTTTCCCTTTGGCTCTCGGCCTGCCGCCCTGGAAATGAGAAGACCTCGCCATAGGGGGAAGGGGACGGCTAGCAGCCCATTCTCCACTGCTAGTAATACTCCACTGTTAGTGGGGCCCTGAGGGGACCCACGGGACCACACGCTGTGCCAGAGCCAATGCCTGCCTCAAAGAGCTTACATTCAACAGACCCGTGGTTGTGCCGAGGTCTCCTGGTGGAATGGACTCGAAGCCAAACACGCCCACTTCTCCGGGTCGATGTGGCCCTTGGACTCAACGCGCATGCTTCTAAAACACCCCAGATCTGATCTCTGAGGCACCCAGAATTTCCCAGTGGCAAATGCTCTCTCCTAGCGCAGCGGGACATCAGAGGAGAGATGCAAAAGCATCTGTTGGCCCCAGCGGAGAGACAATCCCAATCTGCCGAGTTCTCCCCCTCACGGTGTCTGTCCCAGGCAGGGTTTCCCAACCTATGGCTCACCATTATATTTCAAAAGGGTCGCCAAGTGTCTCCGCCTTCCCTCCTGCCCCCGTTTTTGAATTGCCTTGGGTCACCAAGTCTTCCTGCATTGTCAAAATGGGTCCCCATCTGGAAAAGGTTGGGAACCGCTGGCCAGGGAATGCAGTTCAGCTCCGTTCTTGGAGCCACCCGACTTTCGGGGATGCTCATTTCTGGCACATGGTGCAGAGGCTGGAGCACCCCGTCCCACCGAAGAGGGTCCATTCGATTATTCTGTCTCCTCTTTGCCCGCCTGCCTCCGCGTTAATGACTTGACATTTCAAGCGTGACAAGACACGCGCACGCTTCTTCACAGGAAGCGATTCGTAAATCCAAAGATTCTGGATCACAATTGCCTTTTTCGAACCCTCATAAATATGCATTTCCCCACTTCGCTTTCTACAAATCTATTATTGTTTTAACGACATTGGGAGACCGGGGTGTGCATTAGGAGAGCAGGACGTATCATTAAAGTGTAATTTATAACATATAGTGTGGAATATAATGCAGCCTGGGTCCGATGATAGATGGCAGGGAAGCATGTGTTTAAAGGGTATCTTGTTTACATTCTTGTAGGTCTGTACGGAAAGGGTAATGCAATTGTTTAAAAATAATTACTTCTGTGTTCTCAATTACCTTTTTGTTCTCACATTTTCCTTGGCATCCTTAGCTCAGTGCTGCCCTGAACCACTTTGGAAAATACCAAGAGGAATAACCTGTTAAGTCTTGATCCTAATGTCTTTGGGGCGAAGACAGACCTTTGATTCACATTACAGGGGATTTATAAGCCAATAAATGCTGTCCCCTAATTAGCGAAGGGTGACCTCTATGCTGGCACAAGGATTAGCGGCGGTTCCTTTCATATGCAAAAATCACAGGACAAAGCACCATGGGTAAAGCTAAGCAACCGGAATGGTGTCAGAAGCACAAGCCACGAGTTTCTGAGTTAGCTGTATCAGAAGGTGCCAGCTATGAATTCTGCTCCTTTGGCCAGATGGCACTTTGCATATCGGTCCCCATCATTCTCTGCAGTGAGACTTCAAGGTGCCGCTTACAGTCGTCCTAATCAGCAAGGTCTGGGACATGGGCACCCTGGAGGAAGATCAGGTCTGAGCTGATGGATATATCAGATGCAATTTGGGGGCTGTCTTCCACTCTTTCCCGGTGATGTGTCCTGGAGTGGGTCAGAGTGACCGCCCACTCACCACGACAGGGAGCCGCCCCTTCCAAAGCCTTGGTGGGCAGCAGCTGGCCCTGACAAGACACCAAGGGGAGGGGCCAGAGATACAAAAGGCCGGCCAGAAGCCTCCCCCATCCCTGAGCTCGCTGGAGGAGCTGGACCCAGGAGAAGCAGAAAACTGAGCTGGGTCGCCGGGCGCACCGCTCCCCGACGACTTGGCCGAACTATTTACCTGGCCCAAGTTGCCAAAGCGATGGAGCTCCGAGGACCGGCCCGGAACCCAGGTACAGCCCCAGGGGAGTTTGGAAGGAGACCAGGGAAAGCCGGTCGCCTGTTGGCTTAGCCAGAGCTAGGTCAGCGTTGCAGGGGCGGATTCCCACGGACCCCGAAGCAGATTGGCCTGCAGCTGCCAGGGCCCTGGGAGGCTGCATCCCCCCTGCCACCCCACTTGTGGGGGGAAGTCTCCCCCCTTGGCTGTGCCTGGATTGCAGCCTATACCCACGGCTGCCATGCCTGGAGCAAGGGGCTGGCTCTGAACTCTTTGTTCGCCTGCTACCGCCTGCCCCGATCTCAGGCCGGGCCGTGGAACTGGTAGTTACCGCCTGCCCCGATCTGAGGCCGGGCTTTCGGACTGTTTATTTGCCGCCCACCCTGGACTATGACCGGGCTCTGGACTCTTGGTTGCAGCTCATCCACCGCCAATTCCCCAACCGCCGACACAGCGTGTCGTGTGTCAGAGTGGCCGCCCACTGACCACACGGGGGCGTACCCCGCTTACAGTCCTCCTCCTTCGTTCACACCAGTTCCCCCAAACAGTGGGCAGGGAAAGATGGACACGGAGTCCAAACCAGGGAGACCAATGAGGCACCTGTAACTTGTGGGCTCCAATCTCCCTTCACTGGACCACACGCGGAACTCAGGGGAAGACCTCCCCAGCCGCCGATCGGAGCCAGCAATGCTTTCGTGCAGGACCCAGTGTTCGAAGCCCAGGGGATCGGCACCTCTGCACTTCACTGCTTAATTATCTGGCATTTAAATGTCAACCCTTTTGGCCTGTGTGATTTGACTAAGGCCTCCAATGGGAGAGCAGGGATTAGCCCACGCGACCATGCCACACTTCGGCTACTGGGATGCCCACTCCTTGCAGCCAGAGATGACACAGGCCGCTTAGCAGAGAAAGGCCACTCAGTCCACGGGCTACTGGCTGGTAAGGAGTCGGTTAAGGCCTTCCGTGGTCTCCAAAGCAGCACAGCTCCCGATGGCATCTGATGTGGGGGTGTTTCCAAAATCCCAGGATCCTACGATTTGGGTGTTGCTGGGCCAGCCCTGGGCGCAGGCAAGCGACTCTGAATAATCCGTCTCGTATGTCGGAGGAGGGACGCCAACCGCCACCTTTGTGGATTGGCAAGGGCTGGCTTAGCTCCCAGGATCCCCTAAATTCTGCGCCGGGAGGCTGAAGCATGCAGGACTCTAGCAACGCCGGCTGGATTTCAACATTCAGGGAGGATGCTGCTCTTGTCTGATTTATTGTCATTCAAGCCAAGGCAAACCAGTCAAAACGTCCAGTTTCCAGGGAGCAGAGGCGAGAATACATATATTTATAGGCAGAACAGTGTAAAATCTGCACTGTCACGCGGCCGATAGCATCAAAACGGCATGCTCTGGAAAACCGAGCAGGACAAGGTGCGGGGAATAGGCAAGACCGTGACAGAACTTCTCTTCTAGGGACTTGGAGGTGATGGTTGGCACAGAGCCCTAGCAGAGGGGGAAGAAGGCCGCGGCTGCTCTCCTCATGATTTATCTGAAGCCAAGAAAATTCCCCTGAGAAGTTGTTAGCTCTCTGCTTCTAGACAGCCAGGAACTATCCACTGCCAGTGGCGGTTTTCACCCTCCCGTCTCTACATTCTTCCACGTCTTGCACTACGCTGCTAAATCGTCTCGGTCTGGAACCATTCGCTGAGGAGAGGGCAGGGCATGTCCACGCTGAGCTCTGGGACAGGACTTGGGCCAGCCAAAGGAATCCGGCGCTTCGGAAAATCCATCCCAGCTTTAACAAGGCGCCCTGGACTTGGGGAGGTTGGGGGGTGGGGGATGTGTGGACACCCCTGCCGTGCAGAGCAGAGGGGAAAGATTCAGAGCGGGGTGTCCCCCACACGGCTCAGACTTTCGGGGCTCCTTCCAGCGTACCCAGGAATCTGCTTCTTCAAGATACGTCCAGCAAGGAAAATAAGACACCCCTAGTCACCACTTACAGCCCCCAGCGTAACCCCCCCAGCGCATCATTAACCATCTACCACCTCTCCTGGGAAACCATCCCAGGCTAGTGCTCCCCTACGGAGATCCCCCGAACCTGAAGCAATTTCTTTCCCGCAGCCACACATCACACCTCAGCCACATGTCACACCTCAGCCACACCCGCCCAGGAACCTTCCCCTGCAGCAAACCCCACTGCCAGCTCGGTCCAGGCATCTCTAGAAGCGACAGGACCTCCCCACATCAGCCACTGCATTAGAGGCTCATGCAACTGCACATCCGCTACTGTGAGCTATGCCAGCAAGTGCCAGCCATGGCCCTCCAGGGATACTGGCCCAACCGGACAGTCTCTGCGACAAAGGCTAACTGGTAACACACAGGGGAACATTTCCATGGACCTGGGCACTCCGTCCTGGATTTAAACGTTGCCATTCTTCTACAAAGGAATTTCAAAACACAACTAGAGAGAGAGACAGACTGCGGAACTGGCCGTCACATGCCAATTGGACTCTCTCTCAGGGCCTGAGCAAAGGTTGATTCCTGTGCCTCCGTGCTCAGATCCAGCAATGGCCACGCAAAATAACTTCCCAGTTTGTGCGAAAAGTGAACCCTCACCAGGGTTGGGGGGCGGGAGCCTAGAAATGTAGATCAACCGGTGGGGGGCACGGACGAGGATGAACATATTTCCCAAAGCGAAAACAGAACACGGTGTGGAGCTAACCCAAGCCCTCCCCCACACAGGGCTAGCCCAAATCGCTTGCCCAAGCCCTGTCTCCCTTCTCCGTGCAGGGCTGGCATCACTGCTTGCTTACTCCCTGAGTCCCCTCCAAACCCTTCCCCCGCCCCGCACAGGGCTGGCATCTACACACACACACACACACACACGCACGCCCTGGCATCTACACACACACGGCTGGCATCTACACACACACACACACAGGGCTGGCATCTACACACACACACGCACACGCACACGCACACGCCCCGTGCTGGCATCCACACACACACACACACACACACCCCGCTCCGCACAGGGCTGGCATACACACACACCCCGCCCTGGCATCTACACACACACCCCGCCCCGGGCTGGCATCCACACACACACACACACACACACACACACACACACACACACACACACGCATGCACACAGCTGGCATCTACACACACACACACACAGGGCTGGCATCTACACACACACACACACACGCACACGCACACGCCCCGTGCTGGCATCCACACACACACACACACACCCCGCCCCGCACAGGGCTGGCATACACACACACCCACACACACACACACACACACACACACACACACACACACTCCCTCTCTCTCTCCTTTTTGCCAAAAGTGGGCATTTGTCCTGTTTGCTTTCGCCAACTCGCCTGCTTCTGCAAAAATAAAATCGGGACGGCCGGGACAGCTGACAGATCTGAGCAGTGACCCCAGAGCCAAAGGGAAGAGATCCCTAAATAAATCAGGGAAGTGCCTGCCGGAGGCAGGGCTTTGATCAGAGCTATCAAATGCAACAAGGCCTCGCTTGTCCCAGATGAACTCAGGCCTGGGAGGCAGAAGCTGCTGGATTCTCACTTCCTCTGCAACCCCGGGTGTATCCCTTAATCTCTCTGAGCGTCCCCAACGCCACCTGCAAATGCAGGGGGGAGAGATCAGGACTTTCCCCTTAAAAGGGGTTGATTCGTTGGCGCTTGCAGCGCTCTTTGAAGACTAAAATCTCTGGGTATTTATAATGATTCAACTATCGGAACCCAAGACCCTCCAGAGTACCGGCTAGATCCCTGCCACACGGGCTAAAAGAACAATCTATTAGCTGGTAGCAGTAGTAGTCTGTTATCCTCCAATGGACCCACCACTAGAGGGAAGGAGAGGCGCACTCTTCCAGTGATAGGCGTAGTGTGATTTCTATATCTGGGGGGGCAGCTCCAGTCAGGTCCATAGGCCTGCGGGAGCAAATTCAGCGCCTGCCCGAGGCTTGCTGTTTTGGGGAGGCAACACCCCTTTTCTGCATTCTGCTAGTCACGCTCATCTCCCTCTCTGGAGCTTTTCTTCAGTGTTTTCTCCTGCCGGTTCCTCAGTCCCTCCCTCCCCCACTTTCCCTGCGCCTTTTGGACAGGAATAGGACGGAGAAGCCTGCCCTCACCTCTCCACAGGACGCGGCCGGCATGCTGAGGAGAGCCGCGGCGTGGAGGTTCTGCGGCCTGCAGTGAGCACAGACACACACCGATTGCCAATTAGACCCTGCCGGGTAATGCGAAGGCGCTCCGGCCGAGTTCCAGCAGCTCCCGTTCCTGTCACGTCAAGCGCGGGCGCCTTCTGGATTTTAATTAACCAGGCTCCGGCTCAATCCTGCTTCCTGGAAGGAGCCAAAAGGGGGCTCCTGAGAAGGCCAGGAAAAGATGGTTGCGTCTAGGACCAAAGCTTTTCCTTTTCAATCCAGCGTCTGAGGGTATGTCTAGACTACATCCCTCTGGCGCCAGAGGGATGTAAATTAGACATACCGAAATTGCTAATGAAGCGGGGATTTAAATATCCTGCGCTTCATTAGAATAAAAATGGCCAACACTTTTTGACAAAGCGGCACTTTGCCGGCAAAAAGCGGCAGTCTAGACGGGGATCGGTCGACAAGGAAAGCCTTTTCCGACCGATCCTGTAAACCTTGTTGCACGAGGCATAACGGATCGGTCGGAAAAGGCTTTGTTTGTCGACTGGGACCCTGGGCTAAGGGGGGGCTGCCTCTCCCGTGGCTGCGGCAGCCCTGACCCCCCCTGGGTGAAGGGCTTATTAGGCAACAGGCAGCTTAGAGGGAACCTTTTGGGTCCCAGCACTTTCACAGAGGAAGTACAAGAGCTGGGGCTACTGGTTCTCCACTCCAGCAACGCCCAGGGACGTCCCAGGGTCAGAGGTGCGCCAGGCAGGCTCACAGCCCACAGCTCGCCTACTGCAAATGAGAGCCCCTGGGCAGCATGCTCTGAGGTACCCTGAGGGCTGGTCCAGCCCAGGAGACGCAAGGAAGGTGCGAAGCTGCATTTGCTCCCCGTCCCATGCAGCGCCCCCTAGTGGCTCAGCACAGAATGGGCCGCGCAGGCTCCGCCGAGAACGCCAGCTCTGTAACCGTGTTTAGCGACTAGTTCCGGGCATTTGGCCCTGCCGAACACCTAACGGTGGGGTGATTCTTATAGCACTTGGGAGGATTCACCGTTTTAACCAGCGCACGAAGGGGAAATTCTCTGAACTTCTGGCTTCTGAAAGCATTCAGGAAAAAAAGGGCTCGCCGGGACTGACTCTGCCCAGTTACACCAGTTGTGAATCAGGAGTAACTCCCCTGTAGTGAACAGAGGGACTGATGGTGTAAACAGGAGCCAGGCTCTGAGCAAACAGAAGGGCTGGCAGGCATCAGCAAGGAGAGACCGGACATCTTGCATCCTGTGCATTTGAAAAATCAACCAGGCCTGATCTGGATGCCGTGTGGCAAGTGACTACCCAGAGCAGCCGCGCGGATTTGGTGAAGTAATTGTGGATTCAGACTCATGCCCCCGAGAGCAGAATCCGGTCATTGTTTTCAATTTGCTGGCTTTCAAATTGTTCCTAAATAACACCGTTTATCTCTGGCTGATTGAGTCTAGGAATTTTGCAATTACAGACGCTCAGCCTCCCATTTTATTTGCATGTTTAAGGACGATGAATTTTTGTTAATGATGTTTCAGTCAGTGGTGGAGATGCACGCCCGAAATCTCACTCCTCCCGCAAGGGGGCGGGATGGAGTCTCTGCCACCTGGGATCACTTTTCGGGTCTGTTGATTCTTCTTGTGACTGTTGCTATTTGTTTGCATTGTGGGAGCTCCCAGGGAACTCAGCCAAACACTGCACAAATCATAGAATCATAGAATACTAGGACTGGAAGGGACCTCGAGAGTCATCGAGTCCAGTCCCCTGCCCTCATGGCAGAACTAAATCCTGTCTAGACCATCCCTGATAGACATTTATCTAACCTGCTCTTAAATATCTCCAGAGATGGGGATTCCACAACCTCCCTGGGCAACTTATTCCAGTGTTTCACCACCCTGACAGTTAGGAACTTTTTCCTAATGTCCAACCTAAACCTCCCTTGCTGCAGTTTGAGCCCATTGCTTCTTGTTCTATCCTCAGAGGCCAAGATGAACAAGTTTTCTCCCTCCTCTTTATGACACCCATGTAGATACCTGAAAACTGCTCTCGTGTCCCCCCTCAATCTTCTCTTTTCTAAACTAAACAAACCCAATTCCTTCAGCCTTTCTTCATAGGTCATGTTCTCCAGATCTTTAATCATTCTTGTTGCTCTTCTCTGGACCCTCTCCAATTTCTCCACATCTTTCTTGAAATGCGGTGCCCAGAACTGGACACAATACTCCAATTGAGGCCTAACCAGCGCAGAGTAGAGCGGAAGAATGACTCCTCGTGTCTTGCTCACAACACACCTGTTAATACATCCCAGAATCATGCTTGCTTTCTTTGCAACAGCATCACACTGCTGACTCATATTCAAGTTGTGGTCCACTATAACCCCTAGATCCCTTTCTGCCGTGCTCCTTCCCAGACCATCGCTTCCCATTCTGTATGTGTGAAACTGTTCCTTCCTAAGTGGAGCACTTTGCATTTGTCTTTATTAAACTTCATCCTATTTATCTCAGACCATTTCTCCTATTTGTCGAGGTCATTTTGAATTATGACCCTATCCTCCAGATTAGTCGCAGCCTCTCCCAGCTTGGTATCATCTGCAAACGTAATAAGCGTACTCTCTATGCCAATATCTAAATCGTTGATGAAGATATTGAACAGACCCAGTCCCAAAACAGACCCCTGCAGAACCCCACTTGTTATGCCTTTCCAGCAGGATTGTGAACCATTAATAATTACTCTCTGAGTACGGTTATCCAGCCGGTTATGCACCCACCTTATAGTAGCCCCATCTAAGTTGTTTTTACCTAGTTTATTGATAAGAATATCATGCGAGACCGTATCAAACGCCTTACTAAAGTCTAGGTATACCACATCCACAAGACTCGTTATCCTATTAAAGAAAGCTATCAGATTGGTTTGACATGATTTGTTCTTTACAAATCCATGCTGGCTGTTCCCTATCACCTTGCCACTTTCCAAGCGTTTACAGATGATTTCCTTAATTACTTGCTCCATTATCTTCCCTGGCACAGAAGTTAAACTAACTGGTCTGGAGTTTCCTGGGTTGTTCTTATTTCCCTTTTTATAGATGGGCACTATATTTGCCCTTTTCCAGTCCTCTGGAATCTCTCCTGTCTCCCATGATTTTCCAAAGATGATAGCTAGAGGCTCAGATACCTCCTCTATCAGCTCCTTGAGTATTCTAGGATTCATTTCATCAGGCCCTGGTGACTTGCAGGCATCTAACTTTTCTAGGTGATTTTTAACTTGTTCTTTTTTTATTTTACCTTCTAAAATTACCCCTTTTCACTAGCATTCACTATGTTAGGCATTCCTACAGACTTCTCGGTGAAGACCGAAACAAAGAAGTCATTGAGCATCTCTGCCATTTCCAAGTTTCCTGTTACTGTTTCTCCCTCTTCACTGACCAGTGGGCCTACCCTCTCCTTGGTCTTCCTCTTGCTTCTAATGTATTTATAAAATGTCTTCTTGTTTCCTTTTATTCCTGAAGCTAGTTTGAGCTCATTCTGTGCCTTTCTAATCTTGCCCCTGCATTCCTGTGCTGTTTGCCTGTATTCATCCTTTGTAATTTGTCCTACTTTCCATTTTTTATATGACTCCTTTTTTATTTTTAGATCATTCAAGATCTCGTGGTTAAGCCAAGGCGGTCTTTTGCCGTATTTTCTATCTTTCCGACACATCGGAATAGCTTGCTTTTGGGCCCTTAACAATGTCCCTTTGAAAAACTGCCAACTCTCCTCAGTTGTTTTTCCTCTCAGTCTCGATTCCCATGGGACCTTACCTATCAGCTCTCTGAGCTTACCAAAATCCGCCTTCCCGAAATCCATTGTCTCTATTTTGCTGTTCTCCCTTCTACCCTTCCTTAGAATTGTGAACTCTATGATTTCATGATCACTTTCACCCAAGCTGCCTTCCACTTTCAAATTCTCAACCAGTTCCTCCCTATTTGTTAGGATCAAATCTAGAACAGCTTTCTCTCTGGTAGCTTTTTCAACCTTCTGAAATAAAAAGGTGTCTCCAATGCAGAAGACGACACAGTCTGTCCCATGTAGTCCAAGAGCAGGGAACCTCCGGCCTGCAGGCCAGGTCTGGCCTCCTGCTTCGTTTGATCAGGCCCATTGCAAGGGTCCGTGCCGCAGGCCAGAAGCTCTGAGCCTCGGCATGCCTGCTTGGGGCTGGAGTGTGAGTGCCCCAAGCCTGCTCCCATTATAGACAGGATCAGATTAAAAAGTTGCACCCCAGGGCCTCAGGGTAAGGGAGCCCGCATAAAGATCTCCAGGTTGCCAAAAGTGCAGGTATTTTTGCAAGGCCCCGGACTGCAGCCACTAGAATCCCTGCGTGTTATTCAGCCCTGCCTGGCGGAGGAGGAAAGTGCCAGAAGCTTGCCTGCAAGCTCCGCCCTCACCTGCAGGCTCCGCCCCCACAGCTCCATTGGCCAGGAATTGTCGCCAATGGGAACTGCGAGGGTGGGGCCAGCAGAGGCTGCACTGAGTCACCTGCTTCCCCCCACACACACACCAAAAGGGGAGCTGCCCCAAATGCCCCACATCCCAACCGCCTCCCACAGCCTTGAGTCCCCTCCTGCATCCAAACTCCCACCCAGACTCTGCCTCCCACCCCAGCTTTCTGCCCTGAGCCCCCTCCCATACTCCAGACTCCTTGGCCCCAGCCTGAAGCTCCCTCCTGCACCTCAACCCCCTAATCCCCTACTCCACCCCAGAGCCCACACTCCCCAGTCAGAGCCCTTCCGCTCCCACCCTCCTGCCTCAACCTGCAGCTCCCTCCTGCTATCTGAACCCCTCCGTTTTGGCCCCACCCCAGAGCACGGGGGGCCCACAAAAATCTCAAAGCCCTTGGTCCCCAGAAGACTTAATCCAGCCCTGACTACAGGTGTTGAGCGCGGTTTCTTTTTTTCTTGTTTGGCTTGTGTGTGGTCCCCGACTGATTTTATTGCAGGTCAATAGCCCCTCACCAAAAAGATTCCCCATCCCTGATGTAGTCCAAAGGCAGCCTAACGAGGGGGCAGTGTGACCCAGTGGCCCGAACAGTGAACTGGGAGTCAGGACACACCCCAGTCTAGTCAGATTCCTATCTGCATCTACCGGGCCCGTCTCACCAGTAAACGTTCTGGGGGGCAGGGGTTGTCCAGACAGCACCTAGCACAATGGACCCCAATCTTGGTGTGAGTGCATGATGGGGTGGACCATGCCCCAAAGCCCCCTGTTGGAAGCTTGCAGCCTTGCCACACCCTGCCCAGAAAACCATAGAGAAGTCCTCCAGGAAAGACAGAGTGGTACAAAGGATGTGCCCAATCAGGGCTCAGCAAGCCAGTTAAAAGGAAGCTGTTGGGCCAGAGTGAGGCAGTTTCCCCTTGGAGCCGAAGAGGCTCAGACCAGCCTGGAGAGCTGGCTGGCAGGAGGGCCGCCCGAGCAGGGAGTGTAGGCGCAGGCACTCGGCCAATAAAGGGGGGGCGCTCATGTGATGCAAGTGACGCCCCGTCACAGAGAGTCTGGGTGCGGCTGTAACGACAAGCAGCGCGTTTCCTGAGGACCAACACTGGGACCCAACCAGGGTGCCAGAGGGGCCTCGCCCTTGTGCGCACGTGAATTGTGCCTGCGCTTGGCCCAGCGGTCAGTGGCTCCGCGGGGCGCAAAGAAGTGGAGACTCAGGCCCTAAACTCATCACCCGCCATACGGGGCCAAGGAGCTGGGCTGGTTCCACGCAGGCTCGATCCAGCTGTAGCAGCAGCTATGTGGAACAACAGACCACGTCCCTGGGGGCATCCCTCAGCATGGCCACGGAGCCCTGCCCGACACTGTCCCAGGAACCTCCAGCGCAACTCTCGCTCCAGAATGCCTGCCAGCCTGGGATCTGGTGAGTGTCTTACAGCAGGCCGGGAGCCAGATGGCTCCTTGGTTGGAACTACCCAGGCCGAACTCCCTGCTTCCTCATCGCTGCTCCTGGCCCAGGTCTCCGGAGATCAGCAGGGACCAGCTTTACTCAGCCAAAGCGCACAGCTCCTGACAGCGGCAGCGCTGCCATCGATCACACACCCATCCAGGTCTGCAGGCAAGAAGGGGCAGAGTGAAGGTGGGGGAAAAGCCGACGTCCCATGCAGCCCCCTGGAGACAGGGGGACGTTCCGCCCGCTGCGGGGTTGGCGGCTCTCTGTCCTCGGACCGCTGATGGAAAAAGCCAGAGGGCCGAGGTAACAGGGAGATGGCAGCCGACTGACGTAGCCGGTGCTCACAGGGTCTGCCGGGCTGCTCCGGCGCCGGGAGGCACCGCCCCCACCAGGGCTGGCCTCGCCCTTTGAAGCTGCAAAGACTGGTAGTAGGTGTGGGCCCACGCTCTCAGAAGAGAGAGAGACCATCAGCTTAGCCCGGGGTGGACGAGCTACGGCCAGATTTGGCCTGCCAAGCCCTTTGACCCGGCCTGCGGCCCACTCTGACACTCCCCCGCCCCCAGGCCAACCAAGACCCGGAAGAGTGTCAGGACGGGCCAGGAGGGAGCTGCCAGCTGCTTTGAACAGCGGATTGGCCTGGGTGGGGCGGAGCACGCAACGTCTCCTCCCCCTGGACCGCCCCTTCCCCACAAGCCCCGCCCCTTCCATCTGAGGCTCCGCCCCTTCCAGGGTGGAACCAGCCTGGGACTAGGGACCAAATTTCATGAAGTGGCCCCCATGCAAAATTGATTGCCCGCCCCCGGCTCAGCCCGGGAGCTGCTGAGCCAGTAGGGGCGTAGAAAGTCTGCCCTGCTAATGCCCTCGTGCCCGCTCTGCCTCGCGGACAGCCCCTGGGCCTCTGAACGACGCACGGAGGCAGCTCGGAACTCGCAGCTGGAAAGACCCGGGATGAGCCGGAGTTGAGTCTCCAGAGGGATTTTTTCCAAACTTTCCTTTCCCTGCATCAGCTGCTGGCAGAGACGGGGCCGCTGCCGCCCGCCAGGCCTGGCGTTCCGTTACCCGGGGCTCTTCTCCGCTCGGCCCCTTTTTTCTGCTCTAATTACCTCCCGCTCCACTTAAGCAGCCCGTGCACTGCCTCCACAAACTTCACTGCAGGCCTCATTGATCAGCTTGTCAAAACTTTGCCCGCCGCGTGCACGGGAGTGATTGCTTTTTTCTTCTTTTTTTGGCATCAAGGGTGGCGGGAGGAAGTTGGGGGGGGGGGGGAGGAGACAGGAACGCTGGGCTGCAGCACTGCAGGGAAATGGAAAACACAGCCGGAGAGAGGGGTAATTACTCCCTCTCAACAATGCCAGGGATCCCAGAGCTGGACGGATGATTCGTCAGGGCCAGGCCGGGCAGAGGAGCTAATGGACAGAGTTGTCTCTGCTTTCACTTAAGGCTCAGCCCTGGGCGAGGCAGAGCAATGGGAAGACACCTTGGGCAAAGCCAGAAGCATCTGGCGAGATCCCATCTGCCACCGCGCAGGGCAGCCAGGTTCCAGAGCTCCCGATGAACGCGCCGGGGGTGAGCTGAGAAGCCCTCCCACGAGCACAGTCACACAGAGACGGATCCGGCAACAGCCCGAGCTTAAAGAGTCACTTCCCCCATCCCCACCCCCACCCAACCTTACAGCTCTATGGACACATGAGCGCAGAGTGACATGGAAAACAGCAGTTAGGGGTCATCAGGGCTGGGGGGGTACTTAAGGGGTAGAGGAGTCTGGGATAGCTTAGTCTTCCATGGGGTAGGGGTCGAATTTGGCCCAGTTGCGTGGCATGCAGGATTTCTTCACTCAGCACACAGTCAACCTGTGGAACTCCTTGCCAGAGGATGTGGTGAAGGCTAGAACTTTAACAGGGCTCAAAAAAGAGCTAGATTCATGGAGGTTATGTCCATCAGTGGCTATTAGCCAAGAAGGGTAGGAATGGTGTCCCTAGCCTCTGTTTCTCTGGAAGTGGGTGACAGGAGAGGGATCACATGAGGGTTACCTGTTCTGATCCCTCCCTCTGGGGCATCTGGTATTGGCCACTGTCGGCAGACAGGGTAAAGGGCTGGATGGACCTTTGGCCTGACCCAGTCTGGCCGTTCTGATGATTCCTCACCCCAAAAGGCGCAGATCCACCGAGTCAGTGGAGTCTCCATATAGCTTTGTGGCAGGATCCTTCGGACAACAGATCACAAACTGCATTACACAGGGGAGGAGAAGGTTAAGCTAAAGAGAGACAGCTTGGTAGAGTGGGTACAGCAAATCTCCCCCGTCAGGTGGTTCATAGACCAAACAGAAAGGCCACAAGAAGCGTCCCTCTATTCTGGGAAGCATCAAAGTAAGAAAGAACAAAAGTCAAGTCTCCAGGGTGCACATCTGTTCTGCAACAGGCTGCAGCCGCTTCACCTCCTCAAAGGGCAGCTGCAGCTCCACAGGCGGGCTGCTTTGCAATGCAAAGCGGAAAGCAAAGTCACCATGCAGCGTCCCGCCCCTTGCGTCTGGGCCAGCTTCTGCAGAGAGGCCTGGAGAAGGAGTCGCTGATGGGGAAAGGAGGACAGAGGCCTGAACAAGGCCAGCTGGACCCCTGCTTTACCCCGAGCCTAGGCTGCCATTGATCAAAGCTAGCTCAGGTCTGTATACGTGACTACAGTGTAGATACAACGTTAGTCTTTTTGTGCTTCACTTTCCCTGCCTGGAACACAGGGTTAATCATCTTTCCTTTCCTCCTTATCTCTGCAGGTAGTCGGGATGTGAAAGGTTAACCAGTTAACTAGTAACCCTAACCCTTAACAGGTGAGGCTAACCAGTTCTGGTTCACCAGTGGGGGCTGGAGCAGCTCATGGCCCATCATGGACAAAGGGGCTCCCTCCTCCTCCCTTTCATCAGTTAACCGGTTAACCATTACGTTTAACTGGTTACCCAGTTAAATGGGATTTTACATCCCTACTCTGCAGAACCAGAACGGGCTTTTTCCCTCGGCACATGCTACACCTGGACAAGCAGCAACAGGCTTAAATTGCAGCGAGGGAGGTTTAGGTTGGACATTAGGAAAAACTTCCTGCCTGTCTGGATGGTGAAACACGGGAATAAATTGCCCAGGGAGGTTGTGGAATCTCCAACACTGGAGATATTTAAGAGCAGGTTGGACAGACACCTGTCAGGGGTGATCTAGACAGTGCTTGGTCCTGCTGTGAGGGCCGGGGACTGGATTCGATGCCCTCTCGAGGTCCCTTCCAGTTCTGGTGTTCTGTGATTCTACGATCAGTGGCTCTGATCACAGCCGGGACCTTTGGCTGCTACAATAATGTAAATAACAGCAAGTCACGGTATTTTTTTCAGAAGTCTCTTTCAAAGAGTACTTGACCGTCTGTCTTCTGGAGAGAAACGCCCCCCGTCCCGGGGATTTCCAGAGCTCTTGGCCGGGCAAAGCCAGAGCAGCGTTGAACGTTCCCCCTGCCGTGCAATGCAGACCTTTGAACTGAAACCCCCCGACAAGGCTTCCCTCGGCGGGAGGACGGGCACAGACCCGGCCGCCTTGTCTTCCCTCTTAAAGCAAAGGTGAACGTTTCAAAATCAGCGTTGAGGACCGGGTGAAGTCATTCAGGCCAGGACACCATTCTGGGTAATGAAACGGTTTTAAATTGTATCGATTGACCACCAGGTCGCCGGAGCCCAGTGCTGAGAGGGGGACTCGCTTTCTCGACGGCCCGCCAATAAGCCCGCTGGGGTGGCAGGCAGTGGGCGAGTGGTGCAGGGGGAGTCTTATGTTGAAATGTGGGGGGAGGAGGAAAGACACCCTCCTGCCCCCCCCATTGCTAATTTCCTGTGGATCAGGGGGGTCTCAAACTCACGACCCGAGGGCCACCTGCAGCCGAGCGGTTCCGCAATCCAGCCTGCACATGACTCCCTGCAGCCCTGGAGGGCGTCTGTACCCATCCCCCCAGCCCAGCCCCTGCTCCACCCACCCATCCTCTTCCTACCCCTGCCCCGCCCTCTCCCTCTCCACTGCACCCCTTTCCCCAAGCCCCCTCCCCCAAGGGATGCAGCCTCAGGGGCCACGGGGGGCCCCCATCATTCTCCACCCCACAGCCATTTCCCAGGCCAGCCTGATCGTTCTGTTTCATTGCGGCGGCTCTTTATTTCCCCATCCCAGAGGCTGTGTTGTCCAATAGCAAGAGCAGCAGGCTGGGAGTCAGGACACCGAGGTGCTAGTCCCAGCTCTGCTACAGATTCCCTCAGTGGCCTTCGGGAAGTCACTTAGGCGCAGACCCTCACGGTTTCAATGGGAGTGAGGAACCGCTATATCTTTGAGGAGCTGGGATTGAGGATCTTGACTTCCTGTGGCAGTGAGTTCCACTGGCTAACCACGCCGTGTGTGAAGTTGATTTTGAAGACTGCCGCTCCGTACCTCAGTTTCCCCATGTCAGATCAGGAGGATGACACCTGCCCAAGCAAAATGTGTTGAGATCTGACTGGGAATTGAACTCCTGCTAGTATGATGATCAACCCCGCTGTGCAAATGTCCTCCCTAGAGATTGCTGCTCGTACCAGGGATATTTGCAAACCACACAGCACTGGCCTGTGAAGGAGGCGTTGCCACATGAACCTATCCAGCGTCGCTGCTGTTTAGAGTGTGGCACTAAGTCCTAGGCAGTGATCTCGACACAGAGCGGTGCAGAAAATCGCCCACACTTTGCAGCCTGCGTGGCGGCTTTTCACTGACCCCTAACCAATGCGGGGGAGACGTTTCTCCAAGCAGGGGAACAGCAGGCTGCCCTTCGCGCTCCTCCTGGCGTCTCCAGGTTTCACTTCCCTGCGGTAGCAGCGGCTGTCAGCTCTCTGGCCTTTCAGACAGAAGCCCTGAGATAAGTGGAGCGTCCGGAAGCCGAGATGAGTCACTGGGGTTTTCAGTTCTCCCACTCAGCAAAGCTTTGCTATTTCCAATAAACACCCAGCCGAGTCCTGGGGGTTACCGGCAAGGAGTCACTGCTCTGGACCACAAACGACCCCAGCCATTCATTCCCTCGCTGCTGGGAACCAGGCGTCTCCGATGGCCTCCGCCGCACGGGGGCCGCCAAAGGGGCGTGATTCACAAAACGGCCCGTGATCCATTGGTGAGCTGTGATGAATGATGATCCTACGCCGTGGAGCAAAAGGCTTTGCCACCCACAGTGCTGGGCTGTGTTAGAGAAGAAACAGGTGACCCGGGGCAGGGGGATAAACGGGACTGCTTGATCGCCCACGCACGTTTATCTCCGACATTCAACCCAATGTCCGAGGGGCAGCAAATTGGCCCCAATCACACCCTTTTCCCTGGTTTAGTACGTTCATTCACAGCGCTACCACTCCTTTTCCTAAACCCTTATTTAGTAATGTTAATGCCCATACAATGAATATTAATAAGCAAAAGCGGCGAGGAGTCCTGTGGCACCGTATAGACTAACAGAAGTGCTGGAGCATAAGCTTTCGTGGGCCAAGACCCACTTCGTCAGATGCACGTGGACAGCATGACGTGCATGAAATGCAACTGACGAAGTGGGTCTTGGAGCATAAGCTGTCGTGGGCAAAGACCCACTTCGTCAGATGCATGTGGACAGCATGACATGCATGACATGCTTCTGACGAAGTGGGCCTTTGCCCACGAAAGCTTATGCTCCAGCACTTCTGTTAGTCTATAAGGTGCCACAGGACTCCTCGCCGCTTTTGCAGATTCAGACTAACACGGCGACCCCTCTGATATTAATAAGCAGGTGATGAATATTATTATACCTTCCCCTAATTATGAGTCATAATTTCTAATTAAATCAACACTTTTTGGTGCTACAAACTTCCCAAATCAGCAGGTGACAGAGATGACAAGAAAAGTAACCCTGAAATATTTCTACAGCGCCGGAGAGGGTAGGTAAAAGACACAACAAAGAAGAGCAGCTGCAGGTTTATCTATTTCTCTAGGCTGCAAAACCGAAAGGAAAGAGCATGTTCAAGGGTAATGCCTGCTGTAGCTGACCTCCTTCTCCCTATCCCAGACGCCTATTCATTTTACATCTCCCAACAGGCTGCAGCTGGAAAGGGAGCTTGGAGGCAGGGGCCATTTTCAGGGGTGCAGGGGCAGCTTCATGAGCCATGGAGGTGGCTTCACGAGCCACACCCGGGGGAGGAGTCGCACACGGCTCACAAGCCACGGATTGGCCACGACTGCCCTAAGAACTAGGGGACACCCAATGAAATTAATAGGCAGCAGGTTTAAAACAAACCAAAGGCCGTTTTTCTTCACGCAGCGCCACCGTCAACCTGTGGAACGCCTCGCCAGAGGACGTGGTGAAGCCCAGGACTTTAACAGGGTTCAGTAAAGAGCTAGATAAATTCACAGAGGAGAGGTCCATCAATGGCTGTTAGCAAGGATGGGCAGGGATGGTGGCCCTAACCTTTGTCAGAAGCTGGGAAGGGGCGACAGAGGAGGGATCACTTAATGATTCCCTGTTCTGTTCATTCCCTCCGGGGCACCTGGTGTTGGCCATAGCACCTCAGCGCATCGTTCATGAACTGGTCCTTTCCCCGCAGCCCCAAGGCCGGGGAACCCCCATTTTGCAGATGGGGAAGGGACACCCAGAGGCCAGGATCCCAACACCATTAAAATCAAGGGGAGTTAGGCATGGGCAAGCCCCAGCTCCGCCCCTTTTGTCCAGGCCCCGCCCCCAAGGGAGCCAAGCCGCCTCCCCAGCATCACAGGGAAGGAGGAGGGCAGGCAACACTCCGCCCCCAGCAGGTTTTCTGGGGGCGGAGTCTGGGCAGGGCCAGGGGCGGTGTTTCTTTACCAGTTCAGAGCCAAGGAAAGGTGCCGCAGTGTCATCCTCGGGGTACCCTCCGACTGGCCACTTGGGGGGCTACCCTAGAGCTGGGGGGGACCACACGCCAGCTCTGCCCCCTGCTTTGTCTGGGGCTGTGGCGCGCCTGCATTCCCTTGGGACCGGGAGGGTCTGCCTGCATATTAAACAGCTCCGCCACCGTCAAGCCTAGCGCCATGAATTTCTAATGAATCCCTAATGACAAGGTTGTTAAATCAAAGCCTTCGCTCATCTTTCGGCCCTTTTTTTAAATTTTATTAGGTTGTTTACGTTGCTAAATGAGATGGATTCCCAGATCCAGGCGGCGGCCAACGGGAAGGGAGAGATGTCGGGCAGCGCGGGGCCTTTATCTCAGGGATCACCGCCGGCCGGGTTCGGGTCAGGTCCCGGCGCTGGGTGAGAGACCCGCTGCCTCCCGAGGCCACTGAGCTGGAGGGAAGGGTTACTGCCTTGCGGAGCTGAGGTGCACACCGCTGGCGGGGGGGGGGGAGGAACGCCCCCAGCATGCAGCGGGGGGGGGAGGAACGCCCCCAGCATGCAGCGGGGGGGGAGGAACGCCCCCAGCATGCAGCGGGGGGGGGGGGAGGAACGCCCCCAGCATGCAGCGGGGGGGGGAGGAACGCCCCCAGCATGCAGCTGATCCCCACGATGGAGGCAAACCCAGCTGCTTAGGCAGCGGCACCATCCATCAAGTGCCTCTTGTCACTCAGGACGCCGGCGGGTGCGCCTGTGCAGATCTATGAGCAGACACGCCTGGCTGGCCTGTGTGTGGGAACCTTTTCCAAGTGGGCTGAACCCCGCCCCACCCCGCCCGCAGCCAGGATCCAGGGCATGGGGCCAGCAGTGTGAGGGACTTGAACCCAGACCCCAGCATGTGGGGGCAGTGGGTAGCAGCCAGGAGCCTGGCCGTGGGACTGGCAGCAGAGCCCCAGGGGCATGGGGCTGACAGCTGGGACCCCAGGCGCTGGGCCCGGAACCAGGCGGTGCAGCAGCTCCCATGTGGCTAGTGTCCATGCCTTTGTGGCTGGAAGCTGGCAAGGGGAGCATGTTCCCTAGCAGCACAGACATGCACTGACCAGACATCGCCTCTGACTGTGCACAGCCGGCCCCTGGGTGACTCACCCAGCTGGAGTCAGGTTGCAGGGCTGCCTACACTGCTAGTCTGGCAGGTGAGGGCTCCAGCGGGACCTCTGGGCCCCCCGATCGATCCTATGTCCCAGGGCTGCCAGGGCAGGACTTGAACCCTTGCCCTCTGGCTGCCAAGACGGGTACCTTATCCACTGAGCCACTGGAGAAGCCCCCCAACCTCCCTAAATTCTGGGACCCCCTTATGCGTCCTATGTCCCAAGGGGCATCGGAACAGCCAGACAGGGGCCCCTCTAGCCCAGGTTCTGTCTGCCAACAGCGGCCACTGCCAGAGGGAATGGACAGAGCAGGGAATCCGCAAAAGATCCATCCCCTGTTGCAAGAGGCAACTAGTGACAGGGAGACAAGGGGGCCACCAGCCACGTGATGCCCCCCCCAGCCTGGGGAAGAGCCAGGACAACCCCCTCCCGCCCAGGTCTCAACTCTTTTCCCCTCCTCCAAGCAATATGGCCCTAGGGACTAGCGGGGATGGGGGGGGGTCGGCGCTGGCAGCGGGGGGCCGCCCCCCCACTTTCACCAGCAGCGGCAGGGCCCCAACTCACCGCACCCCTCCACGTCGTTCGGGGGAGGGGTGAGACCGCCCCGACTTTCCTACGGGAAGCAAAGTGATGCGCTGGGGGAGTAAGGCGAGCTCATGCCATTGCTCCGTTTGTCCTGCCACTGCCAGTGAATGCAGGGAGGGGGCAGATCCCTGCTGTGGGCACCAGCCCCGTCCCAAGCCTCCCGCCTGCTGCTGGCTGGCCCTGCCCCTCCCGGCCTTGGCACTTAGAGCACATGTCTCCCCCCGCCACGTGTCACCGAAGCCTCTCACCCATTCCCAGCTTCTGACTAACAGAGGCTGGAGACACCATCCCTGCCCATCCTGGCCAACGGCCATTGATGGACCTAACCTCTATGAACTTATCTAGCTCTTTACCGGACCCTGTTCTAGTCTTGGCCTTCACGACATCCTGCGGCAAGGAGTTCCACAGGTTGACTGTGCATTGTGTGAAAAGCATTCCCCGCATACAGCCACTTCCAACAGAACCAACTCCGTCCCAGCAGCACCCCATCTATGCCAGCCCAGATTCTAGCAGAATTGCCTCCCTCCCAGGGGTGATGGGTACGCCAGGGTTCCTGAGAAAAGATCTTACTAGCACCCTATGCTCCAGGTGCTGCGCCTGGCCTGGCCTCCCAACGCTGAGGCTCTAAGCGGCCTCCCTACAAGCTCCAATGAACCGCCACTTTGGAGCCCTAATAACTCGGTGCTAATTTTAGTTCTCAGTGCCTGCCGTAAAGAACAGCTCGTGGAGGTTCACAGTCATATGCTTTCATGTTGTTATGGAAGAAGGGCCTAATTAAAAAGGGAAATGAGGATGACATCGTAAAATGTTCAATTAAGTTTATCTCATTACAGTTAATATTAGAAAGGAACTTTGGGGCTTTTCATATTTTATTCAAAACTTCTTGGCTTGCATTTAAAGAGCAGCGGTTAATTGCGCCCTGTTCTTAGAAGAGGAGCGGGGAAAAAGGATATTTAGTTAAACATGCACCTTATTAATGTTCGTGGCTGCTCGCCGACTCGCATGAAATTTCAGTGATGTTAGCCCAGCATGAATCTCCTCTGAAAGTCCTTAGTGGAAGCAGCAATAGCAACCACATTCAAGGCCTTTCTAAGGATTCTCTCTGCCTCTTTGCTCCAGCGCACCCACAGCTGGCTTCTTCAGGTGAGGACCAGAAGGCAGAACGTAGGGGAAACTCAATAAACCTTGAGATCCACTTGTAGCCCTGCAAGATATTGGCCAGATGGTCCCTTGGATTCCCCACGGCCGGCACCGTAGCGTTGTCATACGGGCGCACCACTGGAAGGGTTAATAGAAATCTAGCCTCTGCTATTTTTCTTCTCATCAAGCTTTATAGCAAACCGCAGCAAAGAAACACAAAGGCACAGCGATGTTTTGATCTAATTAACAGTAATTTATTTTATGCTCATCAGCCGTTCACAGTTGTCTGTTGGGAGACTTGGTTCTTTTCTTATGTGCTAATATAGAAGCGTGTGTGTGTGTGTGTGTGCGCGCGTGTGCACTATAGTTCATATGTCAGAGTATACCCATCTGTCTATATAAAATATAGATATTGCAGTTGCGGTTTACATGCATGTAGGACTCATACAGTATATCTAGGTAGACACTGTGTCCATTGGCTTGATCCGGGTACTTATGCAACAATGAACCTCACAATCTAAGTATCAGCAACAAATAGAACACAGTGCGCTTCACCATCCGCAAGCTTCAAACAAACCCTGCCACCACCACGACATACTAATTCCGTTAGAACCATCAGACATTCCCTCCACGCTCGGAAACCGGAATACTGGGAAACCACCGATGATTTGCTGACTTGGGCTACTTTTCAGGCAAGGATCTTAGAGACTTTGCAGGCAGCGATGTGAACTCCATGCAGCGATGGCTCTGGGTGAGACCTCCAATGCCCCTAGGAATGGGGCAAGTGAGGCAGGGATCTGGATTCAGGACCAGTTGCAACACCCCTATGTCCAGTGCATTTTCAGAAGCTCGGAGCCATAAATAGGCAGCAGGTCCAAGAAGCATAGGAAGTGCTTCTGCACACAACGCACAACCTGCGGAACTCACTGCCGGGGGATGCTGTGCAGGCCAAAAGTTGTGGGTTCAAAAAGCATTTGATTAGTTCAGGGAGGACAGGTCCCTCAATGTCTACTAGCTATTTTGTTCTAGGATGCAGCTCCATGTACTGAGGGTCCCTACACTTCTGACTGCCAGTAGCTGACCTGAACAACCGGTAGGATCACTCAATAGCTGCCCTGCTCATTCCTTTAAAGCAGATGGCACTGCCCGAGCCCTTGGTCTGACCCAATGTGGCCATTCTTATGTGAAACAGACCAGGGACTGCGGGGGCGGAGGGGCTAGCAAAGAAAAGCATAGGAGAGGGGAGCTGGAACCGTTTGTGTAGCGGGGTGCTAAGAGCCACTGAACCAGGGCTAATCTGACCATATAGGCAAACTAGACAGTCACCAGGCTGCGAGGGGCCCCAAATTAGACGGAAGGGAATGTTTTTCTCTATTTATAAAACACATGAATCTGTTCTCTCTTACAAAGGAAAGTCTGGACTATCGTCAAGCGGCGCATTGTTGCCTGTCAAACTGAGTCCGGTTATTTATTCCACACCGTGGAGCACCGCTCTGGGTGTAAATCCAGTTCAAATGCTTCAAGGCAGAGCTTCCAAAGAACACTCCCTGGGTTTGCTGCTGGGGTGAGGATCTGGGAGTTCGGCCATTCTCAGTAGCCTAGCTTTGGCCAGGCACGCAGCTGAGTCACTCCTTTCCCTGAGTGGTTAATAGAACCCAGGAGTCCTGGTTCCCAGCTCTAACCACTAGGCACACAAACCGCAGTGGTGTCGCGCATTCTAAAATTCCAGAGCGGTACCATTACGGTCCCCTTCATGCCCAACAGAAGCTCCCCTCCGCACGCAGCTGTGTTTTGCTCTCCCCTTCATCCCACCGAGCAAGCCGGCATCAAAAAGTCCCAAAGACGCATCAGCCCAAATCCCTGCACTTGGCCTCTTATTTGCTCCAACGTGCAGATCTCAGGTGTTTTCTCAACCCTTGTGGTTGGGGACGAACCTCAAAAAACCAGTCCCAAAAGAGACCCCTCCAAGCAGTGCCCACTTCTGGGCCCCCTCCGGGCACGAGATCCACAAGCAGCTCTGCCCACCGGCTGGCCCTCAGCGCTCAGCTTCCTTCACTGTACAAAACTGTAGCACCTGCAGGGCCCCCACCAAGCTCAGGACCCCAGTGGTGCAAGGTGCTGCACAGAGAGCAAGAGACAGTGCTAGGGGGGTTAGAAGCCTAAATGCTTTTGCAGTCTGAACAGGAGACGACAGACAAAGGGTGGCGGGAAATAGGAATATCACCCATTTCCCAGATGGGGAATTGAGAGAGGAAGCGGCTTGCCCAGGAAGCCAGAAATCAAACCTAGCTCCCCCAAACCACGTATTATCTTTTGTTCCGCAGTTCATTTTGCTAGCATGGCAGCGCTGGGCGGGGGGCATGTTGGGGAGATAATTAGCATCCGAGGGAGGCACACTCATCTCTTGACCTTTGAGATGGTGACTTGCTTGGGGTTTGATCGGGCGGTGTCACATAAAAAGTCGTATGTGGGGCCTGCAGCTCAGCAGGCTGCAGTGGAAGCTTCCATCCTTGAAGTACATAGCCTGGGATCCTGCAAGCACAAACAACAGCTGGCCCTTATCAGCTTTAACCCATGCACTTGAGCTGGGAAACTACTAAGCGGTAAACAAGTCTGACCTCAGTCTCAGCTCATAAGAGTGATAAGAATGGCGTTGAGCCAGGATGCACACACCCAGGAAACAACTGTAGTATAACTAGTGTAGGGAGTCCCCTGACCACTGAGTCTCACCAGGGACCTAGACCTCAGAGGGTGCCATGGATTCCCCAAGCTGGAGCCACAACCACTGTGCCTGGTGCAAGGTGACAGGAATGGGACGCTCCACAGACTGAAAGGGCATAAGCATTTCTAAGTGCCTGTTACTCTCTTATGCTTTGCTCTGCCTGTGCTTATTGATGTGTCACTTTGCAGTAGCTGTGTAACTATAGGGCAGTATTAAGCCCATAATAGAAGTGACATAGTGACATTAATAAAAGCAACTATCCCTAATCGACTCTGTTGTGAAGCGAATCCATAATCCTGTGTGGCCTTGCCCCTGTGAGTTGACAGGCGGGATCCTCATAAAAAAAAAGAATTGGGCCTTTCTACGGATAACGAGAGTGTCTCGAGTTGCAGGAGCAGAGATTCGAAAGCACTTTATACAGGGTCTAAGTCTACCTGAACCTCATGCGGGTGAGAAAGACTCCTCTGTGGGCCGGGCAACTTCCTCTGATGCAAGAAGGATCCGCCCCTCCTCCTGAGCTAGCACAAGTATAGCAACAGCGTAGCCATGGCAGCGATGTCATGGCTAGGCCATGCCGAGTATAGACCTACAGCATGCAGGCGGATTTGTACTCGGCCCAGCTGAGTCACGCATCGGCTGTCATTGCGTGGGGAACCCCGGCTATGCTGTTTAGTGCCAGGCTGAGGGAGGAATTCTGTGCCCGCTGGCAATCACACCCCTAGTCGCAGAGAAGACGTAGGAAGTAGCCTTAGGGTATGTCTACACTGCAAGGCTATTTCAGGGTATGAGAGGTATCCCAAAATAATTACCCCATGCCTTTTGAACGCGCCCACTATTTCAGAATATAGTGGACGCACTATTTCAGCATCCTGGAAACCTCGTTCCACGAGGAATAAGGGATGTCTCGAAATAGCGCTTTATTTCAAAATTTGGCACGGTGTAGATGCGCCGAATTTCAAAATAGCCTATTTCGAAAAAGAATCGAACTAAGATACATAATTTGTTATTATGTTTATCTTATCATGCGTATCTTATTTTGAGTTAAGGGTGCCGTGTAGACATATCCTTTGAGACCCTGTTAGTTGGCCAGGCCCTCTGACATTCACTTCTCTAGACAGGTAGATGGCCCCATCACGGCAGTGTCTGTGCATTTCATGCACATGGATGAATGTCTCCTGCCTAGGAGGTGAATCAGAATTACCCACGTGTTACTGAGAGGTTATCAAGGCACAAAGAGATTAAGTGACCTACCCAAGCAGACAGGAATCAAAACCCGCCCTCAGTGGCAGTCCGATGCTTCAACCGTCACAAAGGAGCTGAATGCATTTTTTTAGCTTGTGCTGAAAATGCAGCTGCAGCTGGGGAGGAGCACAGCAGAGGTTGAGCAGCAAAGCAAGGCACAGGTTGTAGGATGGAAGAGGGGCCCTTTCGATTGGCACAGCAGGGGAAACGGTACCCAGGGAGGCTGCCGTCATGTGGAAAGAATAGGGCAAGGAGACGGCAGTCAACACCCATCCACTGAGAGACATTAACAATCACAACACACTTACCAGCTCAGAGGGAAGAGCGCCCCCTGCTGAGCCACCCCACCATGCCAATGTTGCCTCTAATTTTCTCCATCAATGTGCAGAATAAATTTTGTTCTGTGCACCGAGGAATGTATGGAAGTGCACCACCCATAGAAACACATGCTGCCAGCTGTGGGCACTCTGCTAATCAGCTGGGACACATTTGAATCTCTCCGAGGTGGCCGCCCAAGTGTTCAGCTTACAGGGAACACTGCTCCTCACCCCTCCGCTCCTGGGAGAAGGCGAACTGGATCTTGAATAGGTGAGGTCTCCATTGCCTAGATCCTGGACACAGGATCTGAGCCACGGCCTGACCCTTTATGTGGAGGGTCTGAGCCATGGTCTGACTCCCCCACTCCACCCCCATCGCTGCCCCTTCTAGCTTCAAGGAGCCCACGTAAGTCAAGCAAACATCACAGCACGTCCCAGGCTCAGTGTCAATCCGACTCCCATGGGAGATCAAACCACCAGCCGCAGCCCTGATTACAGGGACCGCTAACGAGTTTTCTTGCCTAGGAAGTAATTAAGGTGTTATTGTTTGTACTCCACCTGATAGGGTGCTGGAGAAGCAGCAATTACGCTGCGCGCGATTACAGTTCATTGGAAAACATGTAAATAAGCAGGAGGTGTTTATGAAATGTCAGCCAAAAGCCAGCCCCCTGCGTTAACACCCAGATTGGCAATTTCGAGTGGAAATAAAAGGGTGTAATTGCATGTCCGCCGGCGTCACTGCTGCCTTCTTCCCTATCATCAGTAATAATTACATTTCATTTATTCCCTCTCACAAGCCAGCGTAGTTCTGCCTTAGAGACCTGAGCTGCTCCTTCCACGGCCTATGACGCTTCAGGTAAGGCGAGTGGCCCGTTCCACTAGCCCCCAGCTCAGACGGGAACCGCCCGGTGATTCCTAGGCTAGGCATGTGTATTAGCCACAATTTGTATGCACTGGGGTGAGATCCTTTCCACAGGGAAGCAGCACAGAGGTTTTCCCGGGCCCACTGCACTAATGGCCAGGTCTGCTGTCAGAGCGGTTCCAAAATCCCCAGGGAGAGAGAAAAGTAATGACTCAGACCTTGACACTGGCACGTTTTGTCGCCAAGAACTGCCTTTGGTTGAGAAAACAGCAAGAGCGTCCACATCGCAGTGCAACTTTCGTCGGGAAAAAACACCCAGTTTGGGCAGCAAAAACCGTCCAACCCTGCCAGAGACTTTTGCCTTTTCCCCTCCCTTGATTGTCGGCAAAAAGCCAATGTGGACTTTGCTGTTTGTTTTGTTCTGCCAGGATCCCACAAGGCCTGCTCTGATGGCTGTGCTCAGCGTTTTGTGATCTCTGCTGCCCTGCAGGCAGGCACCCCTCCCCTTTCAAAGCACCAGGAAGCATCTGGCAGCTGAGTGGGCTGCTCCATTTGGGGAGCAAACAAAAAAATAAAATCATTGGAGTGCTCCTGTTCTGCCCGGCTAGGAACACAGTGGCAGGCAGGCAGGCTGCTGCTGCAAGGAGAGGGCTAGAGACACAGCTGTGCTGCTTTGACATTCCTCAGCACGGAGAGCTCCCAGAGCTACTCATGAGGCTGCTCCCAGCAGCTGGGAATGCTGTGGGAGAACTCATAGAATCTAGGGCTGGAAGAGACCTCAGGAGGTCATCAAGTCCAGCCCCCCGCCCAAAGCAGGACCAATCCCAACTAAATCAACCCAGCCAGGGCTTTGTCAATCTGAGACTTAAAAACCTCTAGGGATGGAGATTCCACCCCCTCCCTAGGGAACCCAGCCCAGTGCTTCCCCACCCTCCTAGGGAAATAGTTTTTCCTAATATCCAACCTAGACCAAACTAAGCAGGAATCCCAAGAAGTGCAAGGATCAGCTGTGCCTTCCCACAACACTGTCCTGTGGGGTGTTACCCATGTTGCTTTGCTCTATCTGTCAGCAGGGGAGCCACGTGGCCCTGAAATTTCAACAGTGGGGGGCAGAAAAACCAGTTTGACCGTTTTTCACTTTTGCACGTGGGCAGTATTTTTGTCGGCAAGCCTTCCCAGGGTAGACATAAGCCTGAGTTTAAATAAGGCCTGAACATCACAGCACATGATGGAACGAATATTTTTCAGAGCTCTACCCACTAACTGTCCCACAGCGCTCTACCCACCAAGCCTTCAAGAGCCCACAAAGCAGAGAAACCTTTCCCCTCTTAGGCACTAGGGATGTTATATTTAGATGAATTAACTAATCACATAGTCAATGGGATTTCCATCGACTATTCGATTAATCAGTAAGGGTGCGTCCGCCTTTGAACTGTAGCAAGAGCCCTGCCAGGAGCGGAAGCCCAGCAGGGAGTAAGGGGTCAGCGGGGGGCTGGCCCCATGCTTCCTGCGGCGCCTGAGCCTTTGAAATGGAAAAGAGCCCCAGGCTCCCTGCAGGGCTTCCTCACATAGATGGAAAAATATTTCAAGGGCACATTGCTGTCTGCCCCCTCCTCCCCGCCCCCCGTCCTGCGATGGGAGGCCTTTAGGGATGAAGCCCAAACTTATTCTGGCCTTTTTCGCACTCATCCTACCTTACAAGTTCACGTTGAACTCACTAACCATTCTCAGCGCAAGGTTTCCCTCAGCACGACGGCCCCGGCGGTCCTCCCTCCCAGGGGAGACCCGTGGTCCCAGGTATTTCTCTCATTTGAGTCAGTGACTGGTATTTTCTGCCTTTCACTCAGCTTTTCCCCATCCTCGCTGAGAACTCCCCTCTTTTGGGAGGTAGAGACAAACTCCATGGACATGCTGCTTGGTCTTTCCTTCCAGATGAGGCCAAATGCAGCCAACGTCCCCCAGTCCCTGGGCTGCCCAGTCGCCACCTCCCCACAACCTGCTCACCAGTGAGCGGTACCCTTTGTTTCCAGTCTTCAGGCCAACGTTTAAGCCATAGGACACGTCAGCAAGGCCATCTGAAGGCCATTGCTATCTAAGCTCTTGGGAGGCATGCAAATGGCTAAGTAGAATCCAACTAGGTTACATCTGCCACCGGGCGCCCATTCACGAGGGACCCAAAGCGTCCCCCACGGAGCCACTTACAGCTTGTTAAAGTCAACGGGGCTGTTCGCAAGGGTAAAAACAATGTTCATGCATCCGTGCGTGGGAGAGAAGGGCCCAGTTTTGCGATATCTCTCGTGTTCCGACAGCCCCCCGTTGTGCTGGGGCGATGCAGACACATAGCAAGAGAGTCTCTGTGCCAAGAGGTCTCATGAGCGGAGTAACCAAGACAGACAAAGGGGAAGCGATTTGCCCAAAGTCTAACAGCTAATCAGTGACACGCCAGGAACTAGATCCCTGTACCTGGAAGTCCCCTGCCCCATGGGTCATGCTGCCAAGCAAGCAGCCTGCTGGCTTTCTAGCCCCATGGTGGAGCCATTAGTCTCTAGATGTTTGGAAATTCTTTTCCCTTGTCCATCGCATTGTCTTAGCAGAAAGTTGACTTACAAAACAATAATTACCAGGATTGTACTGTCCACCCTTTTCGGAAAACCAGTATCCCCTTTGTTTTCCTCTTCCCTTGGGGCTTCTCCCTGGCTGTCCATGGTTTTTAAATAATGCCTCCGTAATGCCGGCAGGCAGAACCAAACCTGGGACCTCTAGAGCTTTGTGCATGAACCTCTCCAGCTTGAGCCTAAAGCCAGCTGGCTTTCAGCTAAGGCTGTAGAAGAGCAAGGTCATTCTCTCTCTGCAAGTGGACTAGGTGAGTCCACGCACCACAGCCAGCAGGTTTGTGGGTTACACCTCTACCCTACAGCATCAGCCCTGGTCTTTATTCTAGACTAGGGCTTTATTCTGAAATAACTTCCCTTCGTTTGAATTAATAAGCAGAGCATCCACACTACTATGCCCATTATTTCGAAATAACGGGCCGCTCAATTCGAAATCTGCACTCCTGCTTTCCTCAGGGATTAACGCTAATTCCAAAATAGTTCGAAATAGAGGTCGTGCGGACGCACCGGTGCCATTATTTCAAAATAACGACTCCCCAGAGTCATTCAAACTCATGACTCCCCAGGGCTTCCTGGAGCTCTAAGGCAAGGTAGCATGTCCTCCTTAACTGCGTTTGCCTCGGACTCATTTCGAGGCTCCCCTGGAGTGAGGACACGGTCGTTGGATTTTGTTACTTCGGGAGTGAGTAAATGGATTTTAAAGACTTAAAAAACAACAAATAGTCTTGCAGCACCTTAGAGACTAACAAAACCTGGAGATCGGATCATGAGCTTTTGTGGGCACAGCCCACTTCTTCAGATGAAATTTTTCTTTAGTGTTTCCAGTTACAGACTAATTCGGCTGCCCCTCTAAAGCTACATGGATTTTAGTTATTTCGAAATGGTTTCCTAGTGCAGACATGTCCTCAGGGTGCATTCTCGTAGATCTTGCACTAGACTGGGATTCAGGAGCTGGGAATTTTAGTCCCTACTTGGCTACTCAGTTTTCCCATCTGTAAAATGGACACCATGCTCCTGCTCTTTATAAAGCACTTGGAGGTCTCCAGACGAAGAGCTGGGTGGGGTTACGCTCCTAGCTAAGGAAATTTTTGAGGCTTCATTGGCTGGTACCATAAGGCGTCCTAAGTTCTCCGCGTAGCCCACCCGCGCATGGTGCTGCAGAAATACAGGATGATATAGGATCACTGAGGAAGCGGGAAGCTCCGTTACACTCCTCTCACTGCTAGACCACACAGCCTCTTGTGGAGAGCAATGTAGGAAGTGGGGCCCAAGAACCTGGAGAAGCACGCACACACACACACACACACGACACCCATGCATACCGTAAAGCAGGGACCAGGCTGAGCAGCAGTGCCCATGAAATCCGCGCTGGGGATTTCTGACGTGCTGTTCCGGCTCTCCATTTGCTGAGCTGACACGGAGCTCAAGATTTCAATGAATGTTTGATGTATCGTGTGCGAAATAAATACCCCTGATCCAGGAAAAGCTACAAAAGCAAATTACAATCCATAAAATTGTATTAACAAAGAAAGCAAATAATCCGCCGGCTCATCCACTCCCCAGGCTCCGCTCTCATCCTACTGAAAGCATCCCCCTTGCTTCCTTCCCCAGAGCTCCCCAACCTCCCAACCCCCCTCCCTGCCACGACCAGCAGAGTCCCACTTCCTCTGGAGCATCGTGCAATGTTCCCTGGATTCGTCTAGTAACATCCCCGGCCTCTGCTGTTCCTGGATCTCGTGCACGTCTCTGCTCCACAGCTGCTTCAACATCTGGAGTCTCCCTCACAAAGAGCAGCCTGTCAAGTAAGCCCCGCTCCCCACCCACCCACCTGGCCTCCCTCCTGTCTTCAGCAAGGCAGCAGAGGCAATGTTAGGGAAGGTCTTGGATTGGAGGAGAGATGCTTTCGAGCGTTCCCATGGCTCTTCCTCGCGTCCTGTGGGAGCTCGTAAATTTCACCAAGAGAAGTCGCTCCATGAAAAGCTACTGCCTTGCCCACTTTGGGTCTCTGCTATCCTGGGACTGATTTAGCAGGTTAGATAAATGTCTATCAGGGATGGTCTACACAGTACTGGGTCCTGCCATGAGGGCAGGGGACTGGACTTGATGACCTCTCGTGGTCCCTTCCAGTTCTAGCGTTCTATGATGCAGCTACAAGCCCACTAAAAATCTGAAGCACATTTCTCTAGCGCCAGGCAGCCAAAGAAGCCCGGGGTCCCAGCATGCTTTGCAAGCTAACGCATCTGCAAGGCATTGACCGGTGATGTCGGGAAGCCAACAGGAGACACCCGTGATCCAGGCTGTGCTTCCTTTCTGCCCCCACTGGGGGGATAACACAACTCACGGCAACAGCCCTGTGCAGGCCTTGCCGTGGTCAATGCTCCCTGCACTGGCGTTTGAAAAAGAAAAGGCACCTTCTGCCTCGCCCCCTTGCACGCTCATGCAGTGGCCAGTCACACTCAAGACCTTCTACAGAGGTGACATGCAACAGCAGCTCACTGCCAAATAGACGAGAGTTTAGGACAGGAAGTAACGGGTATGGATTGGCAGTAGAATTTGCAGAGAGGGTTCAGAGGCAGAATATAAAATATCCTGGCTGGAAACGAGGGATGTTAAAAAGGGTTAATGAGGTAACAATTAAAAATCTTAGGGTTACACGCTGCCAGCTCTGCAGTATAAAATCTGAACTGTTGAACCCGTAGCGGGGGGTGGCAGCCGGCTCCCCGGGAACCAGTGCGCGGCGGAAGCCGGCTCCCGGCCCGGCTCCCGGCCCTGTTCCCAGGGAGGAGACTGCCAGCCCATGCTGCAAGCTCTGATAGTATACAGAACCCACAGCGCAGGGTGGCAGCCAGCTTCCCGGGAGCAGGGGCGGGTGTCGGTGTGTAACCGTTACGCTCATGCTCATCAGTTAACCATTTAAACGGTTACACTATTACTGGGAACTGGCCAGGGCAAATTCATGCCCCGATGCTTACACAAACTGCCCAGACGGATTCCAGGCCTCAAGCGATCGGGGCGCTGGTTTTGCCTCTCGTCCGACAGAGAGAGCTCGCTTTCCGCAGCGCCCCCCTCCTAGCACCACCTTGAGTCAATTCTGCCCCTAAGGGCAAAACACCCCTTATGGAATCACTCACGCACGTGCCCTGCACCACAGCACCCCCTAGCCTCACACGGCAGCACCCGGGCAGCACAGCGCCCCCTATATGCCATACTGGGGCATGGGTTCTGTACCAGCTCCAAGAGAAGAGCATTATGTGTTTGAAAAACCCCTACAAGAAGGGAGCAAGAGGCAGGTATTTTGGACTGGCATCCCTCGGGGGGGTTGTGAGCTTCTCCCCACAGAGGCCCCCCAGCAGGAAGCAGCTATGGGGCTCCTGCTCTCCAATCCAGTGCCACCGGGAGTGGGTGACAAAGCACGCCAGCCGCCATCCTGATGTCTCTCCACTTCCCCGCCGGGGAGGGAGCAGAGGAGGTCGAGCTTTCCTTTTTATCTTTCCCTCCGTTGAACTTTTCTTGCTTATAATAAGGGCTGATATTAATGATGCATAAAATTACCCTTGATTAAAGCACCTTTCGAGCCCCAGCAAAAGCGAGGTCGGGCTGCATTAGATCACGACAAACAAGCAGTGGCAGAAATGCTCTCTCCCGCACAGTCTCCCGTTTAATTGGGTTCCCCTTCCTGCCACCCCATCCCCTTCGTGAATGCGGCCTGCGTCCCAGCCCTGTCCCATAGGAGGGCAAGGAGCCAGATTAATGAAGATGCTTTGAGAGGCTCCGCTGTCATTTTATTTAAGGAATGCAGCTCCATTCTGAAAATCCCCGGGCTTAATTTGGGGGTTTAATTCAAACATACAGGGACTCAGGAAAGGGATCGCCAGCCTCTAGAAAGGACCCAGCTGTGTCTCCAGACTGCTCTGCCTGCAGCTAGTCACATCAGAATGACCAGGTCAGACCAGGCCCTAAGTACTGAAAAGTTTACGGTGCCCCCCCCCATATGTAATTCAAAATAAAAACAATACTATACCGTAAAATCTCTTTTTTTGGGGTGCCCCTGCTTTGCTGTGCCCTAAGCACGTGGCTAGTCTGCCTATTGGGTAATCCAGCCCCGGGTCAGACCAAAGGTCCATCCAGCCCAGTGGCCTGTCGGTCGACAGTGCCCAATGCCAGGTGTCCCAGAGGGAGGGAACAGAACAGGAAATCAGCAAGTGATCCCTCCCCTGTCGCCCATTCCCAGCCTCTGACAAACAGGCTCGGTGCACTAAAGAAACTGGTTACAAACAGTTTCTCCCCTAGATACTGTTTCAGGTAGAGCCGTTTGCAGGCCAGAGGAACCTCTTCAAACCCGGGTCCAGCTGTTCTTTTCCTGTCCACTTGCTTCCAGGTATTGTCAAGTATCTCTCTGGGGTGGGGAGGCAGAAGTGAAGCAACCTAAAGGCCCTCCTTGTTTTCCTCCTCCCCATTATACAGAATTTCCCTAAGGCGGGAAACCTTTGTTCAGTTCCCCCTACCCCCATGGGATCGTTCATCAGACCAAGGGGCTAGCTAGTATCAGGTGAGCAGGTCACCTGACTCGGTCATCCCTGAGTCAGTAGCATTATGGAAGGTCAGCAGGAAGGCCAAACCTATTCACAGTCCTTTGTACTAGCTGACGGACCATCAGCCCCATCTGGCTTTTCCACTGGAGTCCCTGACCAATCAGCAGTGGGAGTGACCCAAAAGCAGCAAATAGGAACTACACATACACAGATCAATATTCCTAACTTCAAACACAAACAGGGTCCAGGCGTACGAATGGGACAGTCATACCCAGCCCGTTGTCACCTTGCCGAAGACGCCTTACATGAGCCATCTGGCACAAAGCATCGCATGATCATGGCGGGAGCCTATTTCATAAAGCCGATGAAATACGACGTCACAGCGTCATCCCACGGCAAAGGCACCAGGCTGAGCCCCTGAAAACCTAATTTCTGTTCTGCCGCAGGCCCCCGGGGCAACCTCGGGCAAGTTTGTGTCTGCTTCTCCCATCACTGAGCTCTCGGGGGCAGGGACTGTCTGCATGTACAGCACCGAGCGCCGATCTCATTTGTACCCTCCGGTCCTTAATGTGATACAAACAACGACATAGGCTACCGCCAACCCAAGCTATGCTCCTAGTGGTCTTAAAGGGAAAGTCTGACCAATCGCTGGGGAAGATGTTACAAGCTCTCATCAGGTCATCTTTATTAACTATGTCCCTTTCAGCCTCGTCCTCTTATTCCCAAGCATATGGGAACAAGCAGGGCAGCAGAAAGGGGCACAAAGGGGGGGTCTCTTTCCCCCACGGCAGTGTCCAGTGGAGCAAGCTGTGTCAAACTGTTGCTGTCCCTTTAAGAACACTGTCCCTTGAATGAAAAAATAGCTTTTGGGGGGGTAACATTTTAAGTTAATGATGTGGAATTGCAGCAAAAAACCATCAAAGCCCCTGTGATCTTCAAGGCAGCATCAGAAGGAGTCATTAATATAATACGAAAAGCACAAGGACTGAAAGGGGTGCGTACCACTGTCCCTGAGACACGGCCTCTCCTTCATGCGTGACGACAACTACCGGCCTAGGCTGGACAATAGAATATTTTGCTTCAGTTGAGCTGCGACGACCCTGGGCACTGCAGTATCAGACCATCTCATGAGCTGTATTGGGTTTACCCTCATAGCGCCCTCGCAAGGCAGGGCTATCATCCCCATTGTACAGCTGGGGAACCAAGGCACAGAGAGGCTAAGGGATGTGCCCAAGGTTACATGGGAAGCCTGTGGCGGAGTAGAGGGTTTTTTTTTCTCTCTCTCACACACACACACCCAAGTCCCAGGCACATGGCTGTGCTTCTCCCAAAGACTAAATAGACTATAGGGCATGACCTTGTGCCACTAGGGTACAGGAGCTAAGAGCTCTCTCCTGTGTCTCATTCAGCGACGGTCCTTGTGCAAACTTGCCCCCCTAGGACTTAACACATCATGACTCCTGGCCTGGAGCAGAGCCTGAGCAAACATTGTTCCGAGCTCCCAGACGCGCCTTCCAGCTGCATTGCAGGGGATGGCCGTGAATATTTTAATCCCTCTTCAGAGCCGTGGTGGCAAAAGAACGAGTTTGCAGCACGGACTCCTCAAACGTTTCCTCTCCTCGCAGATGCTCCTGCTTCTGGGGAGGGGGGAGGTGCGGGGAGGGACCCTTGCTTGTCCCAGCCCCGAAGCGTTAAGCTGCCAACACTTGTTTGGGAAGAGGAATGAGGCCAGGAAAGGAGGGAGCGTCTGCGGACGGCTGAGCTGTGCTTCTTGCTCAATCCCAGCTGACCGGACTTGTTTACTTTTCAGTGTCTATCCATAATTCAATGGCTTCATTAATTCACTCGCCAGCATCCCGAGCCATTGCTTTTCCAAAAGGCTGGGCTCTCGCTAATCACCTCCTGCCCTGCTCCCTTTGTGAAAGGGCCGGAGATGGAAAGGGCACCTCTGCCGAGCCCTTGGGCTGTGGAAGGGGAGGAGGGTGAGACACCTGCTACCCCTCACCAAACCCACTGCCAGCACGCAGCAGCAGATGGGACCAAGTCAGAGGGGAAGACTCCGTGTGGAGGGGAGTAGCCAACAGCAGGGGGTTGACCCAGATCTGTGGCAGTTAGTGGAAAGGTTCCCCCATGTTCGGTCCAAGCCTGGCAGAGGAGATAAGCCGCAGGTACTTGGCACAGAAGGAACGCGTGGCCGTCTGGAGTTGGGTGGCACGGCCACGCACCCCGAGGGGCCCGGGTGATTGGATCCCTCGCCCTGGCACATGGCAGTCTCTGGCCAGATCCAAATCCGGCTGCGATCCTGTGTCACCAGAGATGCACATGGCCCAGACCTCTCCCGCAGAGCAGCCTCCCGTCTGATGAATACCACCTGCGGCCACGTGTCCCGCGGGGCTGACCTTCCAAGGGGTGAAGAGTCAGGACCCCAGGTTTCCCTTCTCCATACAGATGCCAGCTCACCACCTGGTAAGTTGCGCCCCTTTCCTCCATCTGGAAAACAGGGCCAGGGATACCGACCCACCTGGCAGGGGCACCACGCGGCTGATGGAATGTCGGAGAGGAAAGCACCAGCCCGGAGCTCAAGAAACCAGCCCCCGGGAGCGCCGGGAGTGCCCAGCGACGACCACCAGTGTCACCGGCACATGGGAAAGCCCTTTCTCTGGCCTCCGCTCCCTGTCTAAACTGGGCACCAGGGCAGGAAGCGCTGCAGGATGGATGGATGAACTGCTGCTCCCGAGAAGCTGGATGGGATGACCCATGCGGCTTAGCCCAGGGTCTCAGGCGGTGACGCCCACAGTGGCTTTTCCCTGGCTACACGTGGGCATGTGTTTGATTTTCCATTGGCCACCCCACAGAGCTGGGAACAGGAGCACGCCGGCTCCTGCCGCCAAGTCCTCCAAGGACACAGCGATTGGGGGCCCAGGGCAAGGAGCGACACCATGCACGGAGGTACCCGCCGGCCGGGGAGGCCGAGCAATTTTTTGGAAGAGCCCTGATGTTCGTTTTTCATCATAAAAATCCCTCGCTGGCTCCACAGGCCTGGAAGAAAAGGAGGCCCGGTGCATTGTGTTTCCTCTCTCCTCCCCGTTCTCTGCTCGCAGCCCTCGTCACTGGACACGAATAGCTCTGCGGGTAGGGCCGCAAGAGAGAGATTCGGAGAAAAGCTCACCTGGCAAGACATCTCGGGAGCGAGGACACAGCCGGCTCCCGCGGCCCTAGCCTCTGAATAAGCCAGCGAGAGGGGATCCTGCCAGCCAGTGAGACTGACAAAACCCTTATTTTCACAGAAATGACTCCCGGGCTCTTTGTATTGCTCTTAAACAGCCATTTCGTGGTCCCAGGGGCTTAGACTGATGGAGCCAGATTAACTCTGCAGAAGAGATGTGAGGGAATTAGCAACTCCGCAGAGGGAAGGAGCGAACACAGCCCATTCTCAGTGAAACAGACGCTCAGCTGCCAGTTTAGGGAGCTGGAAGGGGAGGGGGGAGCAATTTGTTCCTTTGGGAAACCTTGTGCAAATGTGGCCAGAACCTTGACGCTGCTGCGTAGAATCCGCCAACTTCTTTAACACAGAGACATGCAACCGGCCCCCCAACCGCCGGGAATCCCAGGTGTACCCAGCAACAACCCCCCTACCCCCGGGACCACCGGGTGTGCCCAGCGACAGCCCCGCAGGCCCCGGGACCAGCGGGTGTACCCAGCGACAGCCCCGCAGGCCCCGGGACAGCGGGTGTGCCTAGCAACAACCTAGGGTTGTCAGATGGTTTCAACAAAAATACCGAACACACTTGACATGACATCACCGTCAACATCACCTCTTACGTAGGAAATACCGGACATTTCTATTTTCTCAATTTGTTTCCCAAACAGAAAGCTCTAATACTGGACAGTCCGGTTCAAAGCCAGACACCTGGCCACCCTCCCAGGCTTCGGGACCGCTGGGAATGCCCAGAGACAGCCCCCAGGACCCAGAATCGCCAAGGGACTCCCTATCAAAACACACCCGGATATAGAGAATCTACTGTAGTGTCAGAGGGGCAGGGGACCGGGTGAGGCTCGAAAGAGGCAGAGAATATCTGAACTGGAGTCCAGGGCTCAGCTGGAATGGACTGCGGGCTCAGCTCTGGGCAGAACTGCCCAACTGGAACAGAGCACGGTGTTGGATATCGGCGGCGGTAACTGGGACCGCCAGATTGCAGCAAACCCCGTCCCCCATCTTGGCTGAGAGTGTAAAACAAAGGGGCTTCCAGGGGTGGTTGGGATTGTGGGGGGGACAGGGCAGGAGGCACTCAGGTGACCAGGTGGCCCCATTGCAGAGGGGCAGTTCTGATATTCAGGGCTTTTTCTTCTCAATTACCCCCGGACCCCAATTTTTCGCCCCCGCTCTCTGGTCCCCCTAGGAGGCACCGGCCCTTAAGATGTTATTGCAATACCCAAGAAGAGCTGCTTGGGCAGCATGTGAGTGGAGCAACATCCCCACCTGCTGGGTGCTTCGGTCCCCCGCACGTGTCCCCGGGGCAGATACCGCCCGCAAGAGCCCTCCCAGCCAGGGGCGCAGGAACCATGTTTGGGGTGGGGGTGCTGAAGTGCACCCCCTGGAGCCGCCTCACTTCGGTCCGTGCCCCTCACTGCCAGCTAGAGCTGGGACCAGTAGCCAGGACCCTGGGCCCAGTGGAGGGGAAGGACCCCACGGGCCCGGCACGACCCCGGGCGGCAGTGACACAGGGCCAGCGGCTGGGACCCCAGGGCGCAGCAGTGCTGGGCCAGGAACTGGCAATCTGACAGCAAAGGCACGTGGCCAGGACACCCACAAGCTCAGCCCCTAAGCCAGGGGTGGGCAATATACACCCCAGGGGCCAGATCCGGCCCACCAAGCCTTTCGATCCGGCCCGTGGGCCCACAGGCAGGGAGCAGCCCCAGGGCTCAGAGCAGGGCCGGGGCCGGGGATTAACCTCCCCCAGAGTTGTCTGGGGGTGGAGGCTTTGAATTAAAAACACAGCACATGGCTCCTGGCTCGGCTGCTACCGGCAGGCGCCCGGGGTTGCTGTGGCTATTTAAAGAGCTCCCGGCCCGGGAACCACCACAACTGGGCGCCGGGAGCCATTGAAATGGGACCCTGCCGCCTGAGCCGCTGTCTGGAAGTTTGGAGGCCGGGGCAGCAGACAGTAGACAGAAAGCGGCCAGATGCCGCCCAAGCGTGAGGCAGATCCGGCCCCATCTTGCCCGTCCCGGACTGGATGAAAGATACACGGCGCCAGCGGTGTGAGGCGGGGAAGGGATCAAGCACCCAGCCCTGAACAGGATCGAGTCAGGCCCCTGTTCCCAGGGCCGGCTTATCCACTAGGCCCAGTGCCTGGGCCCCACGATACTTTAGGGGCCCACGAAAATGTTTTCATTTCTTTTCAAATCCGAAGGAAAAAAAATGAACTTTAAGGGTCGAAGAAAATGTTTTCATTTTTTCCTCACGTCAGGAAAAAAATGAAACTTTTAGGGCCCAGGAAAATCTATTCCATTTTGCCTAAAACAGAAAAAAAATCAAATGTGGACGTATTTAAAGTTATATCAAAAAAAAATTAATATTGATATTATTATGGTGGGAGGGGCCCACGAAGGCAAAAGTGCCTAGGGCCCACGAAAGTCATAATGTGGCCTTGCTTGTTACCCCAGCAACCCTCCCTGTCTCACTTCGCCCCAGGCCATGACACGCGGGGGGGGGGGGGGCGGGGCAGGCCACGGGCCACCCCCATGCAGACGGCAGCTCGGCCAGCTCCCAAAGGGGACCCAGGACGCGTCTCAGGAGCTTACGGAGTCCTTCAGCGCAGTCCGTCGCCGCCCGCCCTCCCGGCGATAAATCCCAGGAGCGCGCTAACAAATAACAGGCCTTTAAGCCTCTGTCAGGGAAATTCATTGAGGAAATGGCCGAGATTTCAGGCTCCATTAACGTCATATTTACAGCCCTCTTTTGTAGTACCCCGGGCCCCGCGCTGCCTCCTGTCAGTCTGTCACACGACCCGCTGATGAAGGGCCTTCTCCCGCCCGTGCCAGCCCGGGAAGCTGCCAAGCGGAGGCTCCGTGTTTCAGCCCGGGCCTCGGCCCATCTGTCTGAGCGTCTCCGGCGCCCCGGGGAGAGCTGGAGTCGCTGCAGCCAGCATGGAAATGGCCCGTCCCCGCCCGTTAATAGATATGAGGGAGGCGAGAGAGAGAGCAGAGCAAACCGGGGGAGACAACTTGGGACCCTTCCTAAGAGGGAGCACCAGAGGCCCATTTATGGGGGCGCTGCTGCCCTAAAGATCGGAGCCTAGCCCAACGCTGTGCCTGCCCCTCTTTGGCACGATCGCCACCAGCACGGCCGGCTGCCAGCCCCCTACACCAGCAGACCACGGGGCAGGCTGGAGGGGCACTGGGAGAGAAGCATGTCAGGTCCCCCCAAGACTGGAATAGTTGCGGGGGGAGGCAGGTCGGGATCAGCGGAATGGGCCGAGCTATGGGTCAGGGCCTCATATAGGAATGTGGGGGCAGGGGCTGTGAGTTGGGATGAGGGGGTTGTGGGGCACAAGGGGGTGTGGGGAGGCGAGAGCTGGAGCAGAATAGCCGGGGAGTGGGTCAGGCTTGAGGGGGGCGGGAGGGGGAAGGACCATCTTAGCAGGCAGTGGGTCAGGATTGGGGGGCACTGGCAGAGCTGGGGCAGAGAGCCCAGGACTGGGATGGGGGGGGCTTAGATCAAGAGGAAGGTGCTTTGTCAGAGCATTTGTCTGGAGAGAGGGGGAGCGTCTCTGCTCATGGCACCCCCCTGCCTTACACTCGGTTCTAGCTCCCGCCCCATCCCAAGCGTGACCCTCTCCCAAAGGCTCTTTCCGCCGCAGGCCGTGCTGGGCTGCTCACATGGACGCCTGCTGCCCACAAGGGAGTGACAGGACAGAGGCACTTCAGGCATACGGCTGGGTAGGAGAACCTGGCCCTGCCGGAGCATCGTGGCAGGAGCCGAGTCCCGGCGCCCTCCTCCCCGGCACGGCACCGCCTGCAATCACCAGCCCCCAGAGGTCTCCTTCACCCCGAACAGCTCCTCGGGGAGCCCCCCGACGGCGCGCCTGCTTCCTTCATCCCGCCCGCCCCGAGGCGCTCGCTGGCTGCAAACCAGGGGGTCACCGGGCTCCCGACGGGCCAGGAACCGAAGCCGAGAGGCAGCAGGTTGGGCAAGACACGGATCCCGCTCTCCCCGCCACCGCCCTTCCCCACGAGTGCCGCTGGTGAGCCCAGGCCAGGCCCTGCCGGTGCCTGGGAGCTGCCCTGCCAACTCTGAGGTGCTCCCAGCCCGTGACACGCAATACAACGCTGCCAACGTTTACCGGAGGACGTCCGGGAGCAGCTGGGTAAGTGCCTGGCTACAAGTCCCCCGGCACGGGGCCGCCAGCATCGTTCAAGCCAATGGCTCGGAACGACAGTGGAGAGGCACCAGGCCTGCTCCGAGGGGGAAGGATCAGGGCTGTGAGCACTACAGAAAGGAGACTAGGGACGTTAATGGTTAACTGGTTAACGGGTGAGGTGACTGGTTAGGGTTAACCAGTGGGGGCTGCCCCTGTTTAATTGGTTAACCGGTTAAACTTAGTTAAATGGGGCTTTACATCCCTACAGGAGACATGGCTGCCCAGCTACAAGGGCATAGGAAAGGGGTATGGCAGACTCTGCTGCCACCTGTCATGTCACCAAACTGCTCCTCACCTGCCTGGGCTCTAAAATGGGTATAAACCCCCTCTGCAAGGGGCTGTGATTGAAGGGATTGTGGGAAGAGTCGGCATCACATTGCACCAGGCCCGTGTCCACCCAACCCGGTCTCCTCTCCCCAACAGCATCTAGCATCAGCTGCTACTGAGGCCTCCCTCCCCGCCCCCCCCTACACCGAACAGCCCCCGGCCAGGACAGAGGGCTGCCCTGCTCGTGCTTTGGTGCTGACATCAGGCTCAGCTCGCCAGGGACTCAGAGAAAACCATCCTGCTGCTCCGGCCAGCTCGGCCCTGCCAGCGCCCGGGTAGCCAACCCAAAAGGGGGGGCCGCGCCCAGGAGGCCAAGGAACACAGGCGTCTGCCCCACCCCCACCCCCTGGCTCCTGAGAGCGGGGCAGGAGGGGGGTGGAAGGCCCTCACCGGCCCCACATCCAGACAGCACGTGGGGCAGGACTTCCTCTCCTCCCTCCAGACCCCAAAGCCAGTCCCAGCCCATTGAAACCCACAGGGCCCCTGCTGCGTAATAAGCCAATCCCACTCCTTGGGTCTTTGCTGCTTCCCCCTTTTCTCCCCCCCCAGTTGTTGCTACCAAAATGGCCACTCCCAAAGGATGCTGGGAAGCAGGGGGAGGCTACAGGGAAGAAAATGTTCTCTTGCCGTCTCCGCCTCTGGGCAGCAGCACTTAGGAATCCCAATTACTGCTTAATGAATCCATTCGGATGCTGAGGGAGGCCAAGCAGCAGTGAAAAAAAGCATCCGTTCTCCTCTCAGCCATCTGCCCCCAAACCCTCTGCTCCCTTCCTGCTCTTCATCCCCTTCCCGGCTTCCCAAGGTGACTCCTCCTCCTCCCCCCCACCACCACCACCACTCCAGCCTGCCTGGAGCTTTGGGGCCTCCTCACCAGGGGACAGTCTGGTTCCATGGAGAAGCCAAGCCCTGTCCGTCGCCCACCACCCCCTCCGCCGTGGCCCTGCAGGAAGGAAGGGACAGCAGTGAGGTTGCATGCGGCAAAGCCCAGCCCAGCACCAGACACGCCTGCCAAACGCAAGAGAGTTTATGGCCGTGGAATCCATCGCGCGCACACGCCTCATAAACCCCGGCACCGAGAGAGCCCCGCTCGGGCTAACGAGACAGCACAGCCAGGGAGGGGTGGCTCAGAGCAATCGGCCCACCGGGCAGGAAAAGGGTGAATCCCGGCTGCGGAACATTCCCAGAGCAGGGGATTCTAATTTTTGCATCTGTGTGCTGAATAAATTTTGTGTGCACTACGGAATGCGCGGATGTGCACCGCCAGGAAGAAACACAGGCTTCCGGCTATGGGCTCTCTGCTAATCAGCTGGGTGGCATCCGAATCTCTCTAGGGTGGCCGCCCAAGCGCTCAGCTTACAGGGAACGCTCCTGAATGCCCCTGATTCCCATTGCAATTACAGGAGCTCACTTCTTGGAATCAGGCCCAAATCTCCTGACAGCTGCCCCGCCCCATCCAGTACTAACCCCTGCACTGCATGGCTCCGTGGGAGAGTCAAATTCCAACCCTCTGCTCCACAGAATAAAGAAATGCATCATAAAGACAAGAAAGGTCCCCTCTGGATGTTACCATCAGGCACCCAGATACTGTGGTGTAACACTAGCTAGACTGGGCATGTTCACTGACAACAGAAGGACAAGTCGGCAGATAGAGAGAAGTTTTATGCATGTGGAGATGGATGGATAATTCATCCAACCAAAATGGGAACCTTTATTTCGGGTAATAACTTGCATTTCCTTCCCCACTCCCCTTTCCTTACCCCCCTCTCGCAAAGGGCTTCACTCCCCGTCCAAAGATTTAGCATAATCCAGCGAGAAAAATGAAAGCCCCAGCCCTGCAGAACAGAATATGCTGTCTCGGGTAGAACCAATAGTTATTATCTACATTAAGCACCCTGGCTGTCAGGGCAGAATTAATTCCTGAGTCGCGCGAGATGAAAGTTCCCCATTTTTCAGGGAAATCTACGCCGCGCGCGCTGGCTCAAGAAAAATAACTGAAATGTGATTAAAAATGATCTCCTTTTTATTAAAAATAATTCTAATTTATCTCCCCTACCGGCTTCCTGTTCCATTGGAATAAACGCTGGTAACGGGAAGACACCACTGCCGGGGATCAGAGCGTGTCCAACGGCCCTCAGTAAAATCCATCATGGATTAGGCTAAATCACGGCAAAGCGGGCATGTGGGCACCACGAGAGCAGTGCTGGAATTACACCAGGTTAGCGAGAGAATAAGGAAGGCAATCCCTCCAGAGCAGGGGTCAGTATGGAAGCAAATATGGCACATGTGCCAGTCCCAAAACACATGCAATTTTGACAATTAAAATGAAAAATTAATTCAACGCTTTAAAAACGCGTCAGTACTCATGGGCTACATCTTCACCGCGAGTTCTTCCGGCAGAAAATATGCTAATGAGGGTCTCATTAGCGTAAGTTGCGATCTCATTAGCATATTTTCTGCCGTTTCTTTTTGCGCAAGTGGATTTTGCGCAAAAGAAAAGCAGCGTGAACTTATTTTGCGCCAAAAAAACCCACATCCACACTGTTTGTTTTGGTGCAAAAACCCCTTGCGCAAAAACGGCTCAAATAAATTATGCAAAAAAGCATAGCAAAATGCTAATCCGCGCTTCATTTGCATCGGCTCTGCCGACAAAGCCAGCAGTGTAGACGAAGCCTTGTAGCCTTCATGTGTCATGAACCTGAATTTGTCCAGTTATGATGTAAACTTCAAAGAACGGTGCGAAAAGATGCAGCAGCAGCAGAAGTCCCATTAAATCAAATCTGCAATAACAGGGTTTAATTGATGCTATTATTAATCCCCATGTCAATTATCAATAATAATAAGTTACATATTTTCAGTCATGCCAGTGGGCGTTCTTCTCCGGCTCTTTGTCGGCCACTTGTTCTGAATTGTGATGGCGTTTGGCGCTTTGGCTTGAAAAGGCTGACGGCCCCTGCTCCAGAACCTTCCATTCTCGGCTTCTGGAGAGCGTTGACAAGGCTCGCTCCTGCTCCCGGCACCCAGCGAGGCAGGAAAGCCTTGCCACCCCTTTCCTGAGTGGCTGTGGGCATCTGGGATTCATAGGTGGGCTGCCTGTGTGACTGAGTTCTCCGCTGAGTATTCGCTCTGTCGAACTCGCTGATTGCCACACTGTACGGCAGGCCTGGGACAGAGATGGTCACAAGCAACATGCAAGCGGCTCCCTCGTTCAGGAATCCCAGAATCCCACCAAAATCGCAGCGTGCACATTCCCAGTCGGGCTCGCATCTGGGTTCAGAGACCCGGTGAGGGGTGGGCTCTTGGACTAGAGGCCAAGATCTGAGGACCCTGCTCCTCTCCAGGTCTCTAAGGAATGGCTACATAGTGGGACCCCAAGTCCGGTGGTCCAGTTTCCAAGACGCGATACCGCAGGCTGCTTTTTGCAGCACTGAGGTCCCAGGGTGAATGGCATAAAGAGCAGTAAACTCACTTAAACCAGTCTCCTCCGGCACTCGGCACTCCCAGAAAGCCCGAGATCAGGCCCGAGATCAGCACTGCGGGGCCGGGATGGCAACTGTTGGCTTCAGTAGCTTATCTAAGGCTGATTTTGGACTTTCGCAGCTAGACTCAGTCTGGTGTAGGGTCTCTCTTGGGTGCCCCCATACGACAGCAGCCGGGATCGGTTCCTAAACCTGCCTCTGTCACTGACTCACTGAAAGACCCTTCCCCTGTTGTGTGCCTCAGTTTCTGCCATCTTTGTAAAGGGGACAACTATTACTAAGCCCCTTGGCCATGCGCACAGAGGGCTCCCTACAAATTCAAATGACTGAGGATGGCTATGAGAACGTTCCAAGGGAGTCAGAACGCCCCCTCCCACAGAGCCCCACGAAACCTTTGTGTTTCTGGCCCGGACAGGGAAGGGGAGACCCCTCAAGGCACAATGCGTATCAGAGACAAGTGAGTGGTAAATCCTTGGGTGCAGACAGGTGGCTAGCCTGGGCAAGCGGGGGCTGAACCCCTGCAACATCAGCGTGACACCAGCGATCAATCTGGCCCAGCAACTTTAAAGATCTAAAGACCAATCCGAGATTTTCCTCTCTTTCCTCTCCATCTTTTTTTTTTTTTTTTTTTTTTTTTAAGGTTAATGCAGCAAGACAAAAATCCATCTCTCTCAGCTTCTTTAACACGCACACGCACGCAAAAAAAAAACCTTGCTGCCGGAGGGAATGCAGCTTCTAATGAATGAAGTGCCACTCGCGCCTCAATTCAAAAGCAGGTCACATCCTCTGCTCCGTGACGGCACAGAGCCAACCCCCCACGTCCACACCCAGGGGCAGCGGGTATCATAGGCAGGGGAAGGCATTGCCTTCCCAAACCGCCAGCCTGGCCCCGCCCAGACTCCGCCCCCAGAGTGCCTACTGTAGGCCAACTGCAGGGGGAGTGTTGCTACCCTGGAGGCCGGGGCTGTGCGCTCTCCCCATTGTGGGGCAGGGCTTAGCTCCCGTGAGGGGTGGGGCCTGGACAGAAGGGGCGGGGCTGAGGGCATGTCTTCCCCGGTCTTACCTTCACCCACCACCTATGTCCACACCCCAAACCAAAAGGAGCAGGCTGCTAGGCGGGGGAAGTCTCGGGGTGAGGGATGAAACGCGTCTTTCTGGCTCTCACTGTGGTCCAGAGTTGGGATAGGATAGAATTCTAGTCCCCCGTCCCTGAGCAAAGCAACTCAGTGGGGTCCTTCTAGGGGGCTTTGTAGGGCAGTACAGTCTCCTGATGCCATTTCCAATTCCCTGAGCCATCCACAGAGGGCTCACCCAGACATCACTGCAAAGCCAGGGCAGCTACCTCTCCTGCATCTTACGCCAGCTCCTCCAGCCCAGCCACCTCCATGTGGGTCCGATCCCACAATGGGCCGAGCCTCTAGGATGCCCGTGAGGATGCGCCGCACCCGGCGGGATCAGGCCCGACGACGGGAGAGAGACGCGGGAGCGGAGGAGGCAGCAAGGAGCAAAGCACGAGGGAGCCTAATACAGGTCAGTTTGGACTCTTCCTGCCCTGCTTCTTTCTGTCCACTCCAGACTTTTCAGCAGGCTGCGGGCAGGCCGATGAGACACGACAGTGGTGATGGGCCCTCTGGGAACCCCCCTTTCCCCCAGCGCTTGCCCTGCTCCGGCGGATCCCATCTGCGGGCGCCCGCAGCTAACGGCATTCATGAACCAAACTGGCAATGAGAAAACAAGCTTGTCTCCCCCAATTAGCAGCGCCGGGCTGAGATTCCACCGGCGCGGACTCCAGGGGGGCAGTCGGATCCATCCTGACGCGCAAGAGGCTCCGGGCGCCTTCCAGCCATCGCTTTCCCCTTCCTTCACACCTCTGCGCCCAGCCCACATGCACCCGGAGAGCTCCGGCCGGGCTCAGCCAGAGGGCTGCAGCTGGGACCCAGAGCAAGCGCACCAGGGATGCACAGGAGACGGTTTACATTGCACTGCTGGGTCTAGCGCTTTCCTTCCTGGGTGACAGTTCCATCCCCCCACCCGCCGTTCCCCCGCCATGCTGTATGAAATTGACTTATGGATACCAATATGCACAACTCCAAGATGCTTTGGACAAAAATCCCTCATGGAACCCGTCAATTTCAACGTCACAGTCTGCTGGATCTGTCTGTCTTACTTCGGCGCATGCATCACTCTTGTATGGCAAGTTAGAAATACGGCGTATGGCATGATTCACAGCGGTTAGCTCAGCTCTGTGCCTGGGCTGGAGGAGACCAGGAGACCTGGCCCAAGAGGACCGGGTGGTGGGAAACCCCAGAGAACAAGGAGGCGAGTGTCAGTGGCTTTATTAGCACACTGGGAAGCAACACCAAGGGGTCTTCTGTGACCACGCCCCCGCCACACTGGGGACTTGGCTTTCCATCCCCGGGCATAGGGAGATCGGGCACCTCTGATCTCGGGGGATGGGATCTGCATCCCTTTGAGTCTGGCTTGCTGGCTTGGCTCCAGCCCCAGGGGGGTCGCGGCTGAACTCGAAGGCTGCCTACGAGGATTAAGCTGGCTTGGCGGGGCTCTGCCTGGTTCCTGCGCATGGCACAAGCTGCCCCCTCCCTGCCACAACGGCGCTGGCGACCTCGGCTGCAGAGATCAGGCTCAAATGGGGCCCAGGGACTGACTGCCCCGAGAAGGGTGCTGAGAGAGAACTTGCCCTGCTCCTAGGCTTCTTCTGGGGGAGAAATGGAGGCCCCTCCGTGCCAAAACGGCACTGCACCCCTCCCCAGAGCACTGCCCATGCTGCCAGTGAGCAAGGGCTCTGCCAGTTCCTACAGGGCATGGTCTTGCTCCCTGAAACCTACTCGCCTGGCACCTCTGACCTAAACCAATCAGGGATCTACCTAGGCACTCACCCCAGCCCTCATCAGCACAGAATCTGAGCATCTCCCAAAGGGGCTTTTGTCCCTTGATTTATCACAGCAGCCCTGCAGTACGGGGCACATGGACTGACTTGCCCCAGAGCACAAGGGAGTCCACAGCCGGGCATGGACGTCCTAGGACTGCCCCTTCTCGCTAGGCACATCTCACTCAGATGCCTGCTAAACATGGGGGAGGAAAGGGCTTTGTGTTAAAAAGCTGCACGCACAAGCCCACTAAAAATGGGGCGCGCGCCAAGCAGCTCCCTCCGACATGCTAAACTGTGCTTCCAGATCGCGTGTCGGGGCGGGCGTTGTCCCTGCGCTGCTGCAGAGCCAGGGAACACCCGCCCAGAGTCCAGCTTTGCCGGACGACAGACATGCAGTCCCAGCGACAGCGCTGACCTTCCGGGCCATCAGTGATTGTCTGTCCTGCCGAAGATGGGCACCTCGCAGGGCCCTGGAGTGATACGTAAGACCACAAGGGTCAACAGCAGGGGAGTTTCCCACCCTGACAGCAGGTCTGTGGAAAAGGGGATTCCCTTCAAGAGCTTCGGGGTTGACTGGGGCCCAAATCGGGGAAATGATCGAATAGCTGCTGAGAAGGGAGGCAGAGGGCGGCCCCCCAGCATTCAGGGAGACTGAGTTCCAGGTGCGTGAGCCAGTGTCCATAGCGAGGAGCACAGACTAGATTCTGCTTGCCCAGGCTCCACTGCAGAGAGGGGACATCCCTGGATGATTAGGGGTTTCATGACAGCAGCACCGAGATGCCACAGCTGAGCTTGGGTGCCCCCAGGTGCTGGGCGCTGCAGGTATAACCAGACGGACCCCAAGCTAAACCAGTGGTTCTCAGCCCACGAGCTGCTTGTGGTCCAATCAGCACACACCTGTGGCCCATGTGACGGCGTCAGGGCTGTATGGGGAGTATATACATGGGGGGCTGCATTCCCACAATCACAGAGAACGCTGCACATGCAGCCCACCAGGGTAAAGAGGCTGAGAACCACGGGTCCAGACAGACAGGACACCAGGTGGGAAGGGAGATGGCAAGGGAGGGGCTCTCAGCAGGTCAGTAATACAGCCCCGGACAACCTGTGGGTTCTCCTTGCCCCCAGGCCAGCGTCTTCGCCCCCAGATCCCACCGCATCTCAGCCTGCACGGAGCTGTGACGTCAGCGGACATGGGGGAGAGATGCCCGAGGCTCCGGGGCAGAGCACAGGAGGGAGCTGGCAGCGAGAGCCCAAGGAACGGCCCGGGGTACCGAGACGTCCGGCACTCTCCCAGGCTTTACACGCCAGGTCCTGCTCGGAGCCGATCCTGTGCCAAGGAGATGGAGCCAGAAAAGCCGGCGGGCTTGCAGCACTCGGGCAAGGCAGGGACTTCGGACTCTTGCAACAGCAGGCGAGAAAACTCCCGCCCATGTCTCTGGCTCAGAAACTGCTTTCCCCATGCAGCTCCTGCGAGGGGCTCCCCTAAACCCCAGGGGTTTACTGCCCTCACCCCAAGGCAGCTGGTCAATGTCTACGTCAGGAAAATGGCAGACACCATGACCTTTGACCCCTTATTGGCTGTTTCCATGGAGACAATGAGCTCTAAATACGCCAAAGAGGCTGAAAACCCCTTCTCTCTGCAGTCAGGGCTGACACACATTGGTCAAGTGATCCCTCCTCTGTCGCCCGTTCCCAGCTTCTGACAGACAGAGGCTAGAGACACCAGCCCTGCCCATCGCCATGGATGGACCTATCCTCCAGGAATGTATCTAGCTCTTTTGTGAACCCTGTTAACCTGATCTTCACAACATCCTCCGGCGGGGAGTTCCACAGGTTGGTCGAGGAGTAACATGGGGAAACGGCCCAGTTTTCGGAGTCTTCTCCCAGCACACAGGTGGGGGGAAGCAAGTGCACTGCACTGCTTGGAGGAGGAGGCTGGGGGCCAGGACTCCTGGGTTTAACTGCCGACTTGCAGCACAACATTGAGCAGGTCGCTGTGCCTTTCTTTGCCTCGGTCTCCCTGTCCGTAAAAGGAAGATACAATCCCGACTTGCTTCACAGAGCTTCTTTGAGGCTTCGCTCCCCCCAATTCTCATATTATAAACACGCCTGGAGATCTTGGCGACTGAAGAAAGGGCAAAACATAATACAAATAGTGCCAACTCTCCCGCCCTCTGCTCTGGGGGATTGGAGATGTTATACGCCACACATCTGCGCTGACAGCCTGTTGATTTTTTTAATGTATATATGCATGTGTCGCTCGCTATACACACCCCACGTAATTGTTTCTCTTCATCTTTTTATGGCTGTTAATTGCTCGCGCCTCCATTTGCTGCGTTGCGCTGACTGTTGCTCTTAATTTGCCTCTGTTGCTGCAGGTGCTAGATGTATTATTAACTTTTAATGGGGAGTACCAGAGACCCGCAAGTTTGTTTTCCTCGTTACTGATGGATATTTAATTGGCGAGCTGACGCTGGGACGGCTGAGCCATCCAGCAGGAATCTGCTGCAAATATGATTTTTGTATCCCTCTGCCAGCTCACGGGCTGCCAGATATTTCAAACAAACAAACAAACAAACAGGATTGCGTCCATACGGCTCAGAGGCTCTTCTCTGCGGCTCTATAAACAGACAGCCACACCACCCATCTGCGGAGGGGGCTGCCTCTCCTGTCCCCGGGTGAACAGCCACGATCATCAAGGCCTTCAAAAGTCCCGGCCATGAATTAGTTAAGTCCCACAATCATTTAAACAGACAGGAGAACTGAGGCCTAGAGGTGACGTGATTTCACCAAGATCTCTCAGGGGCAAAGGCTGGGAACGGAACCCAAGAGTCCTAGCTCTTAAACCAGCACTAACCACTGCGCAACACGCCCCTTCAAAGCCAGGAATAGAACCCATGAGGGCCGATTCTCCATCCCCTGCTCACGGCACATAATGTCCGGCTGGAGGCTGGGAGAAATTGCACTGTCTGAGGATGGAAATGACAGTTATCTTAAGCATTTGCCCCAGCAGCTAAGACCAGCAAGCAAGCCACTCCACCTCGGCAGGCTGAACATAGCAGCCAGCTGGCCAGGCGGCTGCCCCTCTTTGCTCCAGCCCAGCTGGCCATGGTGTTCAGCCCACCGAGACTGCACCACGCTCCAGCTGGGCTGGGGCAAAAAGGGTCAGCCATCCAGCCAGCTGGCCGCGGCGATCGACTCTTAGGGGCACCGTGATCCACCCGTCGATCGTGATCGACAGGCTGGTGACCACCGCCTTAGCCACTCCCGCCCCCCATCGCGATCACACTGCCAGATTGTGAAGGTCACCTTCAGTGGAGCTGGGTTCGAGAGCTGCGGAGCCTCACACCGGAAGACTTTACTTTTGTGCTTTCTTGTTGTTGAGTTCCCTGAAGCTAAAATGCACCGCTGGGAGGCTTCCCAAGGGGCTAATGAGTGGAAACTCCTTTGCAAATCCAAGGGCAAGCCACTGAAAAGGGCGTGTGGGGTGACAACCAGCTGGCACCTGCCCATTTCACATCAGCTGCTTCTGCCTCTGCCGAATAAACCCAGGCTGCTGTATCCTGTCCCCTTCCTCAGACCCTCCCCCGCAGCCCCAGTGAGAGAAACCAGAAGTTCTTCTCCCAGCAGCCTGCCCCAGGGAACATTGCAGATAGAAAAACCAGGCCATTTGTTTCAATTAGTTTCACCTAATTGGCTGCACTTTTGGGGGCGGGGGGAGGGGCGAGCTGGCGTGTTGGGATCGATATGCCGCTTGCTCATCTCAATGCCATCGATCAGGCCCGGCGTGCGGCTGGCACTCACTGCGCAGGTCAGGGGAGGGCGTTCACAAGGGAAGAATCCACAGGGGTTGGAGACGGACCAAGCCGCGGCGCTCAGCTGGGATTGGCTCCTTCACAGGCACCGCCACACCCCTCCTATGTTCATCCACAAGATCCGCCGGAGTCTCCTCGCCCCGCACCAGCCCTTCTTAGCCCTGTCTCACAAGTGAAGTGACTCACCCAAGGTCACACAGAGAGACAGTTGCAGAGCTGGGAAGAGCACCCAGGCGTCCTGGTCTTTAACCCTATGCAAACTCCCATATGGGAAACAGCATGTCAGCTGTGGAGGGAGCAACGGGGAGGGGAGGGGTTGAAAGTGCCCGCCAGCTCTGCTGAAGTCACCTAGGCCAATGAACAGCTGGAGAAGGGAGAGCACTGCGGAGAGGAAGGAAGGCCTAGTGGTTAAACAACTTGGGGGACCTGGGCTCAAATCCATGCTCTGCAACAGACTCTCTGAGCGTCCTTGGGCCAGTTACTTAGGCCATGTCTATATTTGAGCAGGGAGGGGGCATTCCCAGCTCATGGAGCTGTACCCGCATTCGCCACGCTCGAGGTAGCATCTAAAAACAGCAGTGTTGCCGCAGCAGCTCGGGGGAGAGGGTGCGTAGTCAGCCCGCTAACCCGTGTGGCTACCCAGGCCATCACAGGCACGCTGGTACAGTCAGGCACTAGCTTGAGCAGGTCCATGTACACCCATCTCCCCGCTCTAATGCAGACTTACCCGCCTCGCCCTATGTGTAACAGGACAGCGCCGCACCCGGCAGGTCGTCAGACTAACAGCATCAAAGCCTAGGAGAGGCTCAGGTAGGAAGTTGATGGGGGGGCCAGATAAGCTGCGGATACAAAATTGGTAGCCACATCTGCAAAATCGAGCTGTGGACATTTGCATCCCCAGCTGCAGAAGCGGATCCCCTGGCTCTGAAGCCGATCTCTGCAGATTGGCAGGCCTCTGTAGACAGAAGGGACGCTAGGCAGGAGTCATTTGGATGCGGCACCAAGTTGTGATGAACTCCAGAGTCACTACCCATCTCCCGCCCGGCTTTCCCCTTTCTGCACTGCAGGAGTGCCAGCCGTTCCCCCGGCTCCCTTCTGCAGAGGCTCGCAAACTCCCGAACCCCGGGAACGGGAGTGCTTGGTTAAAAACCGCGTAGACAGCAGCACACGCCGGTAAGCAGCCAGAACTACGGAACGATCAACACTCGGCACCCCCCGCGCAGCCGAGGGGCGTCCGGCAAAGCGATCGTTGGCCGGGGCGGTGGCAGGGCGCGAGGCGCGGATTTGCTTTGATAAAGCAGCTGACTCGGAGATCATGGGAGCCGTCGATGGGTCTGGTCGTCCCTATTTGTGTGCTAGGCACTGCCAGCCTTCAGCGCGCCCCACGACGGGGACAGATGGGAAACACCGCTCGGGCACCCGGCTCTGAGGCGGAGAGTGCGCAAAAGGGGGGCGGGCTCACGCGCCCACCTGCCCCGTGGCGGCACATCGGGGAGCCCCCCCCATCCTGCACCCCCGTCCGCAGCAAGATGAGACTCCGCCCGCCAGTAGAGCAGGGGGGTTTATTGCTCCTCCAGGACACAGCCCAGCACAGACGGGATGTGGTTCCAGGAGTCAGGGCCAGGCTGCCTCAGACCCCTTGGGGTTCGGGTCCACAGGCCCCTGACCCCCAGCTTAGCCTCTTCTCTTCATGTCTTCCCAGCCAAAAACTGCCCAGCTCCCAGGCCCTGCCCCCCAGCCAGGTGGCCGTCTCCGCCTCCCTCCCTTTGTCTCTCCCCCTGGGAAGAGCCTTGTTATCTGCTCAGGCTGGGCTAGGTGTCTGGGCCAATCCACACGTGGGTGAGCCCCTGGGAATCGCACCTCACAGCGAGTTACAGAGCAGACAGCAGCCCCACTACATCACGCACACACACCCCCACCCCCACACACTCCCCCACCCCCACACCATCACACACACACACCCACACCCCCCCACTACATCTCACACACCCCCCCACTACATCTCACACACCCCCCCACTACATCTCACACACCCACACACACCCCCACTACATCTCACACACACCCACACATACACACCCCACTACATCTCTCACACACCCACACATACACACCCCACTACATCTCTCACACCCACACATACACACCCCCACTACATCTCTCACACACCCCCACACACACCCCCCACTACCTCTCTCACGCACACCCCCACATCCCCCCACTACATCTCACACACCCACCCCCCACACATCTCTCACACACCCCCACTACATCACACACACACACCCCCAAAACCATCTCTGGCCACCCCCTCCCGTATTACTCACAACTGCGTAGCCCATAGCTGCCGTGCCGGGCTCTGGTGACACTTCACCACTATCCAACAACCCAGTTGGGGGTCGAGGGGGGCTCACAGCCAACCAGGGTGGCCCTAGGGGAGCTCTGAAAGCTCGGGGCTTCTCCTCTGGCCCAGGGGGGTTGGAAGGGTGTATATCATGGGGTGCTGAGAGCCACTGAACCAAACTGTAAACGCGGCGTAAAAGGGAACCCCCACACCTCAAATCCCAGCACCTACGATCTGGCGGCCGGTTTCTTTACTCCACACCCAGCACCCGATGGAAAAACAAAAATTCCCTGCCAGGGTTCCCTGTCAGCCGAGCACTTCGGCAGCCACATTCAAATGCTGCCCTGCTGATTAGCATGGCGCCCACTGTCTTCCACTTGTTTCTATGGGTGGTGCACATCGGCGCATGTAACAAAATTGATTCTGCTCACAGATGGAAAACATTAAAAGGAACATTGCTCCCACCCACCCCTCCGGGAATTTGGGGTGGATGTGGCCACTCGGCCCTTCTTGGCCTGTGTTCTGTGAGCGTGCACTGCTGGGGGCTCACGCATCAGAGAGTGTGGGGCTGGGGGCCTGACTCAACCAACACCGGCACACTCCCCACATGGGCACAGAAACGGGAGCAGACAGGCCGTCCTCTCCAGCAGTTATTCCAGGGTGGGAGGGGCAGTGTGTGGGGATCCCTCTCCCGCTCCCTGCCTCTGCCCTTCTGCGTGCCGCGATGCGGAGAGGAACACCTGTCTCTGCTGCTTTCGTGCACTCCGCCTCCCCGCTAGATGAATATTCATTTGTTTGTCAGCACGGCAGCGGCGCCGCCGGGGCCTCTCGGATGGGCACCCACCCCATTAACTATTCATGGAGCACACCAGGCTCAAGACGAATTGCTCTGGCGGATCGCACGCTTATTAAGAGGGGATTTCTCAGGCGACGGGTCAGGCAGCCTCGGGTCACTGCCTACCAGCCGGCCTTGTGTCTCAGCCTCCCCTAGCCCGGGGCTACGGAGACGGGGAACCCAGGGCTGACGCAGACCTGACCAGGGATGCTGGAGAAAGCAGCACAGGGACCACCTTCCCCAGCTCACAGGTGGGTCCCGGATCAACAGGGGTTCCCCCTCCCGGAGGGGTGTGGCCGGCCCAGGGTCCCAACCCAGGCTAGGAGCACATGGGACACCCCTTCTTGTTCATGGTGAGTTTGCTTTATCCCTGCTGATCCTACATGGGGGGTGCCTGCCTGGCTTCCTTCTGCTTCCCGAAGGCAGCCCCCAGAGACCTGGCTCCAGGGGAAGCACCGGAAATGGTGCAGGACCGTTCCACCATCATGTGGGCCCCAGCTGAAACCAGCAGGCCCTGGGAGCAGGATCTGGCTCATGCCCATTAAGGCCTGATGGCCGGATCACACACTGCAGAGCCAAACCTCTGACTCGCTCCCCACATCCCTCCCCCATCACCTTCTGGCTTTGCACAGGTGTCTCCAGGCACCGCTGAGCACGGCTCCGTGTGAGCCGCCCGCCCCGCCGGGCTGACGTTAAATCCTAGGAGTTGTGGGGAGAAGATAAGCCCCTGGCGCCTCCATCCCATTCGCCCGATCCAGCCTCCAGCCGTTCCCCCCAGAGCCAACGCGCCACGCCCACCAGAGCCAGCCACGTCCTAAATACGCCCGCCCGCTCTGTGGGGACCAGGACGTAAACCGTAACAGCTGCCAGCGCCCCCCAGTTCTGCCCCACTCTGGCCACCCTGCCCGGCTGGCTTTGAGGCCTGAGAGCAGAGGTGCAGTCCGAGTGGGCATCAGGGCCAGCCCCATCACCCTGCCCGTGTCCGTCACATGCCAGCCCTCAGCTCTGCCTGCACCCAAAGCCATCCGGGATCGGGCATGCTCCATGGAGCGCTGTTAAAATAATGCCCGCCTTCGCCGAGGAGCAGGGAGGGAGCACGCTCTATCGCGGGGTGGACCCCCAAGACTGGCTGGACCCCCGGTGCTTTATTTACCTACACGGACAGCACAGGGTAGGACGCCACTTCCCGCAGCTCCCATTGGCCAGGCACTGCGATCCACAGCCAATAGGAGCTGCAAGCAGCTGTACCTGCGGGCGCCCCGGGAAATAAAGTACCCGTGGCCGGCCAGGGGCTCATCCTAGCGAATCGCCTCCGGCTTCCTGCCCACCCCAGTCTATCAGGGCTCCTGGGTTCTCTCCCTAGCCCGGTGACCTTGGGCCAGCTACTGCAGCGCTTTCGCACGTCAATACTACTTAGCCCTGCTCACTGGGGTGCTGGGGAGGCTTAATTAGCGCTTGCAGAGAGGCCCTGGTGTCAGGCTGAGCAGAAGTGCAAACAAAGAATTATTGTGAGAGCCGCGGCGCCCTCTCCAAAGCAGCGTCGGCGGGGAAGGCAGCGGTTGTGAGAACAGCGTGGCCGCCCCGCGGCTCTTGGGTCCAAAAGGAGATTTCAGTCCCTCCTCGGAGATCAGCCACCAATACCGGCGTAGAGGACACAGCAGGGGGGCTGGCGGGTCTGACACCACGGCCCTCGCCTGGCGGGGGTCAGAATGACTCCTCCCGCAGTCACAGGGCCTATATTGACCCCCCCGCCCCCCGAGATTCCTTTAGCCGGAGGGACCAGGCCTCTTTGGAGCTGCCTCCTTTCTAGCTCTGGGGGGAAGTCCGAAGCGCATCCCACTAGCAGCCACAAAGTCAGAAATTTGCTACCGTACCCTAGCCCAGCGGTTTTCAAACCACGGGTCGCGACCCAGGACTGGGGGGTGAGAGGTCGGGCGCTGGGGCTCGTGGCTGCAGGGGGATCAGGTGAGCAGGGGGGAGCTAAGGCAGCTCCCTGCCTGGCCTGGCCCCGCAGACTGCGCTGCGCCCCAGAAGCCACCGGCAACGGGCCCAGCTCCTAGGTTGAGAGCGCCCAGGGCTCCATGCACGGCCCCTGCCCCGAGCGCTAGCCCCCCACTCCCATGGGCTGAGAACCTGCTGCCGGCTGCTCGCCCCTCCTCCCCCCATCCCACCCCTGCTGGACCGCTGAGCGGGAGCCACTCAAGGGAAGCTCTTCCTGCCCCAGACCTGACCCCACCAAAGCTGGAGCCCCCTTCTGTACCCCAAAGCTTCCGCCCTCAGCCCCTCCCCGGAGCCCCACTCCACTCATATCCTGCCGGGTTGCGGCATCAACGATTTTCTTCAGCTGGGTCATTGAGAAAGGAAGGTTGAAAACCACTGCTCCGGGTATTTCCAAAGCGGCGGACCCTCTGTGCTTTCGCCGCATTTCCACAGTGCCTCTCGCCCTAGAGGTGGGTCGATGCCTCGGGTAGGGAAACTGAGGCACGGGGCGATGGCGTGATTTGGCTAAAGTGGCAACACAGGTCAGCGGACGGGACAGAACACAGGAGTCCTGCCTGACTCCCAGTCACCTGCTTTAAGCCACCAGGCCACCTGCCATCAGTTTGGCGGGCTGGGCTAGGGGAGCGGGGCTTGGCCCCTCTATCTCCCAGCCCCACCATCAGTAGTTCCAGCGGGGGCACCTGAAATGCAGTAACAAGAAGGATGGGGAGCATCATGTTTTATAGGCATGCACAAAACCAGGAGTTTAATAATGGCCCAGCCGACCCTAATCCATCTGCTCCCTTTGTCTTAAACACAACTCAAGGTCCTTAGAATTCTATTAAGAAGAGTAGCCAAGATCATTAAATATCAGTTAGCAATACACTCGGGGTGATAAAACAGTCTGCTGCTGCTTGCTACATTTTCCCCTTGTTTGCCTTTGTTTCCAGCTCCCTCTGGGAAGCCGGTTTCACAAGGGCTGTGAGGCTGGATGAAGCAGCTTGGAAAAGCAAAAGCAGCAGCGCACAATGTGTGTCACACCACAATGTGTGCTGAGGTTTTTCCATTCCTCCCTGGTGCCCTATAAACCCTCTTCAGCTCCACTGTGGAGCCCGCGCACAAGTAACCATATGCACGTCCACACATGCGTGTCACCACGGACAGGAGGGTGCGCTCCATGTGTTCGTGCGAGAGGACAGACACGTACGAGTGGGCCTGTCTCAGGGCGAGGCGGCACTCCTGGGATGGGACACAGGTGTCAGCCTGCACGACTCATGTAGACACGTGCACAAGGGAAGTGAAAGGTGAACTGATTCACCAGAATGTACATCCCTAGTGTGCATTGTGTCGCTTTGCACGCGAGTGTGCCTATGCGCCCAGGTGTGCCTTTCTCACGGCATGCGGTTGCCAATGTGCACTTGTGTGCACGCGTCAATAAACACAACCAGCTGCTATCACATGCAGAAGATCTCCAGGCAGGAGCCGGCCAGCCCGACAAAGCGGACAGAGGACGCTGGCCCCCGCCCCTCCGCTGCAGCTCAGCCTCCGCAAATTAGGAGCTGGCTGAACAGCTCCAGCGTGGCTCGCGCTCCATCTGGTGAGACGTTAATTACACCAAACAGACGAGTCCTCTCCTCAGAGCCCAGCCGTTACCTGGAGCTGTGCCGATAGCTCTGCCGCTGGGACTGCTACCTGGGGCTAAATCAAAGCTAATAGCCCGGCCTGCAGCCGGAGCCAATTCCCTCCCCAGGGAGCTGAGCTACCGAGAGTTTTATGACAACTTCAGCCTGTTAATGAGGGAGAGGAAGCAGCAACCCTGGGCAGCTGCACTTGGGGTCAGGAACAGCTCCCACCTGCCAAGCGCCCAGCACCTGCCCTGAGAGCGGAGAAGCTGCTCAAAGCTTTACGGGCGGGGAGGGGGGGACAGAGGGGGTCGATCTGGGCAAGGACACCTCCCTCCAACAGCACTACTGGGCACCCCGCATGGTACACACCACTCTCAGGGAAACTTACTTGGCACAGAACCCTAGAGCTGGAAGGGACCGGAGAGGCCGTCGAGTCCAGTCCATGCCCTCCCGGCAGCACCAAACACCATCTAGATCATCCCTGACAGGCATCTGCCCAATCTGCCCTTAAATATCTCCAGGGATGGAGATTCCACAACCCCCCTGGGCAACTTAGTCCAGTGTTTCACCACCCGGACAGGAAGTTTTTCCTAATGTCCAACCTCAACCTCCCTTGCTGCAGTTTAAGCCCCTTGCTTCTTGTCCTATCCTCAGAGGCCAAGGAGAACAATTTTTCTCCCTCCTCCTTGTAACACCCTTTTAGATCCTTGAAAACCGCTATCATGTCCCCTCTCAGTCTTCTCTTTGTCAGACTAAACAAACCCAGTTCTTTCAGCCTTCCCCCACAGATCATGTTCTCTGGACCTTTCATCATTTTTGTCGCTCTTCTCTGGACTCTCTCCAATTTCTCCACTTCCTTCCTGAAATGCGGGGCCCAGAACTGGACACAAGACTCCAGCTGAGGCCTAACCAGCGCGGAGCAGAGCGGGAGAACGACTCCTCGTGTCTGGCTCACAACACACCTGTTCATGCAGCCCAGAGTCAAGTTTGCTTTTTTTGCAACAGTGTCACGCTGTGGACTGATGTTGGACTTGTGCTCCCCTACAATTACACTTCACCGTCTCCCCTCCCCGTCCCCGGCAGCCTCCCCAGGCAGAAACTGACCACAGCTCCTGGGACCAGGCCTGGGATGTCACTGAGCAAGTCCAGCAGGCAGGACAGAGGGGAGATGGGCTGCAGGATCAAGGGTAAGACCAGGCAGACCACGCAGGAGTGAGGGGGGACCCTGGGGCAGGAGCCAGCCCCACCCCACTGCCCCACCCCATCCCAGTGGTGCCAAACCAGACTGGGACAGCCGGTGTCATTGCTCATTGCTGCTGCCCTTTGTCAGCTCCTGCACCAGGCTCCAACCCAGACCAGCTGGAGCTCAGGTTACCCGCCCCCACACACACACACTATGCCCCCTTGACACGTCTGCCAATGTGCACCTCGCACTAAGCACGCTACAGCCGACAGGAGACTTCCCACCACCTTCCCTTCTCAAACCAGGACAAAAGCAGCCACAGCCCCACAAGCCACAGGGGTGTGAAATGAGCCACATCCCTGAGTCCGTCTCCAGATTCTGCCTTTGCTGAGCCTCTGGAAACATCCCAAGGAGCAGATACATTCGGGCCAGCCACTACCACACGGGCCCAGCAGGAGGAGTTATGACCCCGCCTGGCACACACCAGGACAACCAGGCAAGATCTCCCAGAGAGAGACCCAGGGCTGGGCTGCAGCTGGGCCAGAAACCAGGGAGGCAAGTTTGTACCGTGCGTTATAGCCTAGGCCATGCAGGCCGGTCCAAGGCCTCCCTTACTGCAGGCCCCACACCCTGCATTTGAGTCTCCCCAATACCCGCCAGCTGGTTTCCTTTGACCTCTAGAGACCATCCACCCGGCAACCCAGGGGACTGGTCCCTGCAGTGGCTGCCTGAGGGCGGTTACATCACACCACTCACCGGTCTCTGCTCCGGCTGTTGTACCAGCCACTTCAGCCCCCATGCCCCGAGCTCCGCCCTTCACTCCTCCCTCCCTCCCACACACCTGGAATGCAGCCAGCATGCTCTGGGTGCTTGCAATCCCAATCATCAGCAATCCTTCAACCACCTTGGAGTGCTTTCCTTATCCCACTCCCATCCACAGCTCCCAACCCCCCACACACACACCTCCCCCAGTGATATATTTTCCTAAAATAAGAATTTTCAAAGCAGAGCCCGCTCTCCTCCCCTAAAGCATCCAAAGGAATTCCCGACCGCTGGCCATGAACGCTTTGGTGCACACAGAAAAATTCATTCTACACACTGCTTGAGTCCCACCCAGAACTCTAGGAAACCGCACCCTTCATAGCCTTGAGTCCACGGCTTCAAACAACACGAGCTTATGTGAGAGGGAGCAGGAATGAGGGAAAACAGAATAAATTTGGGAAAGCCAGCAATTAACACATTATCAATATCTATTAGGTAGGACTCCAGCTCTCCTGGGGGCCTTAATATTCACAACCTCAGTGCTTCTCTTGCTACCACGAGTCATTAATACAGTCTAATTGCTTCCCTCCCCGCACAGCGTCCCCACTCACGGTTTGTTGTCCCGGGTTGGTTTGTGGTGTTGTCCTCGTTTGTTGCGTTGTTCTGTTACGTTGTCCTGTGTTGGTGACAACTGGAATTCCAAAGATCTATCGACAGCCATGCTGAGGGTGTGCTCCTTAACCCCGTCAATGTGATTTCAACTTTAATTGCTGGACAAAGAAAGCTGTGTCAGCATCCCTCGCTGCTGCTGCTGCTCTCTGCAGCTTCAGCCCCAGCAAGCACCTCGCTTGACTCCACACTACCTGCTGCTTCAAAAACTCCTGCACACAAAAAAGTGTTTCGGAGATGAATCACTGGCTGTGCATGTACAATCATTACCACCCCCCAAAAAAGCACACACAGCAAAAAATATATATACACACACACACACATATATATAAAAACTTTCTTGTGTTTTCGACTGTCTTACCCAGCTGTGTCTAACAATGGTTATAGTTATGGTGACCCCACAAATCAGGACCATTTGGTGCTTCACTCATGTCTTTCCTTGCCCAACTGGGATTGTCACATTTTATTACCCCCAAACTCAAAAATCAAACTCTCTCTTAACCAAAAAGCCCCACATTTTCAGAGAAGTAAAATGCAAATGAAGCCTGCCCCGGTCAGTCATTTCCCCTTGCTCGCCAACAGATGGCACCAGAGCGCACCCCTCCCTTGGGACACCCCCTGCCCACCTGGCAGCCGGGCGGGGCTGCTCTTCTCCCTGTTCACCAACCAGTGTCACTACCGAGCACCGTGGGGCTTTAGGCCGTGGGGCTGACGCATGCTCCCCAGCCCACCGCTGCTTGTCCCACCTCTTCCCGTGTGGCTGCGCGAGGATCAGGCAGTGAGATATCACCCGGCAAAGAAGGGACCCTTCGTCTGCTGCCGCTTAATTGCCCTTAAAAATAAGCTTCCGCCTCTCGGCCCGGGAAATCGATGCTATTTAATAAGACGCTTCAAGGCCTCCGTGCTGAGCCCAAGGCATCCGCCTGAGAAGCCAGCGGACAAAGGGGTCAGAGAGGAGCTAACCGAGGGGTGGGGCAGTTTCAAGGGACCCAGGTGAGAACTCTGGGCCTGGGTTTCCCAGCTCCGTAGCCCCCGCAGACTCATCACCTCTTTCCTGATCCTGCGCAAGGTGCCTATGGGCCTTGTCTGGGCCGTGTCTTTCTCTCCGAGGGATTTAGCTCCTCAGTCCTGCCAGGAGAGCAGGGACTGGACCTGAGGACCTCGCGAGGCCCCTGCCAGTTCTAATGCTCTGTGGCTGCTCCCATCTGGTTTGTCCTCAGAGACGCCGGGTTTCCGTGTAGGTCCCGGTGCCGTTGCACATGCCCTGATGTCCAGAGTTTTTAGTCCGGGGGAGACACAGGGCAGGGCTTTGGGGGGCAGCGCATGGGTAGGGGGAGTGCTGCAGCTCCCCCAGGACGGCTGGCCCCACGCCCTGCTCCCCAGCTGCTGGCTCTGTGCATAGATGCTGGGGGGCGCTCCCCATGCCTATACCTTGCTCCCAGCCCTCCACCCCCACACTGCTCCCCAACCCATCACCTTACCTGCGGCTTGGGCACCTGCCCCTGGCCCCATCTCTTGCTCCCAGGGCCCACCCCCGTTCCTAGCCCTGTGCCCTCTGGGGCCCTGGCCCCTCTTCCTGGCATGCTTGGGGCTCTGTGCCTGGCCCCCCACTCCTGGGGTCCCACGCCATGGCCAGGGCTCGGCTCTTGGCCCCACACATGGGGGTCGCTAAAGCAGACCCATCCCTGCCCAGTGCCTATCCCAAGCTGTGGCCTCCTTCCCTGACCCCTCTCCCTGTGGAGATAGAGCCCTGCCCCCAGCCCCAGTGCGGTGGGGGGGCCAAGATGAGGTGCTGAAAGCTCCCTTGCTACTAAAAATCTTCCAGTGCCCTGGGGAAGAGGTAGAGAAGAGGGTGGGGCCTCAAGGGATGTGGCGGAGGGGCGGGGCTTTGGGGGAGGGGAAGAGGCAGAGAGGGGGAGGGGAGGAGTCCCCACAGGGGTCCCAGCCGTTAGAAAGGTGGCAACCCCACTGACACCGCACAACGTTTAGTGCATTTAGCCCCACCACACCCCTGGGAGGTAGCACAGGGCCATTATCTCCATGAGACAGAGGGGGAAACTGAGGCACAGAAACCCAGCTCTCCATAGGCAAGGAGGCACCTCACCCCCATTACACCAGTGGGAGTTAGGCACTTAAGCCTGGGCGATTTCAGCGGACATGAAGAACCTGGATACCTCTGGAGATCTGGGCCGAAGTGATTTGGCCACAGACACAGAGGCAATCAGAGAGCTGCCCGGGGCAGCCACCCTTTCCAGCGCCTTATTGCCAGCCAGTGGCCAGTCATGCCAAGCAATCCACTCCCCCTGCAAGGGGAAGTTTCCCATCCAGGGACGTCCCAGATGTGGCATCTAAGGGCTGGACGCAACAGCAGCTGTTACTGTAGAGAGGCTGATAAACAAGAGGGCCGTCACCTTTGGAACTCCCTGCAACTGGATCCACCAGACCCAGAGCTTGGTGATCTCCAGGGCACCGCACCACGGGGTCTGCTTGCTCCTGGTTCTAACTTATTCATTTATTAGCTGTGATGGAACCGCGGGAGAGGGAACGGGGTGCCCCCCTGCAGGGTAGGGATGTTTGTTAGCGTATAACTGAATAGTCACGTAGCCACTCAAACTATTGTCGGGCACACGGCTATTCGATGCGCTTCCAGCCCTACATCTTCCATACATACAAGATGGGAAGCGACTGTCTAGGAAGGAGCATGGCGGAAAGGGATCTAGGGGTCATAGTGGACCACAAGTTGAATATGAGTCAACAGTGTGATGCTGTTGCAAAAAAAGCAAATATGATTCTAGGTTGTATCAACAGGTGTGTTGTAAGCAAAACTCGTGAAGTCATTCTGCCGCTCTACTCTGCACTAGTTAGGCCTCAGCTGGAGTACTGTGTCCAGTTCTGGGCGCCACATTTCAAGAAAGATGTGGAGAAATTGGAAAGGGTACAGAGAAGAGCGACAAGAATGATTAAAGGTTTAGAGAACATGACCTATGAAGCCAGGCTTCATGAACTGGGCTTGTTTAGTTTGGAAAAAAGAAGATTAAGGGGGGACATGATAGCGGTTTTCAAATATCTAAAAGGGTGTCACAAGGAGGAAGGAGAAAATTTGTTCCTCTTGGTTTCTGAGGACAGGACAAGGAGTAATGGGCTTAAAGTGCAGCAGGGGAGGTTTAGATTGGACATTAGGGAAAAATTCCTAACTGTCAGGGTGGTCAAATATTGGAATAAATTGCCAAGGGAGGTGGTGGAATCTCCCTCTCTGGAGATATTTAAGAACAGGTTAGATAGACATCTGTCAGGGATGGTGTAGACGGAGCTTGGTCCTGCCTTGAGGGCGGGGGGCTGGACTCGATGACCTCTCGAGGTCCCTTCCAGTCCTATGATTCTATGATTCTACTCCCGGGGAGCCCCCGGCCACCCCACACTGCAGCCTCTCTGCAGCAGCGCCGGATGGCAGGGGAAGTCGGTCCTTGAGGGGAGCCACTTTAAAAACCAGCTCCCCCCATGGACTGGCTGCCTGCCACCCTGCACTGCTGCCTCTGTATCAGAGGCAGCGGCGTGCAGCGGCAGCAGCCCTGTCCGTGGTGGGTCCGAGCTCCCCACGGACAGCTGCTCTGCAGCATGTGGAGCAGCCTCTGTCCGTGGGGAGCTCGGACCCCTGCAGACAGGGGCTGCTACCGGGGAGCAGCCTTCCCTGCCCCCCTCCGCTGATAGATACAGCAGCGGGGCAGGGGAGGAGGCGGCACCGCAGACCTGGAGCTGGGGGGGAACCGGCTACTCTTCCCTCCCACTTCAGGCCTCTTTCTGGGGGTCCTTCCTCCGGCAAATGCCCGCTGAGAAGGGCACAGAGTAAGGGCCTGAGGCGCTGAGACCAGTTCAGAGGGGGGGGCTAATCCTTTTCACCCGCTTCTGCGAGGTGGCGTGAGGACGGAGAGAATCCCAGCGGCCCTGCAAAGCCTATGCACTGTCTCTCTGGGTCTCCCTCAATCCACGCCGGAAAACTCAATTCCAAGGCCTCTTGTGCAGCCAATTGGCAAACAAAGCATTGGTTATAAGGCCACGGCGAGCCGCCCTCAGCGTGCCGTCCTGCTCTCCCGCTAATTGCTTCGTTACCGGCGTTTGTGAGGGAACGGCAGTTTAATTATCTGCAAAACAAACATATTTGGAAAGTACCGTCTAGCAGGAGCAGCGGGAGTCTGGAAATGATAAACCTGCACAATGCGCGCTCTCCCCTCTGGTTCCCACCTGCCTCCTCCAGTCTCATGCCAGGCCTCTGCATTCCCAGTGCTCGCACCTCTTTCACCGCCCCGCCTTTTCCCTCCCCCCTGCTGTGGCTTCCCATTTCCTCAGTCTTTTCTCTAGCTGCCTCTGTCCCTAGCCATTCCCACACCCCTCACCGCGGTTATCCAGGAACAAACTATGCCTACGGGCATAAGAACATAAAAACGGCCGTACTGGGTCAGACCAAAGGTCCATCCAGCCCAGTATCCTGTCTGCCCACAGTGGCCACTACCAGGTGCCCCGGAGGGGGTGGACCGAAGACAATGATCAAACGATTTGTCTCGTGCCATCCATCTCCAGCCTCTGGCAAACAGAGGCCAGGGGCACCATTCCTACCCCCTGGCCTTTTATGGACCTAGTCTCCATGAATTTATCTAGCTCCTCCTTAAACTCTATTATAGTTCTAGCCTTCACAGCCTCCTCTGGCAAGGAGTTCCACAGGTTGACTACACGCTGTGTGAAGAAGAACTTTCACTTATTAGTTTTAAACCTGCTACCCATTAATTTCATTTGGTGTCCTCTAGTCCTTATATTATGGGAACTAATGAATAACTTTTCTTTATTCACCCTCTCCACACCACTCATGATTTTATAGACCTCTATCATATCCCCTCTCAGTCTCCTCTTTTCTAAACTGAAAAGTACAAGTCGCTTTAGCCCTCTCCTCATATGGGACCCGTTCCAAACCCCTCATCATTTTAGTTGCCCTTTTCTGAACCCTTTCCAAGGCCAAAATATCGTTTTTGAGGTGAGGAGACCACATCTGTACACAGTACTCAAGGGCAGGTCGAAAGTCGGTAGAAAGACCAGCGTGGCTAATGGAAGTGACCATCTTAAGGATCCATTTGGTGCTGTTGTGAGCTGTATTGTCACCAACAAACTTGGGCTCTTTCTAGCCCACAAAGGGCTTCTCAAAAATTGAGGAGGGCTACAGGGGGCTTTTCCTTCACAATATATAAAGAAGGCCTCTGTGTTCTCATTTTCAGAAAAGATTGAAGGGACAGAGGGTCCCACGTGGTTCTGTGCCAGAGCCTACGTTTTCTGCAGCGAGTTTAATTACCCCTTGTGTTGGAGGGAGGATCTCTGGGAGGCCCCTGGGATGTACTCGATGAATAGGAGGTGCCATGGCCTTGAATCTTTAGCAAAAACTTCCTTTCTCCCAAGTTTGTTGGGCATGGGAATTAAATTAGGCCACCTCCAAAAGTGAGACTTGTTTCAAAACAGCCGGTAGAAATCGCTCCCGCTCTCAACTGCTCGGCTGTCAGGCTCCTGTACAGAGTCATCACTGCTTCATCGGAAACGATGGAATCTTCGGAGGTAGACAAGATCTGAACTTCTTATGGGAAAGGCAAGCGGGATAAAGAAAAAAGAGGAGCGGGGGAGGGAGGGAAAGCCAACCTTTCAGGCCTACTCTGTGTTCCATGAAACGTCAGATCCAAAGAGGGGCTTTTCTTTTATTTCCTCTTGGCAGGTTGCCTTTACGACCTAGCACCTTTGGCTGGGAGTCAGGTGTCCCCAGCACACCACCGAATGCCTTCCGAGCTGCAGTTTATACCCATTCCCATCCGGGTCGCCTTTTATGAGCACCCCGTTCCGTTTGTCATCCCTGGCACCCGGGGGCGTCCCTGCTCCCCCACCGCCCACCCCTCCCAACCCACCCAGCGAGGGGTCGCATCGCACGGAACCCAGATCCCCTCTGAATCCCTCGCAGCCTCTTCCCCTGCAGCGTGCCGACGGTGGGAGAGATTTTCACGGCTGCTTTGCAAGGGGGGATTTAACGAGGGTCCCTGAGGCTACTACGCGGGCAAGGCAGAGAGAGCCCATTGGTGCCACAAGGGCAGGGAGCCAGTGGGATCCCCACAGCAGGCCGAGGTTAATGGGCAAAGGGCAGGTCCTGTGGGGACAAGCAGGAGAGATTCTCCTCAGGCCCCTCTGTTAACCTCCTGCTGCTGATGGGACCCGGGTGCGAGGGCAGGGGACCTGGCCAGCTGATGTGTTAAGGCAGAAGCCGATCTGGGGGGGCGGGAAGGCGTTATTCCAATACAGCTCTTTGTTCAGTGTTAGAAGAAAGTAACTCATTGGGGCATGAGCCGTGGGTGAACCTACAGCTGGGGGAGGCAAACCCAAGCCCCGCCCCTTCCACCTGAGGCCCCGCCCCTTATGACAGGCAAGCTCCTACCACCACAGGCTGGCAATTTGGAAAGGCATAGCCTTCCCCTGCCTCTGATACCCGCCACCCCTGTGTTGGGGGATGGGCAAATGGGGGGCGTACAAGCTACAGTCCCGCAACAATAACGGCACACAGATGCTAAACATATGTGCTTACCCTCTTCCAGCAATGCCAACTCCACGTGCCCAGAAATCATGGGTCAGGCCTCAAAAAAGTGATTTTTTTTTTAAAAACGGGGGGAAGAGGGTTCTTACTCTTTGCCTTCTGGGGGTGCTCCGAGCAAGCTTCTCTCTGCCATCAGAAAGGCGAGCAATTTACTCTTTTTATTGTTTAAATTAAAGCCAAGATGCTCCTCTAGTCACCTGACTCCAGCAGCTGGGGCTTTAAGGGGGACAACTATTGCAAAAGTCACTGTCCCAGGAACAGAACTGGCAGGAGCATGTCAGCTCTCTGGGGCTGCAACTGTCGGGTTTTTGTTTTGTTTCTACAGCACCTAGCACAATGGGGGCCTAGTCTATGAGTAGGGCGCCTAGGGGCGAGAACAATATACCGCCAGGCAACTAAAATGGGCTTTCTTCCCCTGTCAACCAGAACCACAACTCGAGGACTGCCCCCAACGGACACCAATACAAACTAGCTCCTGCTTATCCCCAGGCAGCAGGAGGGAGAAACTGGGACCGAAAGCGGCATTAAGTGACTCCACAAAGGCCATGCAATGAGTCAGTGTCAGAGCTGGGGTCTGCACCCAGAGTTCCTGGCTCCCAAGCCTGGACTCAGATCACACCAATATCTTACACCCCCACCTTTCGACCAATTGGAGCCTGCTTTTCTGTTCGCCATAGCAACCGACTCCTCTTCCTACTCTTTAGAACAAAACGCTCAGCTCCGTTCCCCTGCCTGACCGCTTTCCTGCCTTCATAATCCCATGGCCAGACGGGATCGCTGGGCTCATCTCCCGTTGGGCCCCCTGTCACTGCCCCCAAACAACCCCTCGAGCAGGTCGCTTAGCAAAACATCCCGTCTGGATTTTAGAATGGGCAGGGATGGCGAACCCGCCACAGCGCTGGGTAAATCCATCCCATGGCTAAGAACTCTCCCCATTACAAACGAACGCCTTATTGAAGAGGCTCATTTTATATGAAACAAATAAGCGTAGTCAGGCCTCCCCCGTGCCTCGTTCTTTGCATGGGCAACGACAGCCAGGGCCGTATCACCTGAATACTGACCCTCTGCAGGGCATCTCAGACAAGCTAACAGCCTGGACCGGAAATGAGGGGGTGTACACGGATAGAGCCTTAACCTGTCAGGGCCCTCGAGAGGCAAGCTGTGTATAGATAAACACCTCCCCCCGGTTTTCCAGCCCTGCATTTTTTTGAGAGAGGCAGCAGACTGGTACCTAATGGTATGTGTGAAAGGCAGAACTCCCCGGAGTGAAGGAAAGTGCAGCAGAGAGACACTCGGAGGAACTGACAAGAGCTTGCCACTGACTATAAAGAGGGGTGTTTAAAACCCTTTTTGAAATTGCACAAAAGCCCCATTCACCACCCACCCCGGCAGCCAGCCCACAAGGCAGAGCAGGGGAGAGACAGCCTTGATCTCTTGGCGTTTTTAAAAAGCTCCCTCAGGAGTTTCAAAACTAAAGGGGGAGCAGATTAAAAATCACATGGTCAAGGGGGGAGGCAGGTCAGTGCGGGGGCGAGTGGGGGTGAGTACTGGCTGGTGGCTCACAGTGCCCCTGCTGAGGTTAGTTCAGCCCTGGGGGGCTAGCAAGGAGGGGCGCGGGTAAGGCGGGTAAGTCCGTGGAGGACAGGTCATGGCTCTTAGCCGGGATAGGCAGGGAGGGTCTCTGGCCTCTGTTTGTCAGAGACTGGGAATGGGGTGATGGGAGGGATCACATGATAATTCCCTGTTCTGTTCACTCCCCCCGGGGCACCTGGCATGGGCCACAGACGGCAGACAGGACGCTGAGCTAGATGGGCCTTTCGTCGGCCCCAGTGTGGCCGTTCTTTTGTTCTTACGACAGGGGCAGAGGGAGCAAGGTCTAGTGGTGAAAGCACAAGATGGTGAGCTCTTTGGTGCAGGCACCGGTTGCTCCTCTGTCTGTCCAGCACCTAGCACAGTGAGGAGCAACCGAGGCAAGTGAGTGAACTGCGCGAGTGTCCCTTCTTCATCCCAGTGGGTCGCAAGGTTGTCGGAACCAAGGCCGTCTCCCAGAATGGGGCCGTTTTGCTCACTGACCATAAGAAGGGCCAGACGGGGTCAGACCAAAGGTCCATCTAGCCCAGTGTCCTGTCTGGCAGCAGCGGCCAATACCAGGTGCCCCAGAGGGAGGGATCACAACAGGCAGTCCCCATGTTATCCTCCTCTGTCTCCCACTTCGAGAAAAACAGAGTCTAGGGACACCATTCCTACCCATCCTGGCTAACAGCCACTGATGGACCTAACCTCCATGACTCTATCTAGCTCTTTTTGGAACCCTGTCAAAGTTCTAGCCTTCACTGCATCCTCTGGCAAGGAGTTCCACAGGTTGACTGTGTGCTGAGTGAAGAAAAACTTCCTTTTGTTTGTTTTAAACGTGCTGCCTATAAAAACTGCACTTGTATGCCTCGAATGTGCGGGCAATGCCGACTGCCGCGGCGCAGCGCTGGAATTGGCTGCAGAGGGAGCGCCTGGCTCTTCTCATCGGTGCTGGGTGCAATTAGTGCGCGCCCCACTTCACGGGCCCTGGCTTCACATGTGGGTCACTTCAGCGGAATTTACCCAATGGCAACAGTAAACAAAATGGCTGGCAGGCCACACACAGAACCCCGAGGGGGCGCCGGTGGCCCATGGACTGCAGGTTGCCCATAGTGGCCTGGCACAGCGGGCCCCTGATCATGACGGGCCCTTCGGTGCTGCCCCAATAACCGAGGCCCTGTGGTACCCTGGGGAAACCTCCCTGCTCTCCAGGGCTGGCCTGAAAGGTCAACGGTCACACACTGACCCCTTCGTGACAACGACCAGGGGGGCACGAATCAGATGGGCGCAGGATGCCCGGGTCCCACCCCTCCCCCAGGCCTGACCCCGCTCTCTTGCAGGTGGCACAGAGGGAAGCCAAAGCAAACTTCACCGACTCTCTCCCTGCTCCGTCTCCTCGACCGCCCCCTCCATCTTCTCCAAAGGCCTGGCCAGTGGTTCTTTGCATTGCAAGAGGGGGGCAGGCTTGTCCCTGTTTGCCTCCGCGACCTTGGCCCGGGGAGGCGCCTTCAACCAAGTGCAGAGTCTTCACCGTTTCCGAGTGCAATCAGTAATGCGAGCCGAGCGCCGCGAGAGCTCCCTTATCCGCTGAAGAGGCCTGTAATCATAGGTTCTTCCCGCCAAGCCTTCTCCCGCGGCAAGGCAGCCATCAATTATCGCCTTACCACTTCATTTACCCTCCTTGGCCAAAAAAGAAATCCAGAAAACCCACAGCCTCCTGGCGGTTTCCTAACCACGGGAAAGTCAGGTTGGGTAAAGTCACAATCAAAGGCCGCAAGAACAGAACCGCCCCACTCGGCTTTTGGGGGGTTCTGGTCTCGCTGCCGTGGGGCCCAGCCCAGGGCCGGACCGAGCCATTCCGGCGCCCCAGGCAGACAGTTTAATTGCTCCCCGGGTTGGGGGAGGGCACATGCATGGCCCCGCCCCTGCCTGGCGCGTGGGGGAGGGCACGCGGAGCTGGTGACGGCAGGATGCACGTGCCCAACCCGGCTACCGCCGCTGGCACACAGCCCAGGGCCTCCCGGGGCGGGCCAAGCAAGGGCCCCGCGGCCATATGGGGGAAGGGCGCTGTTTGTCCGGCGCCGCAGAGGTTAACGCAGCCCCTGCCCCGGGCGGCCGCTGCAGGGTGGCCGCTGGGAGCTGCTGCAGCCCACAATCCGGGAGCCCCCCCATAGGTTGGCGCCCCGGGCAGCTGCCCGGCTAGCCCATGCCTTGATCTGGCCCTGGCCCTGGCCCAGCCCCACACAGAAGGTGAATGTCTCCTGTGGGTGCAGATAGGTGTCTTCTGCAGGGCCAGCCGCTCCCAGAAGCTCTGCCGAAGTGGGTCCCGCCCACAAAAGCTCATGAGCCTCTATATTTGTGGTAGTCTCTGAGGTGCCGCCGGACCACTCCTGCTCTGTACCGGTTCTGGGTACCACAACAGCCTGGAAAGCCAGGATCAGGGCCCCACGGTGCCGGATGCTGCACAGACCACGTGGTGGGAGACAGGCTGTGCCCCAAGACACTCACAATCTGATCCGAAGCGGCAGATAAAGCAAGGGCAACTGGGGACCGAGGTGGGGAGGGGATGCAGGGAGGGCCACCCACAGGGGTATGTGGGCCACCTCATTTAGCAATTAAAAGGTGGGCCTGCTGAGTGCTTCACGCGTCCCCCATGAGACAAAGGCTTTTTCTTCCTGCAAGAATAGGTGTGTTTTCTCGCTAAGTCGGCTGTCCTGCTGTAAAAGCCAGGTGGGGGAAACATGCTTGTTTTTACCCTGGATCCAATCAAGGTAATCCCCAATACAGACTGCAACTAGCCACACAGGGGTAGGAACTACTGTGCCTTGTCTCCTCCAGGCATATACTTTGGTGTACACACCACCCCTCCTTTTGCAGCGAAGCCAAAGCCAAAGCATGGGAGGGGAAACTGAGGCCCAAAGGGAGCTGCAACTTACCCAAAACAGACCCAGCTTGCATTGCCCCAGGCTTATGCTGTCTTTACATCAGCGACAATTGCTCTCCTGACTCCAGCAGACCCATCACCTGAGAATCAGGCCCCGCAGGGCTTTGATTCCCCAGAATCCATCTCCTTACCTTCCCCCGCCCTCCTGGAAACGGAAGCTAAGGGGCTTCCGGGTGGCCTGAGCTGCCCTGCTCATCTCACCAGCCCGCTGAGTTTTCGGACCCCGGGGTCCCATCGCTAAGAGATTTGCTCAGGTGTGGCAGCTGCCGCTGCGGCTCAGGCTGTTTTAATCAATTACCCACCCAATAAAATCTTGTCAGTTTCATGACTGCGTCCCCTGTGATACACAGGAGCTCTCTGGAAGACGGCAGCCCGGGCGTGCTGTAAATCAGGCTACGGAGGCTCCCCCTTGAAGAAGGACTTTATAGGGCTATAACCAGGAGAGACTGCGCCGCGCTTTTGTCCTTCTAACCAAGCTGCTCGCCCTGATGTCCCCCGGGGATTTGTGTCTCTATCACAAGTAGAGGAATTCTTTGTGCAGTATTTTGTGAGGCAGTTAAGACGCGGGGGGCTGGTTGTGGGCCATTACGCACTAGGGAGCTAGGTTTTACTCTTCGTTTAGCTCACCAGTGCACTGAGTTTAAAGGACTCAGCCACGTCGCTAGCAGACAAGGCAAAATTGCACCGTGCAAGGGCAGACTGGAGAGCCCAGGTCTGAGTCAAGGCCTTAACCGATCCAAGGAAAGGTTGGAAGTTGTGCAATTTTTTTTAAAAGAAATGATTTGGAGCTGGAGACATGTAGGAGAGTAAGGGGGGAGGGATGGAGCAGCCGGTGCTGAATCTGTCCGTATAGGTATTGCTTTCACTGCCATGATATTGAGCATTCAGCCTCCTTGAGCCAGGGAGTTCCTGCCTAGTCATCCGAGGGCTGCGGAGCCATCTTCGCTACAGACCGTGCTCCCCACTGCTCTGGTTTCCGAGTGCCGCACAATCATGCGTGCCCCATGAGGCAGGGCAGAGCTAGTATTCCCATTGCACACCTGCAGACCTGTGGCACAGAACATAAGAACGGCCACACACAGCCCAGCCAAAGATCCATCTAGCTCAGCGTCCTGTCTTCTGACAATGGCCGGTGCCTCAGAGGGTGTGTACGGAACAGGGAATCATCACAGAAGGGAAACCTGGTGTATAGGGAAACTCCCTCCCCTATTGCCTCTTCCCAGCTTCTGACAAACAGAGGCTAGAGACACCATTCCTACCCATCCTGACTAATAGCCATTGATGGACCTAACCTCCATGAATTTACCTACCTCTTTTTTGAACCCTGGTAAAATCCTGGCTTTCCCAACATCCTCTGGCAAGGAGTTCCACAGGTTAACTGTGCAATTATTTTTTGTGTGTGTGTGTGTGTGTGTGTGTGTGTGTGTAGTACTACATAAGAACAGCCAGACTGGATCAGACCAAAGGTCCATCTAGCCCAGGATCCTGTCTTCCAGCAGTGGCCAGTGCCAGGTGTCCCAGAGGGAGTGAACAGAACAGGGAATCATCAAGTGATCCCTCCCCAGTTGCCTCTTCCCAGCTTCTGACAGACAGAGGCGAGGGCACCATCCCTACCCAGTCTGACTAACAGCCATTGATGGATCTATCCTCTAGGAACTTATCTAGGCACAGCCCTTTACCACTTGAATTAACAAGGATGCATCCTTATTAGCTTTCTCAGTGTTAAATCTTATAATCCCTTTGTAGGGCAGTCACTAGAGAGTGAGATAAATCACACCAAAGCCTTGCTCCCAAGGACCTCAAAGCAACTTGCAAAGATTAACGAGGTTTCCCTGTACACCAGGTTTCCCTTCTATGGATGGGGAATCTAAGGGAGGGGAGAAGAGAAATGTGGTACGCCATACACTGCAAAGCCAGGAGTAAAAGCCTCTTAACATACCTAGGCGCATGCTCTAATCCAGGGTTCTCAACCTTTTTCTTTCTTGGCCCCTCCCTCAAGCTACTACAGTAGACTTCCGATAATCCAGAACCTATGGGACCTAGGTGGTGCCGGATTATCAGATATGCCGGACTATCAGGAGGTACTATAAGATGGTTATATATATATATATATATATATATATACACACACACACACACTGTATACATTATATACTGTATATAAAGTGTTCTTAACCCTTTTAATTGTACATACTGTATACAGTATACTGTAATATTTTAGGTTTTTTAAGCCTTTTTTACCCTTTTTGCTCAGTTCAGCTGCTGCCGCTGTTACCTTGTGACTCATTTTTTGCTGAAGCTCACTCACTAGGCTCTTGCAATTTTGATGCCGGACTATCAGGAGTGCTGGACTATTGGAGCCGGACTATTGGAGTTTTACTGTACATATTTTAGAGAGTTTCTCTGTTTGGGCATGTCTACACTGCAGAGTTATTTTGAAATAACAAGGTGAGCATCCACACAGCAAGCGCGTTGCTTTGAAATGATTTCGAAATAACAGGCTTCTTATTCTGAAATAATAAACCCGCATTTCACGAGGAATAACGCCTGTTTTGAAATAGCTATTTCGAGAGTTATTATTTCGAAATAGCTTATTTCGAAATAAGTGCATAGTGTAGACATACCCTTTGATGAAGAACTCCTCCTATACAGTGAGAGGTAGGACCACCAAATCCCATATACAGCTTCCTCTCAGCATAACTTAAAGCAAAGTCAGGGTTTGGTTGTGCCAGGAAAACGGGATGTGCCTGGAATGTGGATTGCTTCTCATCAAACCACACTGAAAAGAGACAATCACCAAATCAAGTACAGTCTTCAAAATGAACATTACAGAGCGAATGTTGAAAGAGACGAAACCAAGATGAGCTAGAAAAAGAGCATGAACCTGGAATAGGGTTGCTTCTCAATACACCTTACAGATAAAAGAGAAAATGGAGTAATTTGAAGTAGCGCTCTGTGTTAGTACAGCACAATCAATGCTTAAGGTGTGAAAACTAGAAGACAGTGTTATTGGAAACCAGATTGACAATCGCTCTTTTTTGTTAGAACAGAGTGAATGGTTAGAGTTTATAGGGATGGAGAAAAAAATACACTTGATGGAATTAAATGGACCAATGTTAACAATCCTTTTTTTAAAAAATCCAGAATAAAATCTTACTTAATAAAAATACTACTATTTTTGAAAAATACAATCATTTAAATAAAGCATGTGCATTTTCCTTTAATTTTTTAAAAAACCCTTAATTCAGTTAGAGTGCGTCTACACAGCACCAAAATTCAGAAAAAGATACGCAATTTGCACTAAGCAAATTGCGTAGCTTTTTCAAGTCTATTTTGAAACAGCTTATTTCGCCATTTGGCACTGTCTACACAGTGCCAAATTGTGAAATCAAGCGCTATTTCGAGCCATCCTGCACTCCTCATAGAATGAGGTTTACAGGGATGGTGAAATACCGCAGATGCGTTCAAAAAACACGGGATAGTATTTCGGGATCCCTCTGGTATCCTGAAATAACTTCACACAGCGTGTAGTCAATCTGTGGAACTCCTTGCCAGAGGAGGCTGTGAAGGCTAGAACTATAACAGAGTTTAAAGAGAAGCTAGATAATTACATGGCGCTTAGCCTCATTTGCATATTTCTCATGCAAGAAGCCACGAGTGTAGACATAGCCTTAGGGACCTAAGCAACACCAAATAAATCTGCTACCAGTTGAACGTCTCTACTCCAGCACTCTTGGGTGCTGACCGGTGCCGAACCAGGAAATTTACCAAACTATGGGAGATCAATATTGTCTAGCAGCACTACCAACGCTTCCGGTACTGAATGGGCTCTTTGAAGACATTTAGGGGTAAATCACAGGACTTTGAGATCCAGGACTGGTGGCTGTAAACACATTTTATGTGACCACAGAAAACTTGGCCACACCCATGATAAGTGGACATCCAGCTAAATAAAATCATGCCGGACCATGGAGGTTGCCAGAGTAGAGAGTGCCGGACTAGAGAGATTCAACCTGTAGTGTGCTGTAAACACTCCACAGCCCAGCTACAATAAGGCTGCGTCTAGACTGGCAAGCTGTCTACACTGGCCGCTTGAATTTCCGCAAGAACACTGACGATCTCAAGTAAGATTGTCAGTGTTCTTGCGGAAATGCTATGCTGCTCCCGTTCGGGCAAAAGCCCTCTTGTGCAAATGCTTTTGCGGAAGAGGGCCAGTGTAGACAACGCGGTACTGTTTTGCTCAAAAAAGCCCCGATCATGAAAATGGGGATCAGGGCTTTCTTGCGCAAAACCACGTCTAGATTGGCACGGACGCTTTTCCGCAAAACGTGCTTTTGCGGAAAAGCATCCGTGCCAATCTAGACGCTCTTTTCCACAAATGCTTTTAACGGAAAAACTTTTCCGTTAAAAGCATTTGCGTAAAATCATGCCAGTCTAGACGTAGCCTGTTTTTGGCAAATGAAAGCCAGGGCTGGCTTTAGGGAGTTGCAACCAAGGGAACTCCCTAGGCCACACATCATAGGAAAGTTTGCCCTAAGCAGTGGGACTTGGGACCCTGGCAAATCTAACACTGCCCATGCTTGGCAGACACCCTGGAACCTGGTCATGGCCCCCCAAGAGGGCCCTGGATCTCAAGTTGAGAACCATTGCTTTGATCCCCTTCCTCTCCAGCATGCCATTCTCTCCAGTAGGGGGTGCCGCTTGTCTCCAAGGGTGGTGCTCTGACCCCCTCTAGTGGTGGCAGGGAGAAGTATAGGGATTGACAAGTCTACTACAGCCTCCCCTAGCTAGGTCTTCTCAATGAGGTGGCTCCTTTGAGATCAGACAGCCCAAGTGGCATCTGTTGCTGACAGCCGGCCTGTCCCCTGCAGGGTTACAAGCCGTGCCCCAGGACAGGGGTGTGGCTCTGTATCCACTGACGGGTGGTGCTTTACACTGGAGGTTGTCACCCCTAGAAATAAGAGATGACTTATTTGTGGGCAGGAGAGACACAAGATGGGAGAGAGAACAGCTTCTACTGGACCGACTTCTGTGGGTGGAAGGGACGAGGTTTTGAGCTTTGCAGTGTTCTTCTTGGGACAAGAAGTAAGGGGCTTAAATTGCAGCAAGGGAGGTTGAGGTTGGACATTAGAAAAAACTTCCTACCTGTGCGGGTGGTGAAACACTGGGATAAATTGCTTAGAGAGGTTGTGGAATCTCCATCACCGGAGATATGTAAGAGCAGGTTGGACAGACACTTGTCAGGGCCGATCTAAATGGTGTTTGGTTCTCCATGAGGGCAGGGGATTGGATTTGATGGCCTCTCGAGGTCCCTTCCAGTTCTAGGATTCTATGAGGAGCCTACACACCTAAAAGTCCATATTCCCTGGCCCCTGCAAAGATCTTCTTGCAACCTAAATCAGAGAAGAGCGAGCTGGGGAGATTTGAAACCGGAGAGCGAGGGACTGGATGTGTGGGGAGGGAAGGAGGCAGAGATTTCACCAAGATGATGGGGTTGGAAGACAGGGAGGAGAGCGGAGCTGTCAGTGCAAACAGGGAAGGGTTCTTATTCCTGGCCTAGGAAACCTGTAATTTCGAAGGGGAAAGCAATGATATTAGCGCATCTTAACAAGCTGGCAGGCAGATCTCTGCATGCGCCCCACCGGGCCCTCACGCGATCACTGCCACTTCGGAGTCGGCAGCCGGTGGTGGGTGGACAGAAGCACCACCCCGCAGCTGTGCACAGCCAAGGGAAGAGAGCGCCATCCCCGGGTGAAACGGCCGCTAGAACGGAAGAATTACCCACGCTGGGATTTCACAACACACTGGGCCTGCCTCCCACCTGTCACAGTGATCCCCCAACACAGACCTCAACTAGCCACAGCGGGGAAGGAACCAGGCTTCCCGGTAAGCTGAGTGCTTGGGGGCCACCCAAGAGTCAAATGCCGCCCTGCTGACTAGCAGAGCGCCCACTGCCAGTAGCATGTGTTTCTATTGGTGGTGCACATCTGCACTTTCCTTGGTGCACAAAACAAAATTTATTCTGCCCATGGATGGACAAAAATTAGAGGGAACACTGATAGGAATCACCTGTACCTTGTCCCTACCAGGCATATACCTAGTGAGAGCTACTTTGGTGCAGCAGGAAAGCACCAGGAAACTTTGAATGGCCAGAGGCGCTACGGCATGTTATGGATGTCATCCAAGATAGCGCCCCGCAGCACAGAGACCCCTAGTTCCTCACTGGGCATTAGGACAAGAGAGCGCCCCAATAGTCACCCATGCTGGTCCCCGCCATGGGGAACAGCACCCCCTAGTGCTGTGCTGGGGTACTGGTGTCAGCAAAAATTCCACTGAGATAATAGGGTCCGTGATTAGGGGAGGGAGATGCCCCTGAAGGAATGGGGGACAAGCTCGCAGAGATGGCTGGCAGATCGTGCTGGCGGGATGGGGGGTGCTTAACCGCTTTAGAGAGCTAGGCCCCTCGTTGGGTGCCGGGAGTAGAGAGAGCCTGGTGATGGGGCAAAGGGACTGGGGGCAAATGAGCACGGGATGGCAGCTGCGATGCGGGGGGGGGGGGGGTGTGCACTGGCAGAAGGGCAGAACTCCCTAGTGGTACCAGAAGGGGCTGGGAAGCAGGGCAGGGCTGGAACATTTGTCCGTCCTGTTGAAGGCTTGGCCCCAGACAGCCCCCTCCGCCTCTCTTTTATTAGTTTAAACACGGGGCTGCATGAAGAATAAACTTGCTGGAGAAAGACAGCAGTGGAGGGCTGGCAAGCAATTAGCATCCAAAGAGGCGTAATTAGTGCTCAGAATGCAAGCGGCAGAGAAGAAATAGAGGAGCATTCGGATGCAATCAGGGTCGTGCCTGAATTACAAACTGTTAGCTGAATTGCTAATTAAACACAGTGTGTGAATCACGGCTTGTTAAGGGGCCCAGGGCAGGCTGGGAGAGCAGCAGCCATGGCAGGATTACCGGGGTGAGGGCTGTGGGGGGGAGCTGGGGATTGCCAGAGGTGATATTTACATTGATCTCACAGCCCGCCTGGCCCCTCGGTGCTTGGTGTTTCGCCCAGCTCAGCCCAGCCAAATGATACATTCATTTCATCCAGCCCAGTTTCATCTGACTCTGCCATGGCATCTTCTGGATGCAGTGGGTGCCAGCCGTCTAAAGGAACGGGCTTAAAAACACCTGCGGAGACTCATCGGCATGCTCTGTTCTAGCTCCCCTATGCAGCACCCTGGGTTCCCTGTAAGCTGGTTGCTTCGGCAGCCACTCAGGAGAGTTTCCAATACCACCCAACTGATCCACAGAGCGCCCACAGCGAGGCTATGTCTACACTGGCGGGATCTTGCGCCAGAGCTATGCAAATGAGGCTAAGGGTGGAATATCACCGAGCCTCGTTTGCAAATCTAATGGGCCGCCATTTTTGCAAAAGAGGCTCTTGCGCCAGAAGGAGCTGTCTACACTCCCCCTTCTCGCACAAGAAAACCCCTCTTGTGCAATGCCCTTCTTCCTGAAAATAATCGGCATCGCGCAAGAGGGTTTTTCTTGCGCAAGAAGGGGCCGTGTAGACAGCTCCTTCTGGCACAAGAGCCTCTTTTGCAAAAATGGCGGCTCTTTATGTATGCAAACGAGGCTCGGCGATATTCCACGCTTAGCCTCATTTGCATAGCTCTGGCGCAAGATCACACCAGTGTAGACATAGCCCTAGGGTTTGTTTCTGTGGGTGATGCACATTCACACATGCCTCAGTGCACAGAAAAAAATTATTCCACCCATGGAGGGGGAAAAATCCACCCACAGACAGAAAAGATTAGAGGGAACATTGGTAGCAGCTCTTGCTACCTCTCCTCTCTGTCTGCCTTGGCCAGATCTGAAAACCCCTAATCTGGGCATGCAGCCAGTTTGGCTTCCCGGAGGGGTTCCTTTGCCACTGGGTCAGTGGGCGGCCACCCTGCCCCACTGCACTGACCCTTTAAGCCAAAGCCCCAAGTCACTCGTCCACACCCGGCCTTCCTTCAGGTGAGGCAGCAAACACAGGCTATGTCTACACTCGCGGCTTCTTGCGTCAGAAGTATGCAAATGAGGCTAAGCGTGGAATATCGCCGAGCCTCATTTGCATACCTAATGAACTGTCTACACTGCCCCTTCTTGCGCAAGAAAAACCCTCTTGCGCAATGCCGCTATGCAGATTATTTTGAGGAAGAACGGCTTTGCGCAAGAGGGTTTTCCTTGCGCAACAAAGGGCCATGTCGACAGCTCCTTCTAGCGCAAGAGCCTCTTCTGTAAAAATGGTGGTTCATTAGGTATGCAAATGAGGCTCGGCAATATTCCACGCTTAGCCTCATTTGCATATTTCTCGCACAAGAAGCCGCGCGTGTAGACATGGCCTAATTGACTGTGTTGATTGCTGCCACGCCCTGATCTGGGTCTGGCCTCTGTACTACCTGTGTTTGATGCCCAGCCTGAAACAAGGCCCAGGCTCTTAAGACTGCCAACTGTTCATTTGTTGGCCCACCCTGAACCAGGGCTGGGCTTTTGTACGCACTGTGGCTGTGTCTACACTGGCGGGTTCTTGCACAAGACCCCGCAAAGCGTCCACACGGCCCGCCCACCCACAAGATTTACAGTAAAGCGTGGGAAGAGAAGGCTTCTTGCGCAAGAGCTACGCTCTTTTCTAACAAGTGTAAACCCTCGTGCACAAGAAGGCAGTGTGGACGCACGGCAGGGGTTTCTTGCGCAAGAAAGCCCTATGGCTAAAATGGCCATCAGCAGGGCTTAACAAACCCCAGCGAGAGCTACTCGGCTGCTCTGCACTGCGCATGTGCCAGAGCGGCACTGTGCATACGCACAGCACCAGTGAATGGGCCGCACAGAGCAACCAGCTGAAATCTACTCGTCATGGGACAGTAGATTCAGCAGTTTGTCGAGCCCTGGCCATCAGAGCTTTCTTGTGCAAGAGAGCGTCCACACTGCCATGGACATAGTGTAGACATAGCCCGTGTGTGCTGCCTCGCCTGAAGGAAGGCCAGGCGTGGACAAGTGACTTGGGGCTTTGGCTTAAAGGGCCAGTGCAGTGGGGCGGAGTGGCTGCCCACTGACCCGGTGGTGGAGGAACCCCTCCTGGAAGCCAAACCAGCTACAGGGCACAAAGAGGAGGAAGCTGGATTTGCAAATTACATGTGGTTTAATGATGTGATTCCGTTCTAGCTCCATACGTCCCCCTCCACCCGTGACGTTCCAGGGTGCAACCCAGCTCAGTCAGGCCTTGGGTCAGTGCCTGTCCTGCAACCTTGGGTGCCTCACAAGGTTTTGCTGTAGCTCCCAAGCCACCTGCGGGTCACCCCCTGAGTCTGTTTATAGCTACAGACCTGATCCAGAAGCTCCTGCCAGCAGCAACTGTCAGCAACATGCCAGTAAGACTTTTGCTCCTTCCAGCCTTGGTCCCCTTTGCAGGATGACCCCAACACACTCCCTGTCCTGAACTGTCCCAAAACCATGCGTTCGGCACCATGTTGCCCTCTGCTGGACAGTTCAGATATTAATGAGCCGATGCTTTGGAAAGGGTGAATATCCTACAGTTTACTACTTTCACTGGAGTTACCAAACAGTCCCATTTAAACAAGGCACTGGATTAGTTCAGATTGAAAATCAAACAAGCAGAGCTGTCGAGCAATTAAGAATATGGTCCACCATCATCCACCATTCCAGAGGACATGAGCAATGTTCCCTCTAACCTTCTCTATCCATGTGTGGATTATTTTCCATCGATGTGCGGGGGAAAAAATTACGTGCACCGAGGCAAGTGTGAATGTGAAACAACAAACCGAACTGTGGGCGCTCTGCTAATCAGCCGGGCAGCATTTGGATCTCTCCCGAGCAGCCGCACAAGGAAGAGCACAGCTTACAAGGAACAATAGACATGGGTCCATGCTGACGACAGGGTCTACTTAATAATCCAAAGGAGAGCGGAGCGGTGCATGTTTGTTTCCACTCTCCGGGTACGGCTAGACTGCGAGGATTTATCAGGAAAAGAGACGCAAAATGCGCTCCACATTTTGCGTCTCTTTTTCAGATACTTTTGTCGGAAGAGGCTTTTCCAAAATTTGGCCCGTCTAGACTAGATCAAATTTCAGGAAAAAACCCTCTTTCAAAAGCCCCCTTCTTCCTCCTGGAGGGGCTTCCGAAAGAGAGCATTTGCTCTTCCTCAAAAAAAAGTGGAGGAGCAAATGCGTTCCCTGGACGCGGTGGAGTTTTTTCAGGATACCTCCGGCATCCCCAAAAAAACCTGCAGTCTGACGCCATCGGCAGAAGGTTGATTTTCCCTTTTGGTGGCTTGGCGGTCTGTAGTTTCCATCTTGGAGTGTTGCTCCTTTAAGACTTTTGAGAGCATGCTTCACACCTCATTACACTCAGATTTTGGATGGCACTTCTTAAATCCTAGGTCGAATGCGGTAGCTATTTTTGGAAAACTTACATTGATACCTTCTTTGCATTTTCTCAAATCTGCTGGGAAAGCGTTCTTAAAACAAAGATGTGTGGGAACATCATCCGAGCCTGCTGGAACGTGAAATACATGGCAGAATGTGGGTAAAACGGAGCAGGAGGCATGCAGTTCTCCCCCAAGG